>NC_048226.1:52870808-52999632 GCF_002007445.2 Ailuropoda melanoleuca
CAGTCAAAACTAGAGGCTCTGACGGCCAGGGTCACCGAGGCAGAGGAACGCGTTAGCGAATTGGAGGATGGGTTAGTAGAAGAAAAAACGAAAATAGAAGCTGGTCTTAAAAAAATCCACGCCCACGAATGTAGATTACGGGAGATTACTGACTCTATGAAACGATCCAATGTCAGAATCATCGGCATCCCTGAAGGGGTGGAGAAAAACAGAGGTCTAGAAGAGATATTTGAACAAATTGTAGCTGAAAACTTCCCTAATCTAGCAAGGGAAACAAGCATTCGTGTCCAAGAGGCAGAGAGGACCCCATCCAAGCTCAACCAGGACAAACCTACGCCACGGCATGTCATAGTGCAATTCGCAAATATTAGATCCAAGGATACAGTATTGAAAGCGGCCAGGGCAAAGAAATTTCTCACGTACCAAGGCAAAGGTATCAGGATTACGTCAGACCTGTCTACAGAGACCTGGAATGAGAGAAAGGCTTGGGGGGGCATTTTTAAAGCTCTTTCAGAGAAAAACATGCAGCCAAGGATCCTTTATCCAGCAAAGCTGTCATTCAGAATTGATGGAGAAATAAAGACGTTCCAAAATCGCCAATCATTAACCAATTTCGTAACCACGAAACCAGCCCTACAGGAGATATTAAGGGGGGCTCTATAAAGGTAAAAAGGCCCCAAGAGTGATACAGAGCAGCAAGTCACAACCGATACAAAGACTTTAAAGAGAAATGGCATCATTAAAATCATATCTGTCAATAATCTCTATCAATCTAAATGGCTTAAACTCTCCCATAAAACGCCACAGGGTTGCAGATTGGATAAAAAGACATGACCCATCCATTTGCTGTCTACAAGAGACTCATTTTGAACCCAAAGATGCATTCAGACTTAGAGTAAGGGGATGGAGTACCATCTTCCACGCAAATGGACCTCAAAAGAAAGCTGGAGTAGCAATTCTCATATCAGATAGACTGGATTTTAAACTAGAGGCCATAGAGAGAGATACAGAAGGGCACTATATTATTCTTAAAGGAAGTATTCAACAAGTGGATATGACAATTATTAATATATATGCCCCCAACAGGGGAGCAGCAAGATACACAAGCCAACTCTTAACCAAAATAAAGAGACATATAGATAAGAACACAGTAATAGTAGGGGACCTCAACACCCCACTATCAGAAATAGACAGAACACCCTGGCAAAAACTAAGCAAAGAATCAAAGGCTTTGAATGCCATACTCGACGAGTTGGACCTCATAGATATATATAGAACACTACACCCCAGAACCAAAGAATACTCATTCTATTCAAATGCCCATGGAACATTCTCAAGAATAGATCATGCTCTGGGACACAAAACAGGTCTCAGCCAATACCAAAAGATTGAAATTATCCCCTGCATATTCTCAGACCACAACGCTCTGAAATTGGAACTCAACCACAAGGAAAAACCTGGAAGAAACTCAAACACTTGGAGGCTAAGAACCATCCTGCTCAAGAATGACTCGATAAACCAGGAAATCAAAAAACAAATTAAACAATTTATGGAGACCAACGAGAATGAATACACAACGGTCCAAAACCTATGGGATACTGCAAAGGCAGTCCTAAGGGGGAAATACATAGCCATCCAAGCCTCACTCAAAAGAATAGAAAAATCTAAAATGCAGTTTCTATATTCTCACCTCAAGAAACTGGAACAGCAACAGAGGGACAGGCCTAACCCACTGACAAGGAAGGAGTTGACCAAGATTAGAGCAGAAATCAATGAATTAGAGACCAGAACCACAGTAGAGCAGATCAACAGGACTAGAAGCTGGTTCTTTGAGAGAATCCATAAAATTGATAGACCACTGGCAAAACTTGTCCAAAAACAAAGAGAAAGGACTGAGATTATTAAAATTATGACTGAAAAGGGAGAGGTCACGACCAGCACCATTGAAATTGCAAGGATTATTAGAAACTTTTATCAACAGCTATATGCCAAAAAACTAAACAATCTGGAAGAGATGGAGGCCTTCCTGGAAACCTATAAACTACCAAGACTGAAACAGGAAGAAATAGATTTCTTAAATAGGCCAATTAACTATGAAGAAATTGAGTCAGTGATAAACAACCTTCCAAATAATAAAACTCCAGGCCCAGACGGTTTTCCTGGGGAATTCTACCAAACATTCAAAGAAGAAATAATACCTATTCTCCTAAAGCTATTTCAAAAAATAGAAACAGAAGGAAAGCTACCAAACTCATTCTATGAGGCTAATATTACCTTGATCCCCAAACCAGGCAAAGACCCCCTCAAAAAGGAGAATTACAGACCGATTTCTCTAATGAATATGGATGCCAAAATCCTCAACAAGATCCTTGCTAATAGAATCCAACAGTACATTTTAGTGTCTTTAGATAGAGCTGCATTTTAAAAATTCTCCCAAAATTGTTATTAAAAAATAGTTGCCTCTTGGTAGTTCAACTGGATGGAATAAGAAGACTTAACTTTACATTTTATATCCTTTGGGTTTTGTTTGTTTGTTTTAGTTTATTACTTTTTGCAGATTTTTTTAATAGAAAATAAATAAGAGACACATGCTGAAAGAGAGAAACCTGTTCTGTTGTTAATAAAGTCTCTTACAATTGAAAGAAGTAAAATGCCTGAACTTTGAAATACAAAGGAAGATTTTATTCCTCAAAGTCATTGCTGGAAAGCAAAGAAAAATTGTTGTGGAATGGATTTGGCTAGTTAAGGGAAATAATTGATAAAATGATTATTGGTGACCAGTTGGAACTATTTTCCAGATAAATACGGGTAAATTTTTAGAAGAATTTAGCTTAGGGAAAATTGGTTTTTTGTGAAATGTTTTCTGGAAATTAAAGCACTCCCAGGGGAACATCTCCTTGACAATGTAATGAAAGCTGGCCCATCTGACAGTAAACAAAGGGGCACAGAGTCTGGCTACGATCTGAAGCCCACAATGGTAGCACCTGGAGAATGTCTATAAACTTGTCTATCTGAAGCCCAGAGAAGTTGTCCCTTCCCTTCCTAAGCCTCGGTTATATGCCTATTCATTTCAGTAAAAATGCCCCAATTTTTTCCAATTAATACCTTTTTTTTTTTTGCTTCATTTGGACAGAGTTGATCTCTCTTGGTTTCTTTTAGTCGAAGGACCCTTAACCATTTCTCAAAGCAGCAGCTTTTTTAAAGCTACCATTATTGAGATATAAGGCATATACTATTCAATTCACCCATTTATAATTTGTTTATTTTTAATTTTCATTTTATTTTAATTTATTTTTAGAGAGAGAAGGGTGGGGAAGAGGGCAGAGAGAGAGGGAGAGAGAGAATCTTAAGCAGGCTCCATACTGAGCTCGATCTCATGACCCTGAGATCGTGACATGAGCTGAAATCAAGTCAGATGTTTAACCATCTGAGCCTCCCAGGTGCCCCCAATTCACCAATTTGAAGTGTACAATTCAATGGTTTTTAGTCACAGTTGTGCAACCATCACCAAAATATAATCTTAAAAGATTTTGTCTCCCCCAAAGTAACTCCATTAGCAGTCAGTTTGTTATGCTGCCCCTACCTCGAGCCTAATTACTAATCTATCATCTGTATAGTTTGCATATTCTGGACATTTGTATAAATAGAATTTATAACTTTTGATCTTTTATGATAGACTTCTTCCTCTTGTCCTAATGTTTTCAAGGTTCATCCATGTCGTAGCATGTTTAGTCTTCTATTCCTTTTCATTGTTGAATAATATTCCATTGCATAGTTATAACATACCTTTTATTTATCCATTCATCAGGTGGTGGATGTTTGGGCTGTTTTTAAACTTTGGCTATTATAAATAATGCTATTGTGAACATTCATGTACAGGTTCTCATTTCTCTTGGGTGTATACCTAGGAGTGGAATAACTGGGTCATATGGTAACTATGTTTAACTTTTTAAGGAGCCACTAAATTGTTTTCCACAGTGGCTGCACCATTTTACATTCCCAGTCAGCAATGGATAACAGCTCCAATTTCTCTTGTTCTTTATCAACATTTGTTATTGTCTATCTTTATCACAGCCATAATATTGAGCATGAAGTAAATATCTTTGTGGTTTTGATTTTCATTTCTATGGTGATTAATGACATTTAACATATTTTCATACCTGTATTGGCCATTTGTATGCCTTCTTTGGACAAATGTCTATTGAAATCTTTCACCCATTTTTAATTAGATTATTTGTCTTTTCATTAAGTTGTATAAACTATATATTCTATATGTAAATCTCTTATCAAATATATGATATGCAAATATTTTCTCCCATTTTGTGGATTGTCTTTTTATTTCTTGATGGTGTCATTTGGAACACAAAAGTTTGTATTTTAATTTTGATGTAGTTCCATTTATCTATTTTTTCTTTTGTCACTTGTGCTTTAGGTGTTATAGCTAAGAAACCTTGTCTAACCCAAGATCATAAAGATTTACTCTAATATTTTTTTCTAAGAGTTTTTAGATTTTTACTTTCTTTTTACATTTAGGTCCATGATCATGTTGTTCCAGTATCATGTGTTGAAAGACTGTTCTTTCACCATTGAATTGTCCTGGTACACTTTTCAAAAATTGACAATAAAGTCAAGAGTTTATTTCTGGGCTCCATTCTATTCCATCGATCTATACATCTATTTTTATGCCCATACTACACTGTACTGATTAATGTAGATTTTCAGCAAGTTCTGAAAATGGAAAGTCTAAGTTGTCCTACTTTATTCTTATTTTTCTATATTGTTTTTTCTATATGGAGTCCCTTTTATTTCTATGTAAATTTGCAAAAATACCAGCTGGGATTTTAATAGGAATGGCTTTGAATCTGTAGATTAATTGGGAGAGTATCGCCATCTTTTTTTTTTAAGATTTTATTTATTTATTTGACAGAGATAGAGACAGCCAGCGAGAGAGGGAACACAAGCAGGGGGACTGGGAGAGGAAGAAGCAGGCTCACAGCAGAGGAGCCTGATGTGGGGCTCGATCCCAGGACTCTGGGATCACGCCCTGAGCCGAAGGCAGACGCTTAACTGCTGTGCCACCCAGGTGCCCTGAGTATCGCCATCTTAAAAATAACAAGTTTTCTAACCTATAAACATGGAATGTATTTCTATTTATTTATGTACTCTTTTTTTTCAGCAGTGTTTTATAGTTTTCATTACACAAGTTTTATACTTATTTTGTTAAATTTATACCTAAGTATTTTATTCTTTTTGATTCTATTTTAAATGACTTGCTTACTTAATTTTATTTTAAGGATTTTTTTCTAGTATAGAGAAATAAAATTAAATTTTTTTTAAAGATTTTATTTATTTATTTGACAGAGATGGAGACAGCCAGCAAGAGAGGGAACACAAGCAGGGGGAGTGGGAGAGGAAGAAGCAGGCTCATAGCAGAGGAGCCTGATGTTTGGCTCGATCCCAGAACGCCAGGATCACACCCTGAGCCGAAGGCAGACACTTAACCACTGTGCCACCCAGGTGCCCCCAAAATTAAATTTTTTATATTGACTTTGTATCCTGAATCTTGATGAATTTGTTTATTAGTTCTAATAGTTTTTTTAATGGACTTACTGTTTGTGTGAAATTTGAAAAAAGAAAAAAACAATAGAAAATGATAAAAAAAATAATAGAAAATTATCTTTAATTCTTCCAGTGCAATATGGATGCACTGTATTATTATTTTTTCTTGCTTAATCTCTCTTGTTAGAACCTACACTACAGTGCTAAATAAAAGTGACAAGAACAGACATCTTTTTTCTGTTCCTGATCTTAAGGGAAAAGTATTTAGTCTTTCACTACCAAGAATGATGTTAGGTGTGAGTTTCACATAAATGCCTTTATCAGGTTGAAGAAGTTCTCTTCTAAGTTTATCAGGTGATTTTATTATGAAAGGGAGTTGAATTTTGTCAAATGCTTCTTCTGCCTCCATTGTGATAATCATATTTGCTTTTCTCCTTTTTCCTTTTATTTTTTAATTAAAAAATTTTTTTTTCTTGTTTTAAGAGAGAAATCACCAGAGAGAGAGAGAGACCACCAATGGGGGGGGGGCAGAGGAAGAGGGAGAAGCAGACTCCCTGCTGAGCAGGGAGCCTGACTCAGGACTCCATCCTGGGACCCTGGAATCATGACCTGAGCCAAAGGTAGATGCTTTACTGACTGAGGCCCTAGGCACCCTTATTTTTTTTTTTTTTTAAGATTTATTTATTTTAGAGAGAGAGCACAAGTGGAGGGCAGGGGCAGAGGGAGAGAGAAAGACAGAGAAGCAGACTCCCCACTGAGCATAGAGCCTGACATGGGCTCAATCTCCTGACCCAGATCATGACCTGAGATGAAATCAAGAGCCAACCAAATGAACCACCCAGGCACCCCATTCTTTTTCCTTTTAATATGATTGATTTTATATTGAACCACCCTTGCATTCCTGGCAAGTCCCACTTGGTCTTTACAATTCTTATATTGCTAATTTAATTTGCTCATATTTTGTTGAAGACTTTTCAGTCCGCATTCATAAGAGATATTGGTCTATACTTAGAGTTCTTGAGATATTTTTGTCTGATTTTGGTATTAAATACTGGCTTTATGGAATGAATTGAGAAGTGTTCCCTTTACCCAGTTTTTTGGAAGAGTTTGAGAAGTATTAATATGAATTCTCTTTGCATGTTGGATGGAATTCACCAGTGAAACAATCTGTCTGAGTTCTATCTGACTCTTTGTGGTATTTTAAAATTACTCACTAGATTTTACCATTTGTAATAGTTATCCAGTGCTGCCATAACTTATTACCACAAAGATTGTGGCTTAAAACAAAACAAATTTATATCTTAAGTGGCTCTATAGATAAGAAGTTTGAGACAGGTCTCACGGAGCTAAAATCAAAGCATAGGCAGGTCTGTGTTCCTTTCTGTAGGCTCTAGGTGAGATTATGTTTCCTTGCCTTTTCAGATTCTAGAGAATGCCTACATTTGCTCATGGTTCTCTTCTTTCACCTTTGAAACCAGCCTTGGCATATTAAGTTCTTTTTATACTGCAACCCTTTGATCTTCCTTCTGTAATCATATTCCCTCTAATCCACCTCAACTGGGAAATGGTCTCTATTTTTAAGGACTCATATAATTAGGTTGGGCCCATTTGGTTAAATCCAGATAGTCTTCCTGTCTCAGAATCCTTCATCTTAATCCCATTTGCAAAATCTCCTTTTTCATGTAAGGTAACTATTCACAGTTTCCAGGGATCATGGGATCATGATGTGGACATCTTGGGAATGAGGACATTATTTTGCCAACCACACTTTCAAAAGTCTATTCAATTTTACACACATTAATTTATGCAGCTTCTTCTTAAGTTAGTCCAGAGGACTCTTTGGTTGAAGAAATACGCAGTTATACTGTCTTTTGTGATACCTACATAATCACCTTTATGAACACTTTTTTTTAACGATTTTATTTATTTATTTGACAGAGACAGCCAGCGAGAGAGGGAACACAAGCAGGGGGAGTGGCTCCTAGCGGAGGAACCTGATGTGGGGCTCAATCCCAGAGCGCTGGGATCACGCCCTGAGCCGAAGGCAGACGCTTAAGGACCGCGCCACCCAGGTGCCCCACTTTTTTTTTTTTTTAAATGTGTGTCTATTTCAATAACTGGCTGATGCTAACCGCTTCCAGCATGAAGAACTTCATTTAGAAGTTCTTGTAGGGAAGATCTGCTAACAACCTTATTGTTAGAGAATATCTTTATTTCACCTACTTTTTTGAATGATAATTTTGCTAGCTTTAAGGTACTTGGTTGACTTTTGCACTTTGCAAATGTGATCCCACTTCTCTCTCTTCTCCATTGTTTCTAATGAGAAGTCAGATATAAATCTTATTGCAATCCTTTGTACATGATGAGTTGTTTTTCTCTTGTTGCTTCCAAGATGTTCTCTTTGTCTTTTAACACTTCAACTATGGATCTCTCTGAATTTATTTTACTTAAAGTTTGTTAAGTAACATTCTCCATCAAATTAAGGAAATTTTCAGACATTATTTCTTCAAATATTTTTTCCCCTTTCTTCCCTTTTAAAAATTGTTTTGGTACTCTCATTACCTATATGTTGATATGTGTAATGGTATCCCACATTTCTTTCAGGTTTTGTTCAATTTTCTTCATTGTTTCTCCTTTCTGTTCTTCATATTGCATGATGTCCTTTGATCTCTCTTAACATTTGTTGATTCTTTCTTCTGCCAGTTCCAATCTGCTTTTGAGCCTCTCTAGCAAAGTGTTCATTTCAGTCATTGTACTTTTAAAATCTAGAATTGCCTTTTGTTTTTTAAATAATTTCTATCTCTTCATTAATATTCTCTGTTTGATGGTAAATTGTTATTATATATGTTTTTGATTCTTTATGCATGGTTTTCTTTAGTTCTCTGAACATATTTATAATCAGTGATTGAAATCCTCATCTGCTAAGTTCATCATCTGGACTTTTTCAAAGGCAATTTCTATTTTCTGCTTTTCACCCCTGAATATGGTTCACATTTTCCTGGTTCCTTGCATGTCCCCTAATATTTTGTTGAAAGCTAGACATTTTAGATAATACATTGTAGCAGCTGATCCCCTAGAAGTGTTATTGTTTGGTGTTGGTCATTTGTTTTTTTTTACTTAGTGACTTGACTTAGCAAATTCTGTAAAGTCTTTCCCCCCTGCTCTGTGCAGCCTCTGACATCCCTGCTAAGATGATGATGATGATTATGATCATGATGACAATCCTTTTAATTTATCTTTTATCTGAGCTACTTAGGAGATTGGCATAAAATTTTTTGATTAAGGTTATTCTTAAGCTCCCTTGGTCAATTATATTTGTATCCTTTACCGTTGGTATACACGTTTGCTTAAAGGCTCCTATATCAGTTCAAGCACTTTTTATGCTCTTTGTCCCATCTTAAGTCTCGGACTAGTGGGTTGGAGGTTTCTTCTCTGATTTCTCATGGGAAAGCACAGCCGTGGGCTGCACATAATCTTCCCCATGCTTCCAGGATGACTATGATATTATTTTAAATTCTGGATGGGTCAGAGTAGACTATTGTTCACTCAGTATTTGGTGAGAAATTTTATTTAAGCACTGCCAAAAAAAAATCAGACATAGGTTAAGGAAAAACTTTTTTGATGGGATTATTGCAAAGGGGAGGAAAGGGACTATTACAATAGGGAGAATGCAATAGGGAGAAAGCTAGAAAGATGTGGATGTGGATAGGTAGGATGAAAGGGTAGAACAATGAGAGAGCAGATCAGAGAATTATCCTGATGTCAGCCCATTTTCAGGAGGGCATGTTTAGGAAACCTTGTATGCTGGCTCAGTCCTATGGCAGGCCAAAGTTCAGGAGTAAGTGGTAAGGAGAGAAACTTAACCAAAGTTGGGTAACAAGTATTTTGTTCTGGTTTAATCAGTGAGGACAAGTAGTTTGGCAAATATTTATGAGGCACAGATGGGAATTTAGAGTGTCTCTGTCTGGTCTTGTCACAAGTAAACAACTGTGTCATATGGGAAAGTGTGTTTCTTTGTATAAGCCATTTCCAGAACACAAAGGGTGGAGAATTTCTTTAACCTTGACTGTTCCAAGGATCAGAGGACTTGAGTAAAATTCAAACTCATCAGCCCCTGTCGCCATTCAAAGTTTTGCCCTGTGTCAGTGGGTCTGTGTGTCATTTGGGGATGCTTTCAAGCTGCATCCCCCTGCATTCTGCTCTGCTTACTCTGCATAGGTGTAGCTTAGTGCATGTGCAAAGGCTTCCTGTCCCATTGAGTTGAAATAGGTTCAGTGCATAACGACAGCTTCCTCATCAGAAATGGACTAAGAGTTCACTCATCCACCATTCATTTAGTACAGATTTCTTGAACATTTATCATGGAAATAATAATTGCTCTATCTTTCTCATAATATTATGGTGATTTTCCAATGAAATAATGATTTTGAAAGGTTTTTTTTTTTTACAACTATTAAAATGTATAGATGTAAAATTTTGACTCCAATTACAATGTGTATGGAGGGGTGGTTTTTACACTACCAAGTAATTCTCTGACATCGACAGGGTGTCCTACAATTCAACTCATTTCTGACACATCCCCCGGAAGATCTCACAGGTTAAGGGCTCAGTTCTACAAGACTGCTCCCTCTTTTCAGATGCCAATTGCAAGCTTAGGTTGCCACGTGTGCTTCTATAGATCAGAGGTTTGAACAACAGGCTTCTTGGGTTCAATTAATTTGCTAGAGTGCTCACAGAACTCAAGAGAAACATTTCACTTACTAGATTACTGGTTTATAAGCCAGATGGAAGAGATGTATAGGGCAAGGTGTGGGGAAAGGATACCAAGCTTCCTTGTTTCTGAGTGCATCACTCTCCAATTGCCATGTGTTCACCAACCAGGAAGCACTTGAAATCCCCTCCTTTTGAGTTTTTAAGGAGGCTTTTATTACATAGACAGGATTGATTAAATCACTGGCCATTGGTGATTGAACCCAATCTCCAGGCCCTCTCCATCCCTGGAGGTCTGAGGGTGGTCTGACATGACAATGCACCCCCATCCTTAGGTGCTTTCCAAAAGTCACTTCATTAACATATATTCATGTGTAGTGGAAAGGAGCTTGTTGTGAATATCAAGACACTTTTATTGTTCTTATCATTTAGGAAATTCGAAGAGTTTTAGGAACTCTGTGCCAGGAACAGAGAAAAAGATCAACTATATATTTCTTATTATACATGACATATCACAAAATGTAAGGTTATGTGATTCATCACAATTGTTTTCAATGACACATAGTTCTCATGACAACAATCAAAATTAATATTTGCTGACTACAATCTAATTGTTTACTATCTTTACTCACAACTTGAGATTACAAAGAAAGTCAGATTATTAAAAATTATGTATAAAACAAAACTCATAATATAACAAATGTTCCAGCCATGTTATGAAATATCTGTCCATTATTGATCCCTTGCTATTGTATTACGAAAATATAAAGTAATATGTAAGAAAAGACACCATCAGAGGAGACCTGAGTCAGACATCAGTACATTTTGTAGCCTTAGGTAAGTTATTCAAGTTTCAATCACATTCTCTTGAGGTATTATAGTACCTGTCCAGTCTAATTTGCAGGATGGTTCTGAGAATCAAATGAAATTTGTGTGAAAAGATATTGAAAAGTCAAAAGTATTATACAAGCCATAGGTGTTAGTCACTAACAGAATATATTCAGTGGAGTTATAAAATTTTCAGAGCAAAGCTGCAAACTAAATACAAACTGTATAAGAAGTCCAGAAAAGTATTCCCTTGTTCCTGAATAGATGAAGTCTTAGCTTCTGGGTGATAATAAATACAGCGTAAAGCTAACATCTACTAGAGGATACCTCTAATAAAATAATTGTAGGCATGAAAAGAGGAGCCAGAGGGGCGCCTGGGTGGCACAGCGGTTGGGCGTCTGCCTTCGGCTCAGGGCGTGATCCCGGTTATGGGATCGAGCCCCACATCAGGCTCCTCTGCTATGAGCCTGCTTCTTCCTTCTCCCACTCCCCCTGCTTGTGTTCCCTCTCTCACTGGCTGTCTCTATCTCTGTCAAATAAATAAATTAAAAAAAAAAAAAAGAGGAGCCAGAGGCAAAGCACTTAGGGCCAGAGGCATTACCGTGTTGCTCTGGGAATCCACGCAGTCCACAGCGGAATAGGATTTTGGCAGAGGATGAGATTGCTTTGTGTGTAGATTCCTGCTGGATATGTGACATTTCTGTTCATGACTTGCCTACTTGATAAGTTTGATTACTGCTGTGGCCAGTCTCTGAAAGAAAAAAAAAAGGAAAGAAAATAAAATAGATGAGCCAAAAAGACCTTTGGTATATTAGAGTACAATAAATGACAGCAGGAAGTAAACCATTGTCTGAGGGGTACGGGAGAATAAACGGTTAGCACATGCCCTGACAAGTTCTTCCGCTGCTTGAAGAATTTCACACTGGCATTTCAGAAAGAGAGTTAATTTCTTGGAGGAATAAAATATTTTCACACTACTTTCCCCAAAGAACAGTTAATTAGGAAGGGTGATACAAGTAAATAGTAATAATAATAATAATAATGATAGCTCCTAACTAACATTAGTTTAGAATTCATGTGTATTTTCATTTTATCATTATAGTAATCCAGACAGGTATTAGAATCTCCATTTCAGAGCTGAATGAGGTTTACATGCCTAGACCTCTGTTGTACAAACTAATAGGTGGTGAATCAGAATTCAGACCTAGATGATTCTAAATCTAGATATCATGTTCTTTGCCTCCATACTTAATTCCCAACACCAGTCATTAAACTGGTGTTTCTTCATGTCAAAATTTTCACTGGTTTACTGAATATATTTCAGAGGAATTCATGACTATATGTTTGATAAATCTTGGACAAAATTAAAAGTTGAATATTCTGTATGTTATTATATAGTAAATTTCCTATTCATGAAATTCAGACATCTTTACATCATACTGACCATGTGAGTAAGTGAATAACAATATTAAATGCTTAAATATAAAACTGCATCTCTGAAAAATATTAGTCAGATCTAAGGGTCAAATTATTCTTTTATACCCAAATGTTTAAATCACTTGTACTCTTAAATGTACTAAAACAATAAATATACCAGCAGTGTATGAGGAAGTCTTATCATTAAGCTTCATTTTTAAATTGTTGATATTTAAAGCATTTCCTATTTCAGGACAACACTCACTAATTATGAAGACCAGACATCCTTTAAGGAAACACACTTTCTCTTCCTTTTTGTCTGAGTGCACATGTCATTTCCTAGGGTTATTTCCATGAATTTTCCTTATGTGCTTTCACTGGGGCCTTCATCCAATTTGTGGTTGAAAATATTAAAGTGGTTGCTTAGAAACGCTGAAGTTGGAAATTTATGAGTTTTCAGAAGGTTGCATTGAAGTGTAGGGGTAGCATATGGTGATCTGACATGTTTTGTTCCCTAGCCAAAGAGAGGGGTAGCCTTCTGTGATCTCTCTAATTATTTCATGGCACTTTAAGATGCCAAGCTGAATTGAGAAAACAGCAAGGCATCAGGGCTAAGAAGAAACAGAATGTACTTTTTCGTAATCAATATTTATGACCAATTTTTGTTGTTCTTTTTAAAAATTAATTGGAATAGTTCTGGAAATATTAAAGCAGAAGGTAAGTTTTAACTAAAGGATAAAATTAAAGGCTCGTTACTTTGGCTGAAATAGAAGGAAAGAATGTTTGTTAATGTAGAAAGAAAAAAGGCAGCAATGAAATGAAGGTATTTCATAAGGAAGAGTTTTGGTCCTAAAAGTAAATTTTAACACATAGTGGAAGATAATTCAGTTTTTTTCCCCCCAACAACTCAAGAAGATTGTAGATGTTAGGGAACAGAGTCAAGGAAGATAAATACAAATAAGAAATTAATAAATGATTAAGGAATTGAAGCCATAGTAATGCATAGGTGTTAATTTGTGTTTTGAACTTGGTCTGGGGAAAACGTCTTTAAAATCTGGGTGAATGAACAGAATAATTCATTCATTTTCTCATTCTTAAAATGTTCACCAAGAACCTATTGTTTCAGGAATGATGTTAGGATCTAGGGATAAAAGAATAGAAAGACATGGACTTTGCTGTCATAGAACTTATAGTTTTTCAGACATAGGCATATAAGCCAATATGGAACCCCATTTGGAAAGTATAATGATATAAATATGTCACGAGGCTTTGTGAACATACAGGGACATTTAATATAGTCATGGAAAATTTGGGAGATTTCAGATTAGGCTAATTACTGAACAGTTCCAAAATATCAGTGGTTTAATAGAGTAGGACTTTTTATTGCTCATTCATTGCTATTTATTTGGTATACTTGGTGGGGCCCCTTTCGCTTGGTGTTTCAGAGGCTTCCATCCTGTGGTCTGGCATGTCCCAGAGGTTCAGTGCACTGCTGGATCCTGTGCATCCATCAGGCAGTGAGGGACAAGGAAGACTTGAGGTACAATCTTTATGGGCTAGGCCAGGAAGTGGGCATAGTCTATTGACCGCAACTTAGTTATATAGCTATATTTAACCTCAAGGGAAGCTGTGAACTAGGAGAAGTGAAAATAAGTTTATTGACTGACTAGACTGCTTATGACACAGCTTTTGGAGATTTCATCTGGCTGAGCCTTAAAGATGTGAACCTAGTATCCAGGTGAAGATTGGGCAAGGACATTCCAGAAATAGGAATATCATGATAAAAGACATAGATGTAAAAACCTTATGGGACATTATAAAGGTCAGTATTGTTGTAGTGTACATTTCAGGTGATGATTAATAAGAGATGAAATTCCACTGCTGATGTTTTTTCCTCAGTTATACTTTCCATTATATCCAGTTGCCTACTTTACATTTATCCTCTGCTCACCCAAAGACATATCAAATTCAACCTGTACAAAACCAAATCCAGGATCTTCTGTTCTGCTTCCTAGCCCTTGACCCCCTTCAAACCTAGTCCTCCTTATCCTATCATGCAAATAAAAAAATGGAAATGATCCTTGACATTTCCTCTAATTCCACAAAACTAATATATTACTAAATCTTGTATATGCTAAAATCAAATTTTTCTTGAATATGTTTATTTTGTTCCATTTCAACTTTACCACTCTACCGTAGACTAACATCATCAGATCTATCACAATAAGCACCTAACTCATCTCTCCTTTTGCCATCCATTTTTGCTTCGGTCTGTTATATACAGTTATCCATTAGATACCAGGCCCATTACCACCATAATAGTCTGCATTTATTGGGTGCTCACAAAGTCCTAGGCATTATTCTAGGCATTGCACCCATTGTCTAATTTAGTTTCCATATAGCCATATATTGCAGGGCCTATTCCCATTTCATTTCATAAATAAAGAAACCAAGACTTAGAAGGTTTTGGTAGCTTGCCCAATTTCACACAGCTGTCAGGCAGGGTAACTTAAAAATCTAGGCATTCTGCTTCCTGAGCTTATGTTCTAAATCACTGTGCTATATTTTCTCTCACTTATTTATTGAACGAATGAATATAATGAAGAAAAAGGGCAGACTGGCAAGTGCCACATATAATAGAGAGTCATGTTGACACATTCTATCTTGTCCATATGTTGGACATTTTATCTTGTCCGTATGTTACAAAGGAACCATTAAAAGATTTTAAGAAAGTAATGACAGGTGTACCTGGGTGGCTCAGTCCGTTGAGCATCTGACACATGATTTCAGCTCAGGTCATGATCTCAGGGTTGTGAGATCAAGCTCCATGTTGGGATCTGCACTCAGCTGGGAGTCTGCTTGAAATTCTCTTTTTTCTTCTTCCTCTGCTCCTCCCCGCCCCTGGTCATGCTCTCTCTTTCTCTCTCAAATAAATAAATCTTTTTTTAAAAAAAGAAAGCAATGACATAGGCAGATCTAGAGATCTGAAAGAGGTCTTTATTATGTGCATGGAAGTGGGAAAGGAGGAAGAAAAGATTCAAAGCAGAGTGTAATTTCATTAGAGTATAAAAGAAATTGGCAAAGGGAATAAGGACTACATTATATCAGAAAAGATTTGAGGTTCTTTCAAGCTCTTGACAGCATACTCCTTCCTTGTCTCCTTTGTAGTCTCATTTCCTTCCCCAATATAACACTTAGTCCAAATGCAACATTAATTGCATTTTTAAAAAATAATTTCAGAGTCAACAGACTTTATAATGGTGAAATGAGATGTTATATATATAGAGAGAGAGTGTGTGTGTATATATATATATATATATAGAGAGAGAGAGAGAGAGAGAGAGAGAGAGAGAGTATATATATTATATATAGAGAGAGTGTCCAATGTGTCCAGTGCAGTTCTTCAAGAAAAGGAAGTTCTTTTCTTTACCCTCTTCACATTCCATCCCCAAATGACCTGGATATGAGAGAGAAATGAATGTAATATTATTACAGTCTTGAGTTTAGAAGAATAAGCACAGTCACAAAAGTATTAAAAAATAAGGATAAAGTGTTCAAGCTTAGAGAGGTTTACTTTGGTGACTTTAAAAGATAGGGAAAAGTCAGCAAATGTGTTTTAATTTTGCTTAAGTTTTGCTTATTCTGCTTAGTTCTGGTCAGAGCTAATGCTTTCAAGTGATCCCAAATGGACTTTAAAATTTGGCTAAATATAAGCACATATTCAAGTAGGAATTGAATGGTACAGTTTTAACTATTTATGTAAATGCTTAAAATAAATATAGCATACAAAATATCTCTATGTGTGTGTATATATACCAATAATTAAAAGAGATTTCTTAAACAGAATCTTTCTTGAGATATTTATTCTGATATACACAGTATAACTCAATGTATTAGTTAAATAACATGTGATAAAATATGTTGGGCTAAATTTCTAGTTTCTACTTTAAATGCCATAAATCTATTCATGTATCTAGGGTTCAAGATAAAATAGAAAACCTGTGTATAACAAGAATATTCAATGAAAATATCAGAAAATGTAATCACAAAAAATACTAAAGATACAGGTTCTGCAAAATGCTATGCAGTTTTGCCGAATGTGTAGGACCTGTATTTTCCGAAAATGTAGAGTTCCTCTGTGCATTATTTAACTTTCAAAGCAATGAATTGCAAGGACTAGAGTTATAGAATGAATTCTTTATGGGAGGGAATTTGGGGAGTGCCACAGAAGGAGACAATGGCAAAGGAGAAGAGAAATTTCTCCTATATTCCTCTCTCTGTAAATGCACGTTTCTAGTTCAGGGAGAATACTTAGCTAAATAATCAATAATTTATTAGCATGAGGTTTCTGAGAAAAAAAGAAATGAAAAGAAAATTTGCATGTACTGTTACAATTCTTTTTATGTATTTTATATTGACTTTTATTTATTTATTTTTCCCAACCCTAACTGTATCCAGCTTTATTAAAGATACTTTTCATAAACAATCATGGTATTTCAGGCAGGACATGGGCAGACAATCATTAACAGTATACAATGACTTTCCAACCCCCTTCTTCAATGGACTACTAAAATCAGAAAGACAATACAAAACCCAATGAAGTCTTCATGTGATGCTCTGAACAGGAAAAGTTTAGAGTGAAGGTGGACATTTCACATTTAGCATGTTGCTTAACAACTTTTCATAAGCCTACCCTGACTTTCAGGAAATGAAATGAAAGTGGCAGAATTATCAATCTGAAGATTCAGAAGCTAAAAACAGAACTCTTTTGAGGGATGCCATCTCCCTGGTGACACTGTAAAGTCTAACATACTGGAAACCATTTTTGGGAGTCAGGTTCCAATAGGTCTGTGGGTTTAAGGGAGTTAAGTCTATGTGGAAGGTAGGGAGGGAGAAGAGCACATAAAAATGAATTTCAGTTTTTCCACACCACACGTTTGTGCCAGGGTGGTTAATATGTGTCAACATGAAGGAATTCCTCCTCCTGGGAACCAAGAGGAAGTTTCTCAAAACTAGAAGGGAAGGGTGTTTCCCCCTGTATCAATCTAGCTTCAGAGATAGTCTATTAGTGACATACGCCCTCCCCCCAAAACAACAATGAAGTATTTAACAACATAGCTTAAAAAAAAAGTAAAACAAAATCCTGCATTTTAATAAAACTTGATAAAAAATAGTATTTCAAACTGTACACAGTTATAAAAAATACACACATTTCACTTGGCATCTTTTTTTAATTTTTTTTGTTTTATGTAAAGTTTGATGATTCATTAGTTGCGTGTAGCACCCAGTGCACCAAGCAATACGTACCCTCCTTACTACTCATCACTTGGCATCTTCAGCACCTTTAGCTTTCTGTGCCTGGTCTGTTTTGGCCTCTCCATTTTTGCAGGGTTATTTCCATCTTTGCCAGCATCAGATTTTCTCTTTTTCTCTTTGGGTACCTTCTCTCCCTTTTTGGAGAGGCCTGGGCACTGGCTTTGGAGGAGCGGGTTTAGTAGATAACCTTGCAGATCTTCTCTGTGCTTCATCCTTCACCTTGGCTTTATCTCCTTCAGAGCCCCCCTCAGCCTTTCTCTTGTGCATGGTGGTGAAAGTGGCGGGAGGTAGGCGCTGGATGCAGGGATGTGACGGTGGACAGGCTTTGGTTGGTCTGGTGGTGTCTCTTGCCTCTTCTTCATGCTTGTACTGAATTTTAATACTCATATTTTTCTTTCCAGCTTTAGATGATTTATTCACTATTAGTAACATATCAGTAAATTCTCATAATTAAATATTTTAATAATGATTCTAACATGAATATGATTACGAACAAATATAATGAGTGAATCGCAATAATTTCTTATGTTGGAAAAGTAAGGAAAGATAAATTCATGTATGGATTTTGACATTGAGGAGTGGGTGAATTGGGTAAAGAGGGTCAAAAGGTACAAACTTCCAGTTATAAAATAAATAAGTCATGGGGATGTAACGTACAACATGGTGACTATAGTTAATAGTACTGTATTGCATATTTGAAGTTGCTAAGAGAATAGTTTTCATCTCAAGAAAAAAAATTTTGTACTGTGTATGGTAATGGATTTTTTTAATGTTTTTTAATTATATTATGTTAGTCACCATACAGTATATCCCTGATTTTTGATGTAAAGTTCGATGATTCATTAGTTGCATATAACACCCAGTGCACCATGCAATACGTGCCCTCCTTACTACCCATCACCAGCCTATCCCATTCCCCCACCCCCTTCCCCTCTGAAGCCCTCAGTTTCTTTCTCAGAGTCCATATTCTCTCATGCTTCATTCCCCTTTCTGATTACCCCCCCTTTCTTTATCCCTTTCTTCCCCTACCGATCATCCTAGTTCTTATGTTCCATAGGAGAGAAATCATATGATAATTGTCTTTCTCTGCTTGACTTATTTCACTTAGCATTATCTCCTCCAGTGCCGTCCATGTTGCAGCAAATGTTGAGAATTCGTTCTTTCTTATAGCTGAGTAATATTCCATTGTATATATGGACCACAACTGCTTAATCCAGTCATCTGTTGAAGGGCATCTCGGCTCCTTCCATGATTTGGCTATTGTGGACAATGCAGCTATGAACATTGGGGTGCATATGGCCCTTCTCTTTACTACGTCTGTATCTTTGGGGTAAACACCCAGTAGTGCAATGGCTGGGTCATAGGGTAGTTCAATTTTTAACTTTTTAAGGGACCTCCACACTGTTTTCCAGAGTGGCTGTACCAACTTGCATTCCCACCAACAATGTAGGAGGGATCCCCTTTCTCCACATCCTCTCCAACAATTGTTGTTTCTTGCCTTGTCTATCTTTGCCATTCTAACTGGCGTAAGGTGGTATCTCAGTGTGGTTTTGATTTGAATTTCCCTGATGGCTAATGATTTTGAACATTTTTTCATGTGTCTGTTAGCCATTTGTATGTCTTCATTGGAAAAGTGTCTGTTCATATCTTCTGCCCATTTTATGATTTGTTTATTTGTTTCTCGTGTATTGAGTTTGAGAAGTTCTTTGTAGATCTTGGATACCAGTCCTTTATCTGTGGTGTCCTTTGCAAATATATTCTCCCATTCCGTGGGCTGTCTCTTAGTTTTTTTGACTGTTTCCTTGGCTGTGCAGAAGCTCTTTATCCTGATAAAGTCCCATAAGTTCATTTTATCTTTTATTTCTCTTGCCTTTGGAGATGTGTCGTGAAAAAGGTTGCTCTGGCCGATGTCATAGAAGTTGTTGCCTATGTTCTCCTCTAGAATTTTGATGGATTCCTGTCTCACATTGAGGTCTTTCATCCATTTGGAGTTTATTTTTGTGTATGGTGTGAGAGAGTGGTCAAGTTTCATTCTTTTGCATGTAGCTGTCCAATTTTCCCAGCACCATTCATTGAAGACACTGTCCTTTTTTCACTAGATATTTTTTCCTGCTTTATCAAAGATTAGTTGCCCAAAGAGCCGAGGGTCCATTTCTGGGTTCTCTATTCTGTTCCATTGGTCGATGTGTCTGTTTTTGTGCCAGTACCATGCTGTCTTTGTGATCACAGCTTTGTAGTACAGCTCGAAATCCGGCATTGTGATGCCCCCAGCTTTGTTTTTCCTTTTCAACAGTTCCTTGGAGATTCGGGGCCTTTTCTGGTTCCATACAAATTTAAGGACTATTTGTTCCAGTTCTTTGAAAAATGTCCTCGGTATTTTGATCGGGATAGCNGTGGAGTTTTGTTTTTTGGAAGGTTGTTTATCACTGACTCAATCTCTTCAAAATTAATTGGCCTGCTTAAAAAATCAATTTCTTCCTGTTTCAGTCTTGGTAGTTTATAGGTTTCCAGGAAGGCCTCCATCTCTTCCAGATTGCTTAATTTATTGGCATAAACTGTTGATAAAAGTTTCTAATAATCCTTCCAATTACACTGGTGTTGGTTGTGACCTCTCCTTTTTCATTCATAATTTTATTAATTTGGGTCCTTTCTCTATTCTTTTGGATAAGTCTTGCCAGTGGTCTGTCAATTTTATTGATTCTCTCAAAGACCCAGCTTCTAGTTCTGTTGAACTGTTCTACTGTACTGGTTTCTAATTCCTTGATTTCTGCTCTAATCTTGGTCAACTGCTTCCTAGTGCATGGATTAGGTGTGTCCCTCTGTTGCTGTTCCAGCTTCTTGAGGTGAGAATATAAAAACTGCATTTTAGATTTTTCTATTCTTTTGAGTGAGGTTTGGATGGCTATGTATTTCCCCCTTAGGACTGCCTTTGCAGTATCCCATAGGTTTTGGACCATTGTGTTTTCATTCTTGTTGGTCTCCATAAATTGTTTAAATTGGTTTTTGATTTCTTGGTTTATCGAATCATTCCCGAGCAGGATGGTTCTTAGTCTCCAAGTGTTTGAGCTTCTTACAAATTTTTCCCTGTGGTTGAGTTCCAATTTCAAAGTGTTGTGGTCTGAGAATATGCAGGGAATAATTTCAGTCTTTTGGTATTGGTTGAGACCTGTTTTGTGTCACAGAACATGGTCTATTCTTGAGAATGTTCCATGGGCATTAGAATTGAATGAATATTCTTTGGTTCTGGGGTGTAGTGCTCTATATATATATCTTTGAGTTCCAACTCATCGAGTATGGCATTCAAAGCCCTTGTTTCTTTGTCAATTTTCTTCATGGGTGCTCTGTCTATTTCTGATAGTGGAGTGTTGAGGTCCCCTACTATTAACGTATTTTTATCTGTATGTCTCTTTATTCTGGTTAAGAGTTGGCTTGTGTATCTTGCTGCTCCCCTGTTGGGGGCATATATATTTATAATTGTCATATCCACTTGTTGGATACTTCCTTTCAGAATAATATAGTGCCCTTCTGTGTCTCTAACTATAGTCTTTAGTTTAAAATCCAATCTGTCTGATATGAGAATTGCTACCCCAGCTTTCTTTTGAGGTCCATTGGCATGAAAGATGGTATTCCATCCCTTTACTTTCAGTCTGAATGCATCTTTAAGTTCAAAATGAGTCTCTTGTAGACAGCAAATGGATGGGTCATGTCTTTTTATCCAATCTGCAACCCTGTGGCGTTTTATGGGAGAGTTTAAGCCATTTAGATTGATAGAGATTATTGACAGATATGATTTTAATGATGCCATTTCTCTTTAAAGTCTTTGTATCGGTTGTGACTTGCTGCTCTGTATCACTCTTGGGGCCTTTTTGCCTTTATAGTATCTCCCTTAATATCTCCTGTAGGGCTGGTTCGTGGTTATGAAATTGTTCACTGACTGGCGATTCTCAAAGGTCTTTATTTCTCCATCAATTCTGAATGACAGCCTTGCTGGATAAAGGATCCTTGGCTGCATGTTTTTCTCTGAAAGAGCTTTAAAAATGCCCCCCCAAGCCTTTCTCTCATTCCAGGTCTCTGTAGACAGGTCTGACGTAATCCTGATACCTTTGCCTTGGTACGTGAGAAATTTCTTTGCCCTGGCCGCTTTCAATACTGTATCCTTGGATCTAATATTTGCGAATTGCTTTATGACGTGATGTGGCATAGGTTTGTCATGGTTGAGCTTGGGTGGGGTCCTCTCTGCCTCTTGGACACGAATGTTTGTTTCCTTTGCTAGATTAGGGAAGTTTTCATCTACAATTTGTTCAAATATCTCTTCTAGACCTCTGTTTTTCTCCACCCCCTCAGGGATGCCAATGATTCTG
Organism: Ailuropoda melanoleuca; assembly: GCF_002007445.2. Lineage (NCBI taxonomy): Eukaryota > Metazoa > Chordata > Mammalia > Carnivora > Ursidae > Ailuropoda > Ailuropoda melanoleuca. The sequence goes on from NC_048226.1 coordinate 52,892,999, forward strand.
ACATTGGAACATTTCATTGAGTCAGTGATCTCCCATATCCTACATTCATGAGAATGGATTTTTTTTGAGTCCAGATTCTATTTTAGCTTTCTCTACTACTAACCCATCCTCCAATTCGCTGATACGTTCTTCTGCCTCATTCACCCTGGCCATCAGAGCCTCTAGTTTTGACTGCATTTGGCTCATAGAATTTTTAATTTCTGCCGGATTCGCTCTCATTTCCACCCTTAGAGATTCTATATTCTCATTAACATTTTCGTTAATACTTTTTTTAAGTCTACACATCATCTTGACCATTGTTACTCTGAATTCCATTTCTGATAATTTGGTTATATCCATATCCATTAGTTCTGTGGCAGAGGCCACAGACTCATTGTCTTTTCTTTGCTGGGGGGGTGGAATTTCTCCTTCTTGTCCTTATGATGAGGAGAGGTTGCGGGGTTGTCCAGAGTCCAGATTATTGATGGGACCCAGGCAGTGTGCACTTGTTTTATAGAGATCTTAGGGATGTGTTCTTCTTGATTTTTCAGACTGCCTTCTTGGGGAGGGGCCTGCCGTGCCAATACTCTGGCAACCCTGTTTGGGTAGAGTCTCCGTGTCCCCTGCGAGGGGGGTTGGGATGGGTACACTGTGAGCTGGTATTTCCAGGCTTTTGTTCTCTGACAGCTTTCCCTGGTGGTTTCTGTGCCTCTTCTGAGAGTCAGAGCAGCAGTAGCCCAATCTCAGCCTCTGTCTCAGAACAGAGGGATCACGGATTGTTCTCCACTGATGTTCTGGTCACTTTAATTCTGTTTCTGTTGGTGCTGCTCAACCCTGTGGCGTCCCTGGATGTGTGCCCCACACCCGGCAGCCCAGCCCTCACTTCCAGGGCCATTGCGTCTCTGTCCTTTGTGTTTCTAACACCGCCAGCCGCCAGCCGCCCCCATGTGCTCCGGAGCTCTGGGTCTCAGTCTGTTCCAGTGAGTGTACCGGAGCTCCATTTCAGTCTGGTCGCGTGTGTTCCCTGGCTCATGGTCTCAGTCTGCTCTCTCACTGGTGCTGGTCGAAGTCCGCCCGCTCCCCCGTGCAGGTGGCTACCGCTTCCCGGTGCCCAAACGTGGCGGCTCCCTCCCCCTTCCGTTTATCTTCTGATATCTGTGCGAGGTTTCATGCCTCCCCGCTTCGTACCTCAATACTCATCGCTGGAGATGTTCATTTGTAGAGATCGAGATGAATCTTCCTGCGTCTCATGCTGATTCCGTGGATGTTCATGCTGGTCTGGTACCTATCCAACTCGACTCAGGGGACCGTCTGAAAAAGGGGTCCCCTACTCCTCCACCATCTTAACTCCCTTTTGGTAATGGATTTTGAACTACCCTTATTATGGTGATCGTTTTGCAATTTATACAAATATTGAATGATTATGTTGTATACCTGAAACTAATATAATGTTATATGTCAATTATCTTGATTAAAAATAATAAAATAAAAAGATTATAATTCATAGAAGTCAATTGGATGTGTTAAGAACTTTAAATTATCAATAAAAGGCAACTGTGAAAAAGACTGAAGATTTTATATAGAAAAGACTCTATCAGGGGCGCCTGTGTGGCACAGCGGTTAAGCGTCTGCCTTCGGCTCAGGGCGTGATCCCAGCGTTATGGGATCGAGCCCCACATCAGGCTCCTCTGCTATGAGCCTGCTTCTTCCTCTCCCACTCCCCCTGCTTTTGTTCCCCCTCTCGCTGGCTGTCTCTATCTCTGTCAAATAAATAAATAAAATCTTTAAAAAAAAAAAAGACAAGACTCAATCAGAGAAAATGCTTTTTCTCCTGAAATATATCCATATAGTATTATGAGAGGAAGATATGGTTAAGAAAACTGGTTAGAGTATGTGGCAAGTTTACTAAAATTATTTTGCTTATTTTAATATATTCAGATAGTCAACATACTTTTTAAAAATTGCCTTATTGTACACGGATATATATTTTTAGAAAGAATTTTAGTTTTGAAAACAGTGTTTGGGGGCACCTGGGTGGCCCAGTCAGTTAAGTGTCTGCCTTTGGCTCAGGTCATGATTCCAGGGTCCTGGGATCAAGCCCTACCTCAGGCTCCTTGCTCAGTGGGGAGCCTGCTTCTCCCTCTCCCTCTGCCTGCCACTCCCCCAGTTTGTGCTCTTTCACTTTCTCAAATAAATAAATAAATAAATAAGATCTTAAAAAAAAGAAAATAGTTTCTGATTCAGGACTATTTTATAGGATATTTAATAAATAATATTTCAAAATTATATAATTTTAATTATTTTCAACATTCTCTATCACTTATATAATTGCATAGCTTGAACAATCAATTACATGGACATTCTCACTCTCAGACATACATGCGAAGCTCCGCATGGTGCCTACTCTCTTGCCTCTTTCTGCTTCCACCTGTGCTGCTACTGCTCCCAGTAAAGAAACAGCTCAGTGGTAAAAAGGCCAGAGAACTACAGCCCCTGTCTTGAACTATGATATCAGAGCTGGGCCCTCTAGGAACTGGAGAGTTTCATGACTTTAGCCAGCCCCCTTCACAAAAAGATCATCCATTTTTTTCAGGAAAATATTTGATGCCCCATGATCAGGGAACTAAAGAAAGCGGGCAAGAATGAATCCTGAAGACAAAACTAGGTAAACGCTTACTAGACATTGTGACTTTGAGCTGTGACCATCAAATTATCTTTTTGTTTAATATTTGAAAGATAACTTGAAGTGTGTGGGAAAAATATGATATAGGGGAATTTGTGAGAACACCTTTCCAACTGGCAAACATTAGAATATGTCTTCATTATTATAAATATTTAAAAAAGGAACAGATTTCTCATACTTAAATCTGGTAAACACACATATTATGTGTCTTCTTTTATATTGAATATAAATGAGAAAGTCCTAATGATATATCAGCAAAGTAAAGTAAAAAATTCGTAAAAGTAATCAGCCATCTCGACCGAGCAAAGTTTACCCCAGGAAAATTCAAATATAGCCCATTTGTCTAAAATACAATGACTCTGTGTGTATGTACATATAGATATTATCACATTAAGAGATTTTAAAAATGCATATCATATCATCATTTAAGAAGATACCCCCAATTTAATATTCATTCCTGATGTTTTAAAAATTAAAAACTGTTAGATAACCAGGAATAAGATATTGAACTAACATATAATGCTCATCTTTATCCAAAAATCTATGTTATACTTAATAATAACTCACTAGAATCATTTTATTTTATTTTTTTAAGTTTTATTTATTTATTTTTTGAGAGAGAGAGAAAGAGTGCGAGCGCAAGCATGACCAGGGGAGCCACAGGGAAAGGAAGAGGCAGGCTCCCTGCTGAGCAAGGAGACCAATTTGGAGCTTGATCCCAGGACCCTGGGATCATGACCTGAGCTGAAGGCAGTTGCTTGACTGAGCCACCCAGCCATCCTGAATCATTTGTTTTAGAGTCTGGAAACAAACTAATGGCTAATCTTTACCAATTTTTTATGAAATCTTTTAAGTAAGGCAGGACATGAACTAGAAAGAGGAGACCTAGTTACTGTATAAAAGGAAATAAAATTTGCCTTAATTGCAGGTGTGAGATTATATAATAGAAAATATAAAGGAATACATTGAATAACCCCCATAATTACTAAACAACTTCTATGAATAATATAAATAACAATTATACATGAGAGGAAATAAAATGGCTTGTACATTTGAAAATATGTTAAGCCTCATTGAAAACCACATACACCAAATAATCCATTTTTTATTTGATAGGTAAGAATGGACACTAGATATAAATAAAAAATATTATAGCAACAGATATTTGATTCTATATTGGCAAAGTAATGTAAGGATAAATGTGAACATCTGATCAGTGTAAGAGTTTTCTATGTCCAATCAACTCATCCAGATAGTTTAGGCATAACTGACATTTAATTCCCGTTAAAATGGTAAGAACACACAACTCAACTATGTCAGATTGAAAATTCCGTCTTTGTTGGATAGGCTGGCCTTGTACAATGACTGAATCAAATGAACACTGGCTTAAATATTTGTCTCCAAAAGGCAGGCATGTTAATATATAATTTCAATCTTTTCAGGCAAGTAAGAAATCCTTCTATATAAAAAATGCATTTATTCAACAAACATGTATTGAGTCCTTCCTCTGTGCCAAACCCTGGAGATCCATGATGAGTTAGAAACAGTCTCTGCCTCAGGGAGCACACAGTATTTCTGCATAGAAAGAAAGCTAATAAACTTAGTGTAAAATTGAGGTCTTCAACTTTTTCTTATGAATCTAAATAAACTCTTATTAAAGCATAGATATTACTCTTTTTGGTGGGATTTAGACATTAATCTGTAGATGGTGAATTTGATAGGGAGGTATCGGGAATATGCCTGCTTGTTAAAAGATCATACACAGCAAAGACTGCTGGCATATATTCTTGAAAAGAGTAATTTGTATATAAAATTGAATTAGACAAAGAGAGACATGAATATCTTGTCCTAGGTATTTAGGGTACGTGTATATTCATTAATAATTATTTTGAAATGAGATTAATCTGTCCTGCCTCTGTATCGCTGTTATGCTCTAGGAACATCATGTGATAAAGTGACATGTTTGTGTGCGGGGTGGAAAACATGCCACGTCTGATTCTGACAAGAGTTGGAAGATTGCAATAAAAGAATAATTTTCATACAAAAAGGGTCACATACTAGCATCTTTCGTTTCTAACTTTGGAAGTTATTCTTTTCGGATATGTAGCTTTATCTTTACCTCAGATATTTAGCTTTATAGGAATATTTTCTATACACTGATAAAAGAGAAAAAAATCTATTTTTTAGAGCTTTATAGGCTGACACATATGATCATTCAAAAAGAATACATGTATATGTGCAGCTGAGTATGTAAAAATATATATCTAGGATGGAATTTTGGAAGTGATTAAAAAAAGCAACTGGATTACATATGTGATTTTGTACATCTTTATGTCAAAATTCTCTTGAATTTCAAGTTAATTACTCTTTATAACAGTCTATAGAATGTGGAAGAATTCATGGTAATTCATATGCCCGATGGATATAAAATATTAAAAACATTTGTGAGTGGATTTGAAGGGCAACCAATATTTCTGTCCAGCCATGTCTAGCCACACGAGGTGCTGCCCACATTTCTGTCTGGCCATATATATTGGGGCCCCCAAACTAACAGTTGCCACACCAAATTATCAGGACACAAAGTGTGACAAGCAAGAAGGCAATAGATGCTCCCGGAAGAGAAAGAATCCATAACCAGTGTTCCTTCCTGCCAATCTGAATTTGAAAAAGAAAGGACAACGTGAAATTTACCTTCCTTTCTCATCCTGGCACCAAAGACAGAGATCCATGAGAGCTGACTTTGGCAAGAATTCTTAGCATGTGCCGGCTTCTGCCAATTTCCCCAGGATGCTGTATGCAGGCTCAGGAGCCACTGGGGTGTCCCATCAGGTTTCATACTGATCACCAGAAATTGTAGAGGAGGAAAAATAAGTTTCCCTCTACTTTTTATAGTGAGTGCTTGGCTGAAACTCCTTTTTCTCTAGGGCACCTCGTAAATGGATAAGCTTATCTAAGATGGTTAAATGTTCTGTACTATGGCCACTGTTATTCAGGATTATCTTTGGTAAGGTTAATCTACTTGTTCAGCCTCAAAATTTTATTAACCTGAGGCCTCACACTGGATGCAGTCTGGTTCCTAAGTCAGAACCAGTCCCACCTGGACTCAGTTTAACTGCATCCAGAAAAGGAAATGCTCAAATAAGGTATGAAAGCTCGTAATGCAAAAGCCACAGAGGTAGGATTCAGGATCTGAGAGGGACTCACCCATAACCTCCAGAGACAGCAAGAAAGCAGCAAGCTCAAGAGGCTCAAGAGGTATCTACACATGGTTGCTCATTCCTCCTGGGGGCCAATGGGGTGTCCCCTTTGGTTCCCTCTTCTGACACCTGAAGTGTTAAAGGATAAACTGAGGCATATTAAAAATTTTAAGAGTTCATTTGAGCAACAATCGATTCAAATTGGGCAGTGCCAAACCAGAAGTCGTTAGGAATGCTCCCTGGGGAGACAATGCTTTGCTTTGCTATGGGCTTAAAATATGCAATTATTAATGCATAAAATATTTGTTGAATGACAGGTACCAGTTAAGCCTAGGGTTGAGGATTAAAAGATGAACAAGGAAGTCATTGACCTTACATAGCTTATAGTCTAACAGACTGTAAGACTCAAAATGGGAGGTCACATGTGAATGAAAGGAAAACCGTAGACCAGAAATCTTGCCCTGTCTCTGAGATTGTACACCATGTGGTGCAGCTTCATGTATAAAGTTTCCCTTCTTTTAGCACACAAACTGGTTAATCCTTCTGCTCTTTCTGAAGGCTGAAGCAATTCTGGATTCATGGACCCAACTCCATTTCACTCTGCTTAAATTGTTTCAGGACATCTCTCTCTCCTAAATTATCTTTCATCCCGATGAAAGGGTTAATAGCCCTGCTGATGCTGAGTAGCTAGGAACTCAGAAGAAAAGTAAAATGAGGTTTTAGTTATTGAAACACTGAATGTGATGGACTGAAAAGCTGTTATGAGACTTGCATGCACCTCACAGCATGGGTCAGCAGGTCAAGTTTGGCAAGGCTCAAAATGAGCCACATGCTAAGTTAGCACTAGCTGGACTTTTCCTCTCTGCAGGTGTCCAGCAGAATTGGCTAGGAATAGCACTGATTTTTTTTCTACATACTTTTTAAATTGGTGTGTTTACTGGTCATAAAAGTTCAGATTTATACAAAACATTCTAAAGAAACTGATGTATGCAGCTAGAAAATTGTACAGATGTATATATTAGCTCTTCTAATAACTACCCTCAAAATAACCATATGAAAGAAAAGATTTAGTAAATTATAGTAATAGCCCCTACCACCATTCAAATAAAATGTTGAAATAACAAGGAATTTAAGAATTGGCCTGGATAACTGTCCTTCATTATTCCATCCATAAGCCACATCAAAGGGACAAAAGGCTGTCCACTGAACACTCTCCCACTCATGCCCTCATTAATTACAATGTATGAACACAGAGACCTTTCAAAGAAATGAGTGGAAAAAGCCACCCAATCTAACTGGGAAGCTGAATAGATGATGTTTGATTTATTTTTTTCCTATTAAAAGTAAATTAGGGTTAACTGGAATAGTCATTACCATTTATATAAATAGTATCTGTAATAAAGTATCAATTTTGGAATGGCCAGGAGGACCTTGCAGACAAAATACACTCTGGACCACACTTTGACATTCTTATATACATTTAGGTGTATAAATGAACTTAGCTGCTACTTTCATTCAATCTGACATTCCTATAAGACTTAGACATCAACATGAATGTTTAAAAAATCAGTAGTTTCCTTTAATGTGTACCAGTGGAAATACTGCTCAAACTAAGTATTTTTTACTTTATTTCATTGAACTCTCCCATTTGCAAATTATTTACAAAAAAAGTTATGTTTGAGAATATAAAGAAAAACATGATCTGATAAAAGTATCAAATACTGCTAGCAAATCAGAACTGTTGTTTCATATTATTAAACTACTAACTGGCAGTACAACTAAATTATTTTTCTGATTAAATGGGTTTTGAGTTTTTTTTCTATTTAATATGAAGGCAATAATGAGTTAAAGCATGTGAATGTCTTATAGTTCTCAGAAGAAAAGAACAATGTAAATATAATCATGATAATAATCATTAATATTTTAATATCATAAAGTGTCTGTAAGCTGATCCTTAGTTATCGATTTAACAAATGATACTCTCAGATGATTTTTTTAAATCAAACATCTTGGACATAGTGATTTTCTCTTTTAGTTCTTAATTACAATTAAAGCTGGGTCATAAAATTTAGCTTACACTATACTCAAATGTGCAGAGGAAAATTTATTTTTTATTTAAGCTAATTTGGATTTCTTCATGGGAGGAAATATAAGTAAATGCCCAATCTATTTTAACTTTTCTAGTGCTGTATTAACTTTTCTAGTGCGGTCTGCTTGCCTTCTCCTCCCGCCCCTTATGCACATGGGTACATAAGCCTATGGAAGTGGCTTAAATGGCTATGTCATCAGAGGGAACTGCCAATCCTGGACCCACGTGGCATCCTTTGGTAAGTGATCATCTTCCTGGTCTGCTGGTTGCTAGGGACCTCTTGCAGCCAAAGCTTGAGGAGACGAAATTAGGGATACACACACATCACCCTTTTGTTCTCCTCTCCCCTATTCTTTGTACCAACTCTCAGGCTCGAAAAAGCAGTCTCTTCTTTCACTCTCTTTATATTGTCCTCATTCAACTATCCAGCTGCAAGGCTTCTGCCTTCCAGGTTCTAGGTGGAAGATGTAACAACTCTTCTAAAGGAGATCTAGTAACACTAGCGAGGCCTGGGCTTTCATACATGCAAGAAGGGAAAATGGCTACCGTGATATTTGGGGGGGGGGAATCTTAATAGGTTAATGTGCAAGATTATTAAAGTTTCACTGAGTAATTGTCTACTTCCCAGAAATTAGATATTAATATTTTCTTTCTCTTATCATTTCTCCTGTAAGAAATTGTGTTCTCCCTATAGACAGAGGATGCCTTAGGCCACACAGTGAAAGTCAAATACATAGAAAAATAAAAGAGAAAGCACATTAATGCTTTTCTAATTAAAATTAATATCACACAATCTTTGAGTTTTTAAAACTTGGTTTAGTTATGAGGTATTCTAATTTGAAAATGTCATGAAATGCGTATTTGACTCAAGCTATAATGGTAAACATTTAAATAGCATGTATGGACTCATTTCTCTGTGTAACTCACATCTCTGAAAACCATAATCTTTGTTACTGAACTCAAAAATTAGTTGTCATATATTCTTTTGGGGCACATTCTTCTTCCTCTCCTATTTCTCCCCTTTTAGTTTTACCCCTTTGCTTGAAGTTTTAAAGTCTACATTAGTCTCTGTTTTTCATGCTATTTCTCAGTTAGGTTAGCATTAAAGAACCCAATGAAATTTTCTCCCCCTCTACTTAGAGTCCTTTCTAGCATTCCAATTTTAATTGAGTCAAATGAATGTACTGACATTTATTACTTACAGGGTCCTGCTGTCTGCACAATGTTCTAGTTCGGGATTTTGTTTCTCACATACTTGCATACTTTCCCTACTTTTTTTTTCTTCAAGATTTTACTTATTTATTTGTGAGAGAGAGAGAGAGAGAGAGAAAGAACACATGTGCGTTCAAGCTTGAGTAGAAGGAGGGGCAGAGGGAGAAGCAGACTCCCCTCTGAGCAGGGAGCCTGATGTGGGACTCCATCCTTGGACCCTGGGATCATGACCTGAGCAGAAGGCAGATGCTTAACTGACTGAACCACCCAGGCACCCCCTTCTCCCTACTTCTATCCATCCATCCATGTAATGTAACTATACCAAATCTACTTCTGATCTCATTTTCTATAAGAAGAATCCACTGGTTAATTACTAGTCCATTATGATCTTACTTTTACTCTATTGATCTATATTACCTATTTGATTCAACTATTTATTATGGAAGATTTGATTTTAATAATTTTGATGAAACATTTTTTAAGTGGTGAAATTAAGGTCTATTTCCCCAGTTTACACAGAGAGATATGATTTTCATATTGGTGCATTCCTATTAAAAAGTCCAGCTGGTGGCTTGTTCTGGTTTGACCTTTGTATAATTTCCTTTGCCTTTATTCTGTGCTCATCACTCTTCATTCCACCCCATTTATTCTCAACTTTAAGAACTTTTTTTGGTGATAGTAACAATACTTTATAATACAAGGAAGTGTTAGACTAGAAAAAAAATGTTTCCTATTTTAGTGTGTCATATGATTCTGTCCTGCAATGCTCATTCTGTTGTGTCTCTTTGTCTCAACTCCCATTATACAGTTTCTCACTTTCTTCTCTTTTTCAGTTATTTGTCCCTATTCATCTCTTGTCCATAAACCTTCCTAAGGTTCTTAGACTTTGTTATTTAGTCTATGATGTATCACCCAAATGTATCTCTAATACCTCTATACTTTAGCATGATGGGATTCTATCTGACATTGAAGTTGTTGATACATAATTTGTATTATTCATAGTTTTTATCTCTGATTTGAGTAAAAACTTTGTGAAAGTATGGATATCACCTGTTTGTTTTATACGTTCATAAACATTAACAGAAATTGCCTAATCTCTTTCCACAATGCCCAGGAACATTTATTACTGTCAACAGAGTAGGCATTCTGGGAAATTAAAATTCATCACTATTATCAAGAACAAAGTGAACAGCATTCCAGATTCATAATTTCTAGTTTAAAAGAGCCCTTCATATCCTGTTGTTTCTGTCTGAAGTGGCCTTCCCAGTCATGCAAATGTATGATTTTCCTTGAAGATTCAGCTAAGTGTCATTTCCTTCGTAAAACCTCTTGTCCATTTCTGTCCCAACAACCAACCTATCTTTCATATCCCACTTTTGATTAATGCCCAAGCTCATCAAACCTTGTTCCCTACTACTATATGCTTCACAATCTAATGTATTTTTCTGGCTACACATCTGCTCTTCTTCTGAGATTATGAACATTAAGCCTAAGCACTGTGGTGTTATTCATCTTTGTATCGTCAGTGACTAGAAAAGAGTCTTATTCACTAAATACTGAATAAATCACTGGTACTCATATGAAGCTATTTTGACAAGGTAGCATTTGGTAATAGTAAGTAGTCAAAGGAAATCTTCAGAATGAAAATAATTGGAGATTTTGTTTCCTCATGTGTGCAGCTTGTTTTGTTTCCTCATGTATGCAGCTTGTTTCCTTCACTTACATACATTTACACATATTTCACTGCATTTGTTATTTCACACATTCTTTGCCTTTGGCTATATAAATCCGTTTGGAAGCACAATGGAGTACTTTGATAATGGATAAAACTGTGCTCATAACTAGACTATCTTGTTTTGGTTTGTATTTTCTTAGTGAGAAAGTTACACAAGCTTGGCAGTTCTCTCTGGATAGAACATACCTGGTCACTTTGGAATCCCTGGAAAGACAGAGATCAAATTTTAAGTATAATGTAAAAATAGGGGTTCAATATTTTTTTCTGAACTTTAGCATGAGACTTATTCCTTAATGCTTATAACAAAGGATAAGCTATAAATGTTAGCTACAATATCTCGGCTTTGTTTAAAATGACAAAGAATTTTTTATAAAAAGTAAATATGAAGTAATACTGATAATATATAAAGTTTGGATATAGAAAAGATTTCCATTTCCAGCAATACGGCAAACTATTGGAAGAAAGAATGCTAGATAAAAACATAATATGTAATACATACAAAATAAAGTAAAGTGCAATACACAAACATTTAAATGAAACTCATGGCTGACTTTACTAGGAAAAAAGGACAGCCTTGAGGATCAAAAAGAAAAAGAAAAAGAAAATACCTTGAGAAGAAAAGATGTGAGCTGATGCTGAGCCTTGCAAGTGCTTGCCATCCTGAGAGAACTAGTCCCTCTGGGTAACTAGGAGATTGAGTTTTAATACACAAGGAGCAGAAAAGAGAGTTGTAATGCAGACCCAGTTTAGTTTATCTAATAATGCCAGAACTCTCAACTAGCTACCTGTAGGGAAGTGGTGGACTAGAAAAAAATCCACCCCCTGGAAAAAGGGATGACTTGAAAGACTGACTTTTTTGGAGTGTTCTGTAGGTTGAATTGTTTTCCTGTGATAATTCATATACAGGTTTGGGATTTGAATTTACCCTACCTATATGATCTGGTAATATTCAGATAAGGAATTAACATAAAAGTGTTCAAGGCCCATAATACTCCTGGAAAGACTTTGAAATCAGACAAACAAAAAACATACTGAAGATCTGTTTTAATCCAAGCTACTGAAGAGTCCAAAAGGTAAAGCCCCAGTGAAGATTAGTTCGGTCCAAAGTTATATGAAAAAAGACAAAGAAACAATGCAATATGAGCAAGAGTCAGTAGGTTCAGAGTAGCACTATCTCCTGATCCTGTTACATAATGGAAATATTGGAAAGAAACTATTAAGTATTTTTAAAATTTCAAAAGTCATAATAAAATATTTATAAAAATAAGAATTGAGCAAGATACCATGACCAAAAGACTTATAGTTTGAAAAAAATATCAAATAGATTTTGAGAAATTAAAAGATATTTTCTTGAAAATTGTATGTACTGGTAAGATGGTTATTGATGGTATTATATATATCCATATATGTTACTCAGAAAGAGATTTATAGAGATAAAGATATTGAAAACCTGAGATATTGACTGAGAAATTTAACATTCAATTTGTAGATGTTCCTTAGCTGAAGATAGAAAATAAGACTAGTCTGTTCAAAAGATAATGCCTGATAATTTTAGCATTGAGGAACGACAGAAATCCTCTGAATTAGGACACATTGGAGGCAAGATAAGTTTAAAGAAAAGAAGGGAAAGAAAGAAAGAAAGAAAGAAAGAAAGAAAGAAAGAAAGAAAGAAAGAAGAAAGAAAGAAAAAGAAAGATCATATTTATGAATTCAATTAGAAGTAAAATCGAGACGATCTGAAAGATGAAGAAAAATACATTGTTTACAAAAGAACAGCAATTAGATTGGTAGCATTAAAAGAAGCCAGAATATAATAATATGTTCAGAATACTGGGAGAATATAATTGTAAACCTAGGCAGCTAAACTATCTGTTAGGATAAAGAAGAAAAAAAAAAAACTATATTGTATATCTGAAAGTTGCGGGATCTTAAAAGTTCTCATCAGAAGAAAAAAATCTATAACAATGTGTGGTAATGGATATTAACTAGATTTATTGTGGTGATCATTTCACAATATATACAAATATTGAATATTATGTTGTACAACTGAAACTAATATAATGTTACATGTTAATTATATCTCATTAAAAAATTTCAGACATGAGCAAAGCGTTTTCCACTAACAAAACCTGCTGAAAGGATTCTTTAATCTCTACACCAAACATGGGGCTCAAACACATAACCCCAAGATCAAGTGTCATATGCCCTACCAAATGAATCAGCCAGGCATCCCACCTACTGAAAGGGTTTTTAAAAGGATATTAAAAAAGAAGTAAAGTGAACTCAGAAGTAAGAAGCGAGAAGCAGATGAAATGGTAGTGTTGGCACAAAATGGACTAATAAGACTGATAAAATAGAGAATCAAGAAACAGACTGCACTTACATAGTCTATTAATTTATTACAAAAGCAACATTGCAGAGATATAGAGAAGTTAGAGTCAACTGGATATCTATATGGTAAAATTATATCCTGGCACCTACTTCACCCCGTACACAAAATTCAATTTCAGAATTAATTTAATACAGAAAAAGTAAAAAAAAATAAATAAGATTTTTGAAAGAAGACATGGTAGAATATCTTCATGACCTAAGAGTTGGCAAAGATTTATCAAACAGAACATGAAAAGAAAAGTGCTATATCAGATTCCATTAAAGTTAAAAATTTTTGTTCAATAAGGGATACCATTAAGAGTAAAAAGACAAGTTACATAGTAGAGGAATACATATTCTGGAAATACATTTGTAATACATATATCTGGAAAAGGACTTACATTCACAATATATAAAGAATAAATCAATTGATTTTATAAATCAATCACAAAAAGTCAGAAAAGCTAATAGAAAAATTGGCAAAAAAGCACATCAAAGAAGATTCCAAATGGTTAAAAAAGCATATGAAAGTACTTTTCACTAGTCATAAGTTCATGCAAAATTAAAACTGCAGTGAGATACCACTGCATGCTACTACATTATTAAAATGAAAAAGATATACCAAGTGTTGGGAATAATGTGAAGCAACTAGAATTCCTACACTAAATATTTATGGGAAAATTGCTTGATTGTAGCTATAAAGTTGAATATGTATATACCTTAGGCCCCAATGATTTTGAACAAGCCTCAGTTTACTTATTGCTAAAATATAGTATTATCTATTTCATAAGGTTATTATAAGTATGAAATTAAAGTGATTATATTTAAAAAACAGGAAGACCTATAGTATTACTTTATTTTACTGTTCATTACAGTGTATAGTATTTTGCATACTCTGGGTGCTTAAAAATAGATTAAATCTAATCTGGAACTACTCAAAGAAAATTTCTCATTTTATTAAACCATGGAGGAGACAAAATGAAGTTTTGCTTTAGTAAAAAATGAAGTTAAAGTCAGTATCAGTGCAAGTCTCTGAAGTACTACTTCCCAGTGTCATGTTTAGGTGCCTGGATTTCAAACTGGGTTCAAATTCCAGTTTTGTAACATACTAGGAGTATGATTTATGTCAAGTCACTTAATCACTCTGAGTCTCTATTTTTTTCTCCTTTCTCAAATGGATATAATATGTCTAACTTATTATAAGCATTCAATAAATATTAGTTTTTTATTGTTTAGTAGAGGTAAAGATGAGTATCATAAAATGTTTTAAACTTCCAGGTTCATTAAATGAACAACACTAAGTGTCAGAATCAATGAATAAACAAGGAAACAAACAAAAAACAGAAATACCTTGTGGTATTGAGGATACATTCCCGGGCAGCATAAAAAAATACTCAACTTTAAAATATATTTTATTAGAACCTATAAACATTCAATATATACATAGAAAAAGGTATCTTTTATTGGGTACTTTTTAATCTAGTTTTGATTTCACTTTTTGTTTCTTAAGTTTTACAGAGATTTGATCTAACATTAATATTTCAGTAAAAAGTTACAGGTTGTTGTGTTGTGTTGTGTTATTTTTGACTATGTTTATGTGATTGGATGGATCATAGATCTTGAGCTTTAACCAATTTTTAACCAACTATGTTACTGGCTAAATTCTTTACCCTAGAGGGCATCACTGTCATGTAACGGCAGCTTTCAGATTTATAAATACAATGTCCTGGTGGAAGAGCATCTTGGGAAGTTATTTTCAAATAGTGCTCTCGGATGTTCTGTGAAATTCATTTTGACACTGGGTGGGGAAGAGTTCGATATGAGTTGGTAGAGTTCTCAGGGTACTCCCAGTTCAACTACAACGATTCCTTTATTTAACTGTTTATATATTAAGATTCTTTGTGTAATAGGAATTGGGGGGTTGGATATTGCTATTCCTTACCACAGCTATTTTAAGAATGGAATTAGTAATTGTAGGAACATTTTAATTATTTGTGTAGGCCACATTCAGCAGTGAGTGAAGAAGTATGCTTAATTGTTCTGTATAATAAAGAACAAAATACTTTTGTGCTGTACAGCAATCTGCTAAGAATGCTGAGAAGGAAAGGAAGGAGACAGGCTATCGCATTCCTGGAACAATTCCCACTTTGGGCTGGGGGTTCCCAACACACCAACAAATAATTCTTGGAACACCGTCTGGGTGTCCTATAATTCAAATCAATTCTGACACTACCTACCCAGAGGTTTAGGGTTCAGTCTACAAGACTGCCCCTCCTCCTGGCTCCCATTTCAGACTTCAGTTGCAAGTCTAGTTACTTCTGCTTCTGACTGACAAGCTACAGATTGGAGGTTCCCGTGACCTCCTCCTTGGACTTCAGCAGCCAGTCCAAAGTCCAGGTTGTTACCAACTGGCTAGAAATCAGAGGTTCCAATGACTTCCTTGGGTTCAATTAATTTGCTGAAGCAGCTCACAAAACTTAGAGAAATAGTTTACTTAGTAGATCACAGGTTTATTATAAAAAGATATAATTCAGGAACAGCCAGATGAAAGAGATTTATTGGGCAAGGCATGGGGGAAGGGAAGAGGAGCTTCCATGTCCTCTCCAGGTGCTCCATCCTCCCCAAATTTCCATGCATTCACCAACCCAGAAGATATTCCAACCCTGTTCTCTATGGAGGCTTCATTACAAACTCATGATTGATTAAATCATTAGCCAGTGGTGATCGATTTAGTATCCAGGCCCTCTCCCTTCCCCTGGAGGTAGAGGTTGCTGTGGAGACTGAAAGTTTCAACCCTTTAATCCTTGCTTGGTTCTCCTGGCAACCAGTTTACTTCCTTGGGTGGGGTCCAAAAGTCACTTCATTAACATAACAAGAAATACCTTTGTCACTCAATACTTCGGAAATGCCAAGGGTTTTGGGAACTGTGACTGTAGCTTATTGAATTATGAATGCTCCTTACAACTTATATTGCTCAGAGAGCTTAGAAAATGTTTGACAATGTACTTAGAAATAGTTCTCTTAGAAAAGGGGCAAAGAGGTAGAGGAACCATAAAAATGCTACCACCGAAATTTGTATAAATATAAGAGGAGAGTCTGACTTCCACTGGGCGTAGAGTTTAGGAGGTTGGAAGTGTCGAACCAACAGTTTTAGAGTGCTCATGTAGCCTGGAATCTGGGCTACGTGGGCAATATTTCATTTGGAGGAAGGATTTTGTGCTTAGTTCGAAAACTATTCCTGTAGGTAAATAATTCTTAGAATTGCATCCTGTTTTGAACACAGAAAGAGCCATGCCACTTTCCATGTATCATAAATTTTTTTTTTTTTTACTGTGGTTGAATCTACTACAAGACAAACAAAAAATTGGTTTAACCTAACCTTTTCCTGGCTCTATTAGAGGCAACCTCCATACTAATGGAGTGGATGTCATAGTCATAAAATAATTGTTGATATCAAAGAACCAAGTGGGATCAAGAAGGGCCCTTGGCATGGGACCTTTAGCTATTTCACACTTCAGTAAACTGAATGGCTAAAGGAATCTTAAGAAAGAAGAACAAAACTGGAGATATCACAATTCCAGATATCAAGATACACTAAAACGCTGTAGTAATCAAACAGTACTGGCACAAAAATAGACATAGAGATCAATAGAACACAATAGAGAGCTCAGAAGTAAACTCACAAATATATGGTCAATTAATCTATGACAAAGGAAACAAAATATGCAATGGGGAAAAGACAGTCTCTTCAATAAACGGTGTTGGGAAAACTGGACAGCAACATGTAAAAGAATGAAACTGGATCACTTTCTTACATCATACACAAAAAGAAACTCAAAATGGATTAATGACCTAAATGTGAGACCTGAAACCATAAAAATCCAAGAAGAGAGCACAGGCAGTAATTTCTCTGACATCAGCCATAGCAACATTTTTCTAGATATGTCTCTTGAGGTAAGGGAAACCAAAGCAAACATAAACTATTAGAACTACATCAAAATAAAAAACTTCTGCACAGCAAAAGAAACAAGAAAAGAAAACCTACTGAATGGGAGAAGATAATTACAAATGATATATCCAGTAAAGCGTTAGTATCCAAAATATATAAAAAACTTGCACAACTCAATACCAAACCCTCCAAATACTCTAATTAAAAAATGAACAGATATTTTCCTAAGAGATATACAGATGGCCAACAGACACATGAAAAGATGCTCCACATCTCTCATCATCAGGCAAATGCAAATCAAAACCACAATGGGATATCACCTCACAGCTGTCAGAGTAGCTAAAATAAAAAACACAAGAAACAACAAGTATTGGTGAGGATGTGGAGAAAAAGGAATCTTCGAGCACTGTTGGGAATGTAGACTGGTGCAGGAAGAGAGTGTGGAGTTTCCTCAAATAATTAAAAATGAAATGGCCATATGATGCACTAATTCCACTACTGGGTAGTTACCCACAGAATACAAAAACACTAATTTGAAAAGGTATATTCACCCCTATGTTTATTGCAGCATTATTTACAATAGCCAAATTATGGAAGCAGCCCAAATATCCATCTATACGTGAATGGATAAAGAAGGTGGGGTGTATATGCACAATGGAATGTTACTCAGCCATTAAAAAAAATGAAATATCTTGCCATTTGTACCAACATGGATGGATCTCAAGGATATTATGCTAAGTGAAACAAATCCATCAGAGAAACACAAATACTATAGCTTTTCACTGATATTTGAAATGTAAGAAACAAAACAAATGAACAAAGAAAACAAAAAAAAACAAATAGACTCAACTATAGAGAACAAACTGATGATTACCAGAGGAGAGGTGGGTGGGAGGATGGTTGAAACAGGTGAAGGGGATTAAGAGTACACATATCATGATGAGCACTGAGTAATGATAGAATTGTTGAGTCACTAATTGTACAACTGAAACTATGTAACACGGTATGTTAATTATATTGGAATAAAAAAGAGACATTTGTCTACCCATTCAACAAAGATTTATTGGGGCTGCAGACAATGTACTAAGAATTTAACTGAGTAACACAAATCCCTTTATTCAAGAAAGTGTTGGACCAAACAGACAAGTAAATCAATACTTCCAGGGCATTATGAAAGAGGAATATATTGTATAAATATAAATATAAGAATATTTGGATGGGCAGTCAAGACCAGTCAGAGATTTCTCAGGTCTGGGCCAAAACCTGAGTGGTAAAGGAGTAGATGTTAGTTAGAAGAATGTTTTCATGGCAGCGGGAATAGTTATTGTGAAGCTCACAGACATGAGACAAAATTAATTTGCAGAACATTTCGGAAAACTGCATGCCATCACCTCCTGAATCTTTCTTTGGGCTTATTTAAATAAATCATGAGATTCATAAAGTATGAATTCTAAAATACTCAGAAGAAATAGGCACATTTCTACAATTTGGTTTAACTTCTCTGTGCTTCTTATATCTCTTACTACTCTACTTTTTAATATTGACTCTGGTTTTTCTATTAGTTGCTTCTCTTTTCAGCTGGCATTTTATAGTATCTTAGGTCAAGTTTTGTGTATGCGAAGCAATTACTGTGAACTTTTTTTTTGGGGGGGGATCATAAAGAAAACTCCAAAATGTTTTTGTCCTCACAGCACCTCAGTCATTGCCTGTGCAGAACAAAATCTATATTTTTATATATATTTTTATATAAATTTCCTTAGCTTAAAAATTCATAAATATAAGTAGGTATTCTGTTTGTTTAGATGGTCTTAGTAGTTATGCTCCTTCACTGATTACCTCAGAAGTGGGCAGTTTCTATAATGAAATGAAAAATGAAATGATGTTAAAATTTTGCGATGTGCTCTGATATCCATTCCAGGTGCCTGTGATTCAGGTAGATATTTTTGGCAATGTTCTGCTAAGTTGGAAAAACACTGCTCTGTGGGTTTCTGAGAAACATTTGCGATTTTTCTCATGTGTATCGTGCTAGTAGCAACTTCTAATCAGCAGGAAACACAGGGCATGAGCAATTTATCCATTAAGTGAGTCATATAAGGCAAGCGAAAAAGAGAGACTTGCTGATGCTTAAAAGTGATATTTTTACATTTTGGTCAAAGATTATTTCTCAGAAATGTTTTAACATATGCTAAGCTGGAAGTGTTTTGGTTCAATTGTTAGTGGGTAACAAAATCTCAACTTTTTAATATGAATTTTTAAAACAACTCAAAAATAGCTATGGGTATTTTCTTCTGGACTACTTAATCACTTATGAGTTGAGATGCCAGAGTTTTAAGATAACTGCTGAAAAATAAGAAAAATCATTTAAATTTACCAATTAATCTAGAAATAAAGCTTAAAAACCAAAGAACAAAAATGAAAGAACTCAAATGTTAGAAATCTTGTAATTAAGGAATTTTAAAACCAAATTTTTGAAGTACAATTTTGTTCATATCACTACCTAGTTTTCTGCATTACTTTTGCAATGTTTTATTTTGAAAAAATTCAAATGTATATGAGTTGTAAGAATAGCACATTCACCAAAGGATAACATTTAATCACATTTGTTTTGTCCTCTTCAAATATTTCAGCATGTACCTTCAAAAAACAAGGATAGTCTTCCTACTTTACTACACTAAAATTATCACGATCAGGAAACAAAACATTGAAAAATACAATTATTTAATATATAGTCCATATGCAAATTCCTCTTATTATCTGAATAAAATCCTTAATAGGTTTTTTGATCCAGAGTACATTAAGAATAACACATTGCATTTATTATTTTCTTTAGTCTGTTAACAAAGTAAAGCTTTGTTGACTATTAATTTATATGAAAGCTAAATTTATCACACCTAATTGAAGTGGGAGAGACACCATCTTGACAGCATCTTCATAGTATCTCAAAACAGAGTGAAGCTCAAATGGTTCTAAATTGGAGAATGCACTTCAATATGGATTAATCAAATTTTTTTTCTGATGATTTGATTGAAGCTAAACAATTTTCCAGGTATATCGCAAAGGTGATTTTTTTGTCCTCTGTACAGAATATAATGTTATTTGTTCCATTATTGGTGACATGTGGCTTGATCATTTGAATAAGGTGTTATCCCTCAGATTTATTCATTGTACACTTTCTTTTTAATAAGTAATCTGTAGCGAGAAAGTTTATGGGGATATGACCATCATGCTTTGCGTATATTCACCAATATTATCAGCACCCACTATTTCTTTATTATTTTTGATAAGTGAAAAATAATACATTTAAGTTCTATAATTTTTTCAACATTTGTTAATTGATTTGTCCATAAGGAAGAGCTTTTTCATCTCCTCACTTTGTAATTATTATTTAACAACAATATAGACTTTTGGTTTCTTTCTTACTTTTTTTTTTAAAGATCTTATTTATTTAAGAGAGAGAGAGAGAGAGAGCTAGTGAGAGACAGCACAAGCTGGGAGGTGAGGGAGAAAACAGTCTCCCAGGAGCAGGGAGCCCAATGCGGGGCTGGATGCCAGGACCCTGGGATCATGACCTGAGCCTAAGGCAGATGCTTAAGGGACTGAGCCGCCCAGGTGACCCTCCTTTCTTATTTCAATTAATTATATTCTTATTTATATTGATACCTAAACAGTCCTACATTTGTCTAGTGGAAGCTTATTCAGGCTGCCTTCAGGGTCTTTTTGACTTGTTGCCAACATTTTTTTAAAGGAATTCTTTACTTTCTGTAATAAGGAGACCTTCTAGCCTTACCTTACACTTTCCCTGCCTTAGCCCTGGAATCAGCATTTCTCCAAGCAACCAGAGTTTTTACTCCTATCCATTTCCATTATCATTGTCACCCAGCCCTGCGGGTAGTCAATTTCACTGGCTTCAGGTTTTCATTTCCTGTATTTATTTTTTCAAAATTAAGGCATTACTTATTAAATATTTCTACTCTTCTTTGTTATCCAAAAAAGCAGTGCATTATAGATACTTCGTTGAAATTAATTTTTTTTTTCATGAAAAGAGCCTGTCCTGGAAGTTACTACATTTGAGTTTGTAGAAACTTTCTTTATATTTTTGTTTAAAGCTGCATAATACTTTATTTTGTGGTAAACAGTCAATCTTCTATTTGTGGATTTTATTTTTAAGTTGTATTTTTGTAAGTATTTCTTAAGGGAAAATCCTAAAGTGGGATCTTTAAAAGAAAGGGTAAACACTTATGAAGTTTTGTTGGATACTTCCAAAGTTTTCCCACAGAGCTATATCAATTTTTTATTCATACCAGCAATACATGAAAGTACTTGTTTCTCATGGCCTTCAGAGTGTGTTTTCAAACTTTAGTGTTTTTATCTATCTGGTAAATAATATATGGACTCTTAGTATAGGTGAGATTAACATTCATTTTTTAAAAATCATGAAGGATTAAATATCTTTTTGTGTGTTTAAAAGTCACTTGTATGTCTCTTGTGTCTCCTTTTGTAAGCTATTTATATTTTTTGCTCTTATTTTTAATTTTTATTATTTTCCCCTATAATTTAAAATGTTCTTTAAATATTTGGAGTGATCACCTTTTAGCTATGACTTATATGGCAAATATTTTCCCTTCTATGATAGCTGCTTTGTTTCAATGTTTTTCGGGGGAGGCTGGAGAGAGGAGAGAGCATGCAGAATTTTTTTCAATATTTCCTTTTATTGTATTAGAATTTTGAGTTGTAGTTAGACTTTTTTTTTTTAAACCTAGCTTATAAGGAATACACTTGTGTTTTTCTCTAGTAATTTATGGATTTATTTTCTATATTTAGATCACTAATCCATTTGGAGTTTATTTTTTACTCTTTTTCTTTTCTGATTCTTATAGGTCTTAATTGTTTCTTCTAATCTAATTTCATGAACAATATTTACAATATTTTCTGAAGAGTGGAAATAGAAACTATTCTTGCCTTGTTCCTGAATTTGATGGGCACACCTCTATTTCTTCCACATTAAGATGCTGGCTTTAGGACTGAATATATAGTATTATATGTATATGTGTATATTTCTATATTATTGAGTAAATTTTAATCAGGAATGGGTATTGAATTGTATCACATGCTTTTCTCTATAGAGATAGTTATATATATGTATATATTTTTAAAAAGATATTTATTTATTTGTGAAAGAGAGAGAGAGAAAGAGAGAGCATGAGAGTGGGGAGGGTCACAGGGAGAAGCAGTCTGGATCCTGGGACTGCAGGATCATGACCTGAGTCAAAGGCAGTTGCTTACCAAATTGAGCCACCTGGGCGCCCGTATGTTTTTTCTTTTTATAGCTATCAATATAGTATCATAAATTAATTTCTTTGCATTTATTTAACTTCGGTTAGTCATGATGCGTTATTTCCTTAGTGTAGTATTAGATTTTATTTGCTAATATTCATTTAGGATTTTTGGATTGATATTAGTAAGTAAAATTGGTCTGTGCTAATGTTTTCAGTTTAGGAATCAATGTTATTTTATTTTATTTTTTTTTAAAGATTTTATTTATTTATTTATTTGACAGAGATAGAGACAGCCATCGAGAGAGGGAACACAAGCAGGGGGAGTGGGAGAGGAAGAAGCAGGCTCATAGCAGAGGAGCCTGATGTGGGGCTCGATTGCATAATGCCGGGATCATGCCCTGAGCCGAAGGCAGACGCTTAATGACTGCACCACCCAGGCGTCCCTTTGGAAATCAATGTTATTTTTGCTTCCTAAAAATATTTTTAAATGTTTCTTAATTTTCTATGTTCTGTAATAATTTGTGAAGCATTAGAATTATCCAGCTACTGAAGTGTTGATAGAATTTCCTGTGGAATCATTTGGACCTGGTACCTTTCTCTGGGAGTAGTACTTTAATAACTCATTTTTCCTGTGTCTCTGCTTCTCTTCCTCCTCTGTCTCCCTCTCTCTCTGTCTCTCTCTCTTTTTTTCTCCCTGTCTGATTTTATGGAAATTATCTGTTTAAAGGTGCTGTTATTATCAAGTGTGATGAATTATATTTTGCTGAGATGTTATCTATTTCATCAAAGTTGGGGCATTTATTTGCATAGGGTTGTACGAAGTATTCTCATAGCATTATTAAATCCTTCTGTTTCAATGGCTATTTTATCTTTGTTCTTAGCCTTTGTTCCTCAGCTATTGTTCTGATTTGTTTTAATCTTAGAGATTTAATTAGAGACACAATTAAATACATTTAGTGCTCAAAACCAACCCTTTTGCTAAAGCTTCTCTAATCATCTCTCTTTCTTTTTTTTTTTTTCAGCAAAAGGAGTCCAGAATTTCACTGTGTTATCATTATTCCAATAGTATAATGGGGGTTACATGTTTCAAGGAGTAAGACTACTTTATAATAATAGGTGATTTTTTTCCATTACCTTTTAAGTACATCCTGTTACAATCTTTTCTCACCACAGTCTCTGCCCATAACAATGAATGAGAATAAAAAAATTCAGAGAATGATAATTATAATCAAAAATAAATATCCCTAACAATATTTTATACATTATTTCAAAGATCTTACATTTTTATTTTTCCCCATGCAATGATTTCTTAAAACAATTCACATTTTTAAATGGTGTTTTAATAGAACCCTTTCTTTTTTTATCTCTGATTTTATTTTTTAAAAGTCTTTATTTAAATTCCAGTTAGTTAACAACAGTGTAATATTAGTTTTAGGTGTACAATATGGTGATTCAACACTTCCACACATTACCCAGTGCTCATCACAAGTGCCTTCCTTAATCTCCATCACCAATTTCACCCATACCCCCACCTACCCCATCACACACCCTCCCCTGTGGTAACCATCAGTTTGTTCTCTATAACTAAGAGTCTGTTTCTTGGTTTGCCTCCCTCTCTCTTTTTCTTTTTCCCCTTTGCTCATCTGTTTTGTTTCTTAAATTCCACATATGAGTGAAATCATATGGTATTTGTTTTTCCCATACTGACTTATTTTGCTCCAGTCATCTCTTGACTGGAATGAACTGGTAAAGGATCGTATAGGAATGCTCATAGTGTATTCCTGGAGTTCTTACATGAATACACAGTTTTCTATAGACTGGACACTTGAAAAACACTTCTGCTGGATTTAAAGTCCTTAGCTCACACTTGCTTTCCTTGAGTTATGAAAACTAAACTGTTCCGCCTTTGTCTTGGTTTAGATGTCCTTGTCTAAAATTCTCACGCTATCAGATTTTCCTTACCTGATATCAGACACTCTTCTTGCCTGAATTTTCTGAGGATAATTTTCTTTATCTTTAAAGAACGAATTGGAATTAAAAATTAAAGGGCAAATTTTTTTAGGTATATGGTAATGAATTCAATTTTTGAATTATGGTTTAAAACATTTTCAGTTATCTAATTTTATACTTTAACGTCTCCAGTTATATATTCCTATCTTTTTTGCCTCTCTTTCTCTTTGATCAGTTTCTCTCTGAACATGTTTCTTTCATTATTTTGATCTTTTTTTAAGTTATTATCACACCTTTCCTGAATGTTCCTTATTAACTTCAAAGTTTAAGGTTTCCTCTTTTGGAGACTATGTCATTTAGTTTATATTGTCAAGATGATTTTGCCTTTTTCTTTAATTTACTGCCTGAACTTGATCAACTTTCATTTCACATACTGACATGTTAATATTTACCTTAATATTAAAAAAATAATTTTATAGTGAATTAACCTAAACATCCATTTCTCTTCTGAATTTTGGAATTTATAATTCAAGATTTTTAATGCAAGTGTCTACTTATGGTTGTTTAATTCACTTTGGAGTGTTGTGTTGAAGTTTTATTTCAATTAGTCAATTAATTAAGTTGTTTATGGGGTTTTTTAAAGAATTTTTATCACTTGAGATGTTTTGATTCTCCTTGTTTGTTTTCTTTTTATATTAGTCCTGTATGGAAGTAAATCTATAATTTTCTGATGATTCAATGTTTTTAAAAAATTACCCTGGATTGGCAATGAGACCTTCAGATAGCTAATTAGATCACACAGTTCAGTTATTCTCTTTTCTATTAGTATATTGAAGCACAGTTTTAACGGGTAGTGCTAATTTCAACAGGTTTTGATATGTCTTCTGATTATATCATGCCTTTTTTTCTTTCTTTAGAAAAACAATTTTTTTTTCTTATACATTCTTGCCCTTCACAATGAAGTCTCCGATATGTGCCTCCCCTTTCCCTATTCACTTTACTCTCCTAGAAGTGGTGATATAAAATTAATGAAATAAAATAAAATATTGTACAAGAAAAGAAACAAGTAAGTGAAAACTACTAAAAATACTACTTGGATAAAATTGATAGAATGATGAGTCTTAAATAACAGATGACACAACTTACACTGGCCTAAATATAAGTTGGATTTACTATCTCTCATTACCAAAAGGCCAAGCTGGGTTACTCTCATGACTTATTTTTCTCAAAGGCAAAGGTTATTTTAAAGATTTTATTTATTTATTTGAGAGAGAGAGAGAGACAGAGAGAGCATGAGCAGGCAGAGGAGCCCAGGGAGGCGGAGAAGCAGATGACTGCTGAGCACGGAGCCCAGTGCGGGGCTCCATTCCAGGACCCTGGGATCATGACCTGAGCCTAAGGCAGATGCTTAACTGACTGAGTCACCAGGTGCCACTGAAAGATAATATTCTTAGAACATTCAGCAGAATTCTTAATGATTTTTCTCTCTAGATTAGAATAACTACAGAACGTCTTTGAGAAGAAATTCACAGCATAGAAAACTTAGTCCTTTACTTATTTCTAAAAACTCAAGTCCTCAAATTTGGAAGCTTATATCTGTGGACAGCTGATATCAATCATCTGTTAAAGGTGATCCTTCTGTCTACAGACTTACAGCTTATGCCAAATTTTCCCCTTACAAAACATAGTGTTCAAGAAAATATTAAAAATCATTTAATTGTATCCTTATTTATTGGGAGTCACATATGAAGAAACAAGGGAACTGAGCATTATTTTCTCCCAAGTTCTCAACCTCCTTTTGAGAGTCTGGCCTTTAGAAATTGTGTCTCCATAGCCTTGATGACTGGGCCATGGCCCAAGAGACCATAAGTGTGTTGTAACAGATAGTCAGATGAGGCCTTATTTCTCCTGATTTGAGATTCCAAAACTCCAGTTGACTCTTCAACCAATGATTTATGTTAGGATGAAGTGGTATGGGCCATATTTGGTCAGGTGGATGGAAAAGAAGAGAAAGGCAGTCTACTGAGAAAGATAAAAAGGAAGTAGACATGCACAGAGAAGAAAAGATGAAAGTGTATAGTCTAAATGAGAGAGAGGGCGAGAGAGAGAGAGAGATAGAGAGTTCAAGAGAGGGGTGGAGGAGAGGGAGAGAGAGAATCCCAAGCAGGCTCCACGCTCAGCATGGAACCTGATGCAGGGCTCCCTCTCATGACCCTGAGATCATGACCTGAGCCTAAATCAAGAGGCCAATGCTTAATTGACTGAGCCATCCAGGTGCCCCTCTCAATTTTATTTTGACTTAAGTTAATTTTGGCAGGTTTCTGGTAATAGCAATACAATAATCCTGACTTTAATGATATTCTCATGCTAATGTTTCTAAGGTATGTGTGAAAATCAATTTTAGAGTTAAGAGATATCATAATTTCATAGATTTGGAACCCTAGAGAGGTTAAAATATTACATAGATGGTTGAAAATCCTGACTGAGCCTTGGACTCCTGATTCCACAAATACCAGCCTTTTATATAAAATTAAAACAAAGATTTTGGAATAAACAAACACTTCTTGCTTTTCTTCTAACACCAGCTCATTTTCCAATGATACTCTTCTAACAAACTATTACTTGAAATTAAAAAAAATAATTTTGAAAGAAACCCAACCTAATGAAAATAGAGACTTCTGTTCCCCTCCACCCAAATATACCATACATTTTGACATATTTACTTCATATATCTTTTTTAAAGACATAAGACAGTCAAAGTCTAGTCAAAACAGTTTTAAAAGATAATTTAGAGTATGTGTACTTTTATAAACTCTGACCCTCTACTAAACTCAGATATGACTATATAGTCTGTTTTCTGAGTTTCCTAAATAGAAGTGTTTAAAGTACATTACCAACATGGGATTCATTTTACTTTTTTTAATTGAAAATAATTTCATATTCATCCCAAAATTAAGAAAAAATTATGCTACTGAATGCACTTAGATGTACTTTACTAACAACAGATTGAGGTATACCTTTACATATTTATATTTGTATGTTTTTTATAGTTTTGGAAAATAGTCTTTAGTTATAGCTTCCTTACCTTTTCTCATCTTTAGCCTTTGCTTGAAGCTAGGTATCATTCAAAACCAGTAGCTATCAGTATTCTTTTCATTCTTGTTAAAACATAACATTGGTCTATAATACATGGGGGGATTAAGAATATCAAGGGAGAATATTTAAAATACAGTGGCAATGAATTTATATTTATGTGACTATCAATATTCTTTCAAGGGATTTACATTGTAATTCAAGATTAGTTGAGCAGAGGTTAATAAACTCTTAAAGTATTAGCCAAATCTTCTTACGAAAGACTGATTCTCTTCAATTAAAAAAAAATAGTACTAATCAACTATGATGCCCCTGGTGATATGCTACAGGGAATCCATAGTATTCTTTCCTCAAATAATAAAGTAGTTAAAATATTTTCTAATTTCCTTCCTTATTCACCCTAGTGTATATATTTGTCAGAATATAAAAATTATAAACTTTTATCTACCATTTGTTTTCTTCGTATTGGCCTTATTTTGTTTGCTTTTATTTATTAGCCATGTTTAATTTTGATATATTTGGGAGTAATTTCAAACTTAGAATTGCAACACTAGCACAAAAACTCCTATACATTACTGTATAATTATAAAAAGCACAAATCTTAACATTGATACAATACTACTACCTAATCCACAGTCCATATTTAAATTTCTTCCATTGTCCTAACAATGTTCTTAATAGCTACTTTCTCCCTTTCCATCAAGAATCCACTCCAGGATAACTCCTTATATTTAGTTGTCATATTTCTTTAGTTTTATTTAATGTGGAATTGTTCCTCAGAATTTCTTTGTGTTTTGTAACCTTGATGTTTTTGAAAAGAATTGGCTAATTACTTTGTAAAATTTGCTCAATTTGGGTTTATTAAAGCTTTCATATTATTAGAAATTCCTGTATTTATATTGCAATGTATTTTCAAAAGTTGAATTATTTTTTCTTGAGAGCTAAGCTGATCTATCTTAGCCATTCATGAAGGACATTTACTGTACAGGTTAAGAATTCAGGCTTTGGAGTCAGACTGATTTTGATTTGCTTTCTACCTTTTCTGACAATTAGTTTTACTCATCTTCTCCAAGCTTCATTTTCCTAATGTGTAAAATAGGGAAAATGATGAATTCTCAAAGGGGTTGCTGGAAAGATTAAATGAGAAAACATATGCAAAGCATTTGGTAAAAGGCCTGGCACATACACAAAACTCCATAAAGGATTTGGCACATTATTATGTTTGCCAATGGAAAGTAACATGAAAAAACTGTCAAGCTAGTTTGGTGGCATTAAATAAATGATAGCACTGGTATTCAGGAGAGGAGGAAATTGAGTGAAATTGCCTTTTTCATCTGAAGGCTTTTGAAGCATTTATGTTTCCAAGTTCCAGTGTTAGGTCTTTTTTAATGTCTCATTTTTCAGTGTATAGGACTTTATATTTAATTTTCCAAAAGCAAAATATCTGTTTATGTGTTTAATATATTTCCTTTTGAAGTAAAAATCATTGCTAAGGGAATTTCTTTCTGATAGTGTAGAATTTAAAAGAAGGATTTGCTAGTAATTTACTCATTTGAAACTAATTGTGTATTTGCTTATATGCTATATATTCCTTTTATGCTTATTTACTTACATAATAGTATTTTCTCAAAGTAGATCAAGAAAGCCTATTTAGCCATCAAGATAGCTGAATAGCCAATAAGAGTAACAGTTTTGATTTGGGCTGTGGTAATAGGGGTTTTTTCAAAGGAACAGATAGGAGAAAGAGAAGAAAATACACATTTTTAGCTTATTGTTTGACGCAGGATTGATGTCATGAATTATCTTGGCCTAAGCTGTGTCTGTATTTGGCAAGCTTCCATGAGCCCTTCTGGCCATAAATTTACTTCTTGGTGATCCTCTCTTCCAGTGGTCTTAAGCTTGTAACATGTGACAAATTTGTTATAGCTTTTTCTTCTCTGCCTATTCACATACAACTCTCCTTTCCTCTTGGGTAAAGAACTCAGATATTTTTCAGAAAATTACTCCATCAATAAAGAATTTGGGATTCTTTACATTTATTTAAATTTTTCATATTTACTTTTAAAAATAATACATGTGATAATTAAAATAAATTCCTAATTGGCTATTTTCTAGGCATTGTGTTTAATAGTTTTTGACAAGTTGGAACCAGCTTGTATCCTGAAGTCATGTTCTGTGGAGTCTATAGTCTAATCTGATACTGTTGTTGATATCTTAACTTTTTTTGAAGATCTAAGCATTATTAGTGTATGTAGCCACAGCACTCCTGTCTAGGCCAGAGGCATGAATCAACTCATTACAGGACGGGTTGCCCACCTGGTGAAAGTATTGGAGAGCTTTCTGGGAGTTTTAGATAGGCATATGGCTCTCACACTGGGATATATCAGGCTAGAACATGCACGTGGAAACTTTGCCCTGGGTAATTCAACAGAACAGAATTTCTATTTATTTTTTTAAGTAAGGAGGCTCATATTAAACATATCTAAGTTTGTTATGATCTCCGTCAATTAGGAATGAAGAAAAAAATACAGAAAACAAATAAATTATAAAGAAAAATATTTAAGACCTCTCAAATGCACTCACAGGGTGACTTGCATGCTTTTTTTCCTTTATAAGCTTCTGGTTATTTAATTTTTTCTTAAGTTACATTTTTACTTTTCATACAGTGTTACTAATTTCTCATAGCTATTTGTGACAGTTAGAAAGTCAGTTTTAGAAAACTAATTTAAATGACTTATAATTTTGATGCCATCTCCTTCTAGAATTTACAAATCATTTTTGTATAGGACACTATTACAATTTTCTAATACCAGTGTACATTATTTCTTACATCTTAATAGCTGTCTTTTCTTTGAAAGTGAGATTTGACATTCAGATACATTGATATTTAAGTGGCCAGTACATTCGAAAGAAATTGGAGGTTATTACAGAAGTGCCCTTCTGTTGGTGATGCATTCATGTATCAGAGGTATTCTTTTGCATTTATTTAAAAGTAAGAAACATGGTATTGCTATTTAAATAATTTTCCCACATAGTAATTCCTTAAAAAGTTGTAATTGCTTTAAGTTTTACTCCTGATTGTAGTCATTTGTGTGATTGTATCTATGATTGATGCATTTTAATGTTGCAATTGTCTGGCAATTTTCTATGATTATATCCATGGCTGGTATTCTTTATGGTGCAATTGTGTAATAATAGTCTGATTATATCGCTATTAAGATTTTACATAACTTTCTTTTAGGACACATTTGAAGAATAGAGTCTTTATTTCCAAGAGTATAAGCTCTTGGTAAAGCAAATCAGTTCATTCGGCTTGGTGTTTTTTCTTCGTTGAGTCAACAGGCTGAATGATATTCAGAAGAAAACCACCATGTCCTCTTTTTATATTATACTACTGAGAAGGTGTTTTTTTTCAACTAACATCTTTTTTTAAAAATTTAAATTCAATTAACCAACTTATAGTACATCATTAGTTTCAGAGGTAGTGTTCAATAATTTATCAGTTTTGGATAACACCTGGTGCTCATCACATCCCGTGCCCTCCTTAATTTAAAAAATTTATATTACTAAAATTCTTTTTTTTAAGGATTTATTTATTTATTTGACAGAGAGAGAGCTAAAGGGCACAAGTAGGGGGAGCAGCAGATGGAGAGGGAGAAGCAGCCTCCCTACTGAGCAGGGAGCCTTATGTGGGACACCATTCCAGGATCCTGGGATCATGACCTGAGCCGAAGGCAGATGCTTAACCAACTGAGCTGCCCAGGTGCCCCTGACTTCTTTTTTAAAAAAGATTTGTTTATTTATTTTAGAGAGAAAGAGAGAGAGAGATTGAGAGAGGAGCCCAAGCAGGAGGGGTAGAGGGAGAGGGAGACAGGATCTCAAGCAGACTAGATGCTGAGCACAGAGCCTGAAGAGGGGCTCAATCTAAGGACCCCGAGATCATGACCTGAGCCAAAACCAAGAGTCAGATGTTTAACCAACTGTGCCACCCAGGCACCCCTAAAATTCTTAACTTCTTAATATGAAATCAGAAAAAGATCTAATAACGAAGACTGAAAAGAAATGGCTGGAATATTTAGGAAAAATCTAGCAAAAAGCAGTATCAAGAATGTCAAAGGAAGAAAGAGGAGTTAATCAGATGGCAGAGACAGGTCTGGTGAAGTAAGTACTTAGAAGTGTCTGCTGCATCTGGCACAAGGGACAAGAATCGTGACCTCACTGAGAGCAGATTCAGTGGAGATGTGGGGATGTAAGCCAGGTGGAAAGGTAACTAGGAATCAATCGGAGATAAAGTCATCCAATATAGGGAGAATATATTTTTTTTCCCTGGGGAAAATTGTGAAGGAAAGGAGCACAATAGGATAATATATATACAAAAAATTTGGGATTGGTTTGTTTGTTTTAACACAGCAGAGATAATTTGAAGGTAAGAAAACAAATGAAAGGGGTCAGGTACTGAAGAAAAAGGTCTGAAGGGGTTCAGAGTTTTATTATAATTGAAGGTAAACTTTGAACAGATAACTTGACACTTTCTTTCAGTGAGAGCTAAAAGAAGGAGGTAGGGAGACATATGAAGATAAATTCATTTCTGGATAAAGGTAGGACATTGGAATTTCTCTGCAACTTGGATTCTATATTTGCTGTAATTTAAGAAGATATATTTTCTCTACCAAGGAAGGATATGGAGGTGTGCATGAGCATGGGGATGGAATGGAGAAAGAGAGGAAAATCTTAAAGAGTTAGAGACCCTGCCATGTAGAAAGGCTGATAGAATTTACAAATGAGATCAAGTAGAGGGATTGTTGACTGAACATGAGCAGAGTAGACTTGTCTTTATGATTTTTCCCAGCTGTGCTAATGGTGTGCATTTAAAGCAAGAAAGCAAATGCATGGAGTGGTTTTATGATGGTGATATATGGATCCAATGTATTGAAAGGACAAGATAACAAAACGGTTGTAGGTTGTGGGTAGAGAGTACTTGAAGGTGATGGACCATACAGTCTGGTTCAGACAGGGATAAAAATGCAGTCACTAGGAGGCTGATGACCCAGAATAGAAGAAATGGCCAATGTCCTGGGATCTTGATGAAATTTGATAATTGGTATAGTGAGAATATGAAAGTAAATGTGCATAAAGGGTAAACGTTTTTAAATAAAACAGCATTTTATACTCAAAGGTTTTGAAAGTACTGTTACTTGGCAGAATGACAAGAGAATTGATGTTAAGATCAGCAGCATTATTCATAATTATTTTAATTATTTATTGTTTTGAAAATTAACAACAAATTCCTGAGATATAACTGATTAATTCATTTTCACTAGTGGTTCTCAACAGTGTCCCTCTGTTGAGGGAGACATTTCTTTGACAGACACATCTCCAGTAGTGACATGCTGAATCCATTGAAAATCACTAATTTCCATCATCAAGGGAGTTTAGAACTGTGCTATCCAGGACGGTAGCTCCTAACCACATGAAGCTGTTGAGCATTTAAAATGTGGGTAATGGGGGCCTGGGTGGCTCAGTCAGTTAAGTGTCTGCTTTCAGCTCAGGTCATGATCCCAGGGTTCTGGGATTGAGCCAGCGGGAAGCCTGCTTCTTCCTCTCCCTCTGCTGCTCCCCCTGCTTGTTGGAGGTCTTTCCCTCTCAATATCTTTTTTAAAAATGTGGGTACTGCACTAGAGGAACTGAGCTTTACATTTTAATTCTGACTTCAATTGAAAAACTGAAGTACACTAAAACATTTTTCCCTTAATAAATCTTCTTTGCTTTAATGGGAGTACATTTCACTTTAACCATTGCATCAACATTATTGCTGTGCTGTGGAGAACATGATAGATACATTATTAATAATATCTCATTAATAATTTTATATTGTGTAAATGATACTATTTTGGATATATTAGGTTATATAAGATATATTATTATTATTTTTAAAAGATTTTATTTATTTTGAGAGAGAGAGCGAGTGAGCAGGTGAGAGGGGCAAAGGGAGAGGGAGAAGCAGACACCTGGTTGAGCGGGGAACCCGGTATGCAGCTGGATCCCCGGACCCTGGGATCATGACCTGAGCAGAAGGCAGACACTTAACAACTGAGCCACCCAGGTACCCCTAAATTAAAATATATTATTACAATGAATTTCACTTGTTTCTTTTCTACTCTTTAAAATATGGCTACTAAAAACCTGAAAATTAATGTGTCTTGTGAGATATTTCTATTGGATAGAACTGAACTAGTTTAGAGTTTCATTGATCATAGCTGACTTTTGGAACGTAAAACTAAAGTCTTGGTTAAGATTAAAAGTATATGTAGAGAGAATACATTAATACACCTTCCTCCTTCGTGTATAGGAAAACTAACATTTTTAAAACATAAACCCAACGAGATGGCAGAAACCAAGCAGAAGGAGCGTACCTGCTGCAAGCTCGCCTCACATGGGCAGACTTCTATAGCTTGCTGGACCCGCCCCAGAGCAGCGGACACAGCTGTACCGAGCCGGGCGACAGCGACTGAAACACGCCAGGCGGTGGACGCAGCACTCTCCGCCAAAGCGCCTGCACAAAGTCGAGAAGGAGGTGCTACCCAGGGAGACGCGCCACGTGGTGAAGAAGCGGCTGAAGGACGTGATCTTTCTGGTCGAGTTCGTGGATAGCGTGGTGGGCTTCCACAACAGATCTTCAGCCGGGTGGAAATCAAGTCTGATATGATAGGCCGCTACCTGGGTGAGTTCTCAACCATCACCTACAAATTCCTGAAGCAAGGTTCATCCGGCCTCCCACTCCTTTGTCATCCCCCTCCAGTAGCTGAAAGGTACAGCCTTTTTTTTTTTTTAAACTTTTTCTTACAGGTATTTTGTTTAATGAAGCTGGTACACACAGTGCCCGTTTAAAACTCATATCCCACACCGAAAAGTGAAAATAAAAAAGTACAGCGTTCTGTTGTATACACTTCTGTGTGAATAACTTTATTAACTGCTAATGAAAATTAGGACTTCTCCTGGGTCTTCTGACAGGATTTTTCTTCAATCTTACAATGCTTTCTCTTCAGTGAAGAGATTTAGGACTTAGTCATTACTTTCACTGTATGTGTTATCTCGACTCCAACTTGACATTCCTCTTCTTTTGGTCCAGCCCCTCAAATTTTTAAAATTTGAGAATAATTGGCCACTTCGAGGATTTTCCTTATTACATGTTACTAATGTATTTAGGAGACAGACTCAATTGTATAAAATTATTATCTATTACTAGGAAAATGAAAATTAAGGTGGTAATGGGAGGCCAAGTTTCCAAAGAGTAGGGAAACCAATTGAGTTGGGCCTCAACATTCTGCAGGTTGCTTTCTCTTTTACCCTATATGCACTAGGGGACATTTGCTTATTCTTGGTGAGAGAGGAGAGACAAGTTGGCACAGAGAAGCTCCTAAAAGGCAAAGAAGTCAGCAGAGCTTTAAATAATTTTTCAGATCTGAAAGAGACAAAAATTAAAGTTTGGTTCTGCATCTGGATTTGAGGAAAATGAAGATGCCAGCCAAAAGGGTGGCACAGAAGTGAATCAAATATTCCAGTTTTTCACTCAAGACATTAACGGTTTCTAAGCTTCTCAGGACTGGTGGCTAAAATTCAGACTCCATCTCCCTAGTCCAGCAAGACTGCTATACTTGATTAGGTCATCCTTTCTGCTCTGAATTTAGTAAATGTCCGCCTATGAAAAGTGGGAGATTTTAGTGTTTTCTTCTTTTTAACTTAAGGATCATAGCCATGCATGTGTATTTCCCCAATATCTGAAAAGAGTTGTTCCATACTTTTCCAGCATTCTTGCTTTTATGGTGAGACAGCAAGTCCAATACCACGGCAAGTTCTATCATAGTTCGAAGTAGAAATAATTTTTTTTAAAGTTTTCATATTTAAAAAGTTTCCCCTTGCATGATAGTACACTATTTTAACAGCTAGCAACAAGGTACCCAAAGAACAGGAATGTGTGTCAGGGATGGGGATCCAGATTTAGAATTACTGAAACTGTAAATTTAAAGTTTCTCATCCTTTTAAATAAAAGTGGAAGAATTTGCCAAGCGTAAGAGAGTGTAATGGAAATGGGGGAAACGAGAAGCGGCAGATAACATTATTTCCACAATGAAGCTCCTACCTCATAGCTCTTCCATACACTTGTTAATCTTGTTTGCTCCACACCAGTTCTTAGTAGAGCACATGTTGCAGATGAATAAAAGGCTCCAGAGATGCTGGGGATTGTCCCAGTTTATGTAAAATACATTGTTCTTCAACTGAACTAAAAAATACATCTGAAAATGACACAGGCTTCAATAAATATTCCTATTTATATCCAAATTCAAAACTACATTTTCATCTATATTTAGAATGTAAATGGTTACCTGAACGGTTACATCAGTTCTTCATCTCCAGGGCCAATATTCTGTTAAATCCTGGAGCCGATAAATTTGATGTTGGGAACTGTCAATTCAGTCAAATGGAGGTTGCAACTTTGTAAGAATGAAGAAATATGATTAAATGTAAGGGATAGTTATGACTAATTAATTACTAATTTTTAATCTACTTTCCTTTGAAGAAAATTTCAGAAAGCATTACTTTGATTGTAGGGCTGATCTATTTTTTAAAGTCTTCTTAAGAGTTAAATGGATTAAAATATTCTGAGATTTAATAAGAATTCCATGAAAATTGTTGTGAAATTTGCTACCATGTTATTTTACAAAGATAATAGTGTCTAATTTAGGTCTTTTTGATTTATTGCAAGAATTATAAGGTAACAAAGATACTTAAATTAACAGCTTTGCACTTTGGGTGGTTAAAACTAAAAGATGAATTAAAAACTTAACTGGCCTTCTAATTAAGATTTATAAAAATAGCATCAGCAAAAAAGTGCAATGTATAATTATACTTTTCCCAACATGTTTACTTCTTTTTCTTATTGTCTTGCTTTTGAAAACAGATCTGGGCACCACATATTAAAGTATTCAACTGTTATGCTAGCATTTTTAAAACATCCAACATAACAAAAATACTGTTTTAATGTATGTTTCTTGTTTAATGAGATCCCAAGTTTCCTAGATCATCTGTAAAATATTACAGGCTTGGAGGTAATTCAACTTCACTACTGCTCATTTTGAATTTATATGCTCTTTTAAATACCCTACTCTTTAATAACCATGCTTTTAAAATCTCATCTTAATTTTAATATTAGGAAGTGATAAATGCTTTTCTTCTTGAAATCTTACCTGTCCATTAAAACACATTTCAAGGGGCTCCTGGGTGGTTCAGTCAGTTAAGTGTCCAACTCTTGACTTCTGCTCAGGTCATGATCTCAGGCTTGTGAGGTGGAGCTTTGCACCATGCATGGAGGCTACTTAAGATTCTCTCTCTCCATCTGCTCCTCCTCACCCCTCCCCTCTAAAAAGCAAAACAAAACAAAACACATTTCAAGGCCCACTTCCTTCTTCAAGTATTCTGGTTTTTTCTGTCCTACATTGATATTTCCTGTTCTGAATTCCCAAATCATGCTTCCTCTGTCCTACTTGCAGAGTCTCAGGTAGTCTTCACTTTTGTATGGCAGTAAGCCAACTACACTTTAAAATCCTTGAGGATGAGAACCTCACTCTGCTACATCCCTTCAACAGTGTCAGAAATAGAGCAAGTTTTCCAAAGATACTTGTTTATCTCAGTTGGCTTTGAGTAACAAAACTATCTTTTGGAACCTGAGTGATAGGTAAGAACTACGTGATCATCAAAGTACATACCAGGAAATCAAATGCAGTAATCAGAGCCACTTAGCTGTATCTCACAGCTAAACCTTTATGAACGATTTCTAAAGAGTATTTATTTGGGAAAGTCATAACTTGATAAGCCCTGGGGCAGTTGGTGCCTGGTGTTATTATAACTGAGGGATCATGGTTGTCTGGAAGCCCTCATGGATCTCTTTATTTCTATTCTTAGCTGTTGCACAGTTGTAAATGCATATATCAAACCTTTAATCTGAGATATTTCTCAGTGTAGGAACTGAGAGGTAGTTTTAGTGTGGCACCTTCTTTGTCAAAGATGTTTATAACAGCCAAAAAATGTCATTGGGGAAATATTTAAATATATATACCAAATGTGCCCAAAAGAATTAAAAGGAAATGGAAATTTAGAGCAAAAAATTTGAGGGGAAAGAGATGTTTAGCACCTTATTCCTTTGTTATTTTTTAAAAAATGAATTAAAAATAATATCTAGATATAGAAGTATGTGGGAATCCACAAATTACCAATAACATTCCTTAATAACTACCCTTCTTAGCTTTGGCTGTTAAAACTCTATTAAGAAAATCATTTGGAGAAATATCTTTGCTTCACCAAACATTTTGTGTTATATTCAGCTGAATTTATTTGTTTTAATTTTGCAGATACCATTTTGATACATTTATATACAAAGAATAAGGCAATGTTTTATTTCCAAATTTCATATCCCAAAATTTCCTGTGTGGGTTTTGTTTAGTCACTAGTTCCTTCTGAAAAGGAACAGCAAAGTCCTATTAATGAGGCAATCTGATAATGGAGTTTAAAGTTTCCTTCATTCTAAAATAGTTGTCCTTTTCTTAGGATTATCATCTCTAGCTCTATAACCAGTAGAGAGCCTTTTTTTTTTTTTTTTTTTTTTTTTGCTCCTTGTTGAGTATTTTTAACTGGGATAGCTTGCCCTATTTCTTTTTTGTGAAATCTTGAAAATATTTGTCTTATGGAATTCCATCATTTTTCCTGATAGCACAGTTCCTGCACTTGACAGATAAACTTTTGACTTGAGAAACATTTTGTTTTTCCAGAGAATCTAAACTCATAGAACAATCAGAAAATTTCATTTAAATGAAATTCTACAGCAATGTTACCTCTTCCATTCTGTGCAAACACATATGGAGTTTGGTTTCTGTGGTTACTTGTTAGTCCTGTGCTTTTTGGTTCTGTGCAGAGCTGGACAAGAGATCAACAAGCCTAGAGTGTCATTATAATGAGGCAGAAACTGAGATAGTTTCTTTAGTTGATGGCCATGCAGCAGTTTAGAAGACACACTATTTTAAGGTAACAATTATAAAAAAAAATACCAGAGGGGCTTTTTCCTCCTTAACACTAACTGCTTATTTGGTAATGTCATAGGGACAAGAATGAGAAGAAAGACTGAAAAGCATAATTATATTGATTATCTATCTGTTTATCTAGAATGAATGACTAAAAAAATGCACTCATTCATAAAGTTGAGGTTTTCAAAAAGCATGGAATAGTTTAAGTATAATATTAGAGCTTATGTGTGTCTGTGTGTGCGTGTGCATGTGTATTAAAAGATAATTCAGGTTTATAAATTTATATTTTGACCTAAGGTATTTCCAACAAATAAAAAAAATGAACCTCTTTGGGAAAAAAGCTATTCTCAGGATTCCATACTCAAGAATAGCTCTGATCCATTTTATTCATGAAAATTATTTAATTTTTCTTGTGAATTAATATAATAAATATTTGGAATGGTGTTCCAAAAAACCAAGCTATCCCTTTAAAGTTATGTTTTAGCTGTGTGTATGCTTTGAGTGTAAAATTAAAATAGTTGATATATCTTTAGTTTAATTTTGCATCTGGGTAGTAACCATGATGTAGATACCGCCTTCAAATTACCTACAAAAATATCAAAATTGTTATACAGAAAAAGAGCTGAGGAAACTGATGATGGAAGCCTTTGATAATGAACCATTGATAGGTAAGTATGATATACTTCAAGAAACCCAGCAGGAGCCCTTATCACCTGATAGAGAGTGGAAATATATACTGTTCTTTCATTATTATCTATTAATTGTCTTTGGAGACAGGATCTGTGCCAAGCAAAAAAATCTGAGTAGTATCTATCTGCTTCAAAAATGTGGCTTTTGGAAACAGGCTGAGTGCAGTCTTTTCTCTCTCACAACTTCTAGGGCCCCAAATCCCCCAAGTAAGCTATGATGGATAAGGACAAAACTGGAGCCCTGGAGCAGGTGCCCTAACCCAGCGTCCAAATTGAGGAGATCTCTGAAGTTGGATAGGAAAAAGTAAATCTTTATTTTCATTAATGGAAAATAAATAAATCTTTATTTCCATTAATAATGGAAATGCAGCATTCCTTTTAAGTTTGGATGTAGGCAATAAACCACAGTTATATTAGTAGGACTTGTGACTTTCTCCCCAGCAGAGGTTATTAATATCTTGATATCATGTTTCAGTGGCCTCAGGTATCTCAAAACATATTTTATTCTTATTAATACTTTGGATTTATGGTAGTTATGAAACCTTCCAGTAGATCTGGTATTAATGACTAATGAAGC
Organism: Ailuropoda melanoleuca; assembly: GCF_002007445.2. Lineage (NCBI taxonomy): Eukaryota > Metazoa > Chordata > Mammalia > Carnivora > Ursidae > Ailuropoda > Ailuropoda melanoleuca. The sequence continues at coordinate 52,932,873 of NC_048226.1, forward strand.
ACATATATTGGAGTATAATGTATATTTTATTTTTAAAGTAGATTGCTCTCTGTATTTCAGTAGAACTTGTCTCCTTGGGAGTCTGATTACTTTTTAAAGGTTTCCTTAGGGTTTACTACATTGCTAAATTTTTGCATGGCACAAAAAGTGAAGGAGGTCTGCTCTATGCAGAATATTTGTTGAAAATTGGTAATAGACTGAGACTTCTGATATAAAACTGCTCTTCAACCCTCAGTCCAAAATGAGGATTTAGCAAGCCTTAAGCATTGCCAAAGCAAACCAACACCAAATCTCTTGGTAAATACGAACTCTAGGCAACTCCTACCAAGCTTAATATTGAGAAGAATAAAAACAATGTAGAACAAAGGAAAGAAAATACCAGAATGAAGATTTGGAAAAAGACAATACCCCTGCAAATGAGTTACTATTATAGAAACCTAAAAATTGCTTTTGAAAGCTCTGTGACATCCTTGATATGGAAAGCCATCAGGATTGAACAGGGTAAGATAAAAAGGGAGAAGATAAAGAAGTAACCAAGGAAACAAAATACCCAATGTCTGAATTAACTTTTCATCTGAAAAATTAAAGAACAGGATTCCCAAAGAAGTGATCAGTTTAATGAAGTAGAAGATAGACTGTGGAGACTTTCCTACATAGCTGGGGGAAAGGAAAATAAAAAGGAGTGACAGAATAAAATTACAGTTATTTCAGCAGGAGAAGAAAACAATAATAATTAGATTAAATTGCTGTTGAAGACATTAAATTATTGTTGGAGAAGTATTCAGAAAAAAAAATTACAAGCATGCGCAGAATGAAGTAGCCTTCTGGAAAAACTTTACAACCCACTTTAGGTAAAACGTTTTAAAAAAGTAACCTCAGAGCGCCTGGGTGGCTCAGTTGGTTAAGCGGCTGCCTTCAGCTCAGGTCATGATCCCAGGGTCTTTGGATGGAGCCCCACAGTCGGCTCCCCGGAGCCTGCTTCTCCCTCTCCTTCTACCTGCCGCTCCCCCTGCTTGTGCACTCTCTCAACCTCTCTCTGTCATACAAATAAATAAAATCTTAAAAAACCTCCACAAAACCGCTGAAGGAGCTCTCTTTAAAAAAGAAAAAAAGTAACCTCTGTTTCAGAAACAAAGTCAGCTATACATGTGGGGGAAAATATGCAAGAACACATACAAAAAAAGAAAAAAAGAAACAGACTATCTATAGACATAGTCTAGTCCCCATATTGTAACACTAAATAACAGAAGTCAGAGGAGAATGTTTATGGAAACTTGAGATAATTTTTATCCAGCTATATTTCCTTAGAAATAGAACAAGTATTTAAATATACAAGAGATTCACTTACAGGTTACTTCGAAAAGTACTTAGAAGTTTTCGGTATGCATTTCAGTAATACTCCAACTAATTATGAAATAATTTCAAATCAAACTTCCATAACTAGAGAATTCAGGTATAGAGATATAACAACTATTAGAAATTAAGTCTGTATCATTGTTTAAGAGAATATATGAAATGTAAAATTAATTGCAATGACCTTGGTGTAAATCATATGACATTAGAAAGTGTTGTAATGTAGGAATGAGCAGGGGAAAATTAGAGTATTAAATTCTTTATCATAAAAATGAGTTGGTACTTTATTTTTATTCTAATACTATTTAATGTTTCAAACTATCTGTAGATTTGTTAATAGAGTAAAGTTAAATTTATAAGAACTTTCTACAGTAAGGGATAATACCACAAGGTCTTACTACTATTTCAAAAGTGGAAATCTGAAGTGGGAGATTTATAGACTTTGAATGTAGGATCAAATGACTTAAGGCAGATCTTTCACAGCGGGAATCTGATGGAGATAGGGCTAAATTCATGATACCCTAGTTTAGGAGTGGACACAACAAAGCAGGGGTCTTGAACTGAGTCTTGACAGATAAGCAAAATGTTTGCCCAGATGACCAGATTATGTCTCTGATAAATTGATCATGGGCATTTCCTTAATGAAATAGTGAAGTTATATAGTGGTTTACAGCCTTAATCTTTCATGGACCAAGTTTTTTTTGAACAAATGACTAAATCATGTTGACATAGTTGGTCTTCAGGCTTATCTAAGTCACACTGATACACATAGCCTCAGTGATATTTTAACAATTTTTTAAAAAGTAACCAGCTGTAAAATTAACACCACTGTGATGTGGAGTATATAATTAAAGCAGAGTAATATGTGTGTGCATCAAAACATAAACGTTAAAGTATTAAAATTCTCTTAAAAATTTAAATGCTTAAACTGTTGTTGACAGGACTCTCAGCTTTAGTAAGAGTAGTAAAATTCCAGTATATGCTATTTACAAGAAATATACATAAGACAAAATAAGAAAAAAAAAAGAATGAGCAAATGTTGAAATGTCAAATGCAAATAAAAACATCAGTGTTCATTTAAGGCAAAATTGTCATCAGAGTTGAAGCCTTGGAAGGAAAAAGACATAAATTTTTTTAAGATTTTATTTATTTATTAGAGTGAGAGAGAGCGAATGGAAGGGAGAGGGAGAAAGAATCTGAAACAGACTCTGAATTGAGCATAGAGCTCAGCGTGTTGCTCGATCTCATGACCTGAGATCATGACCTGAGCTGAAACCAAGAGTCAGGTGCTTAACCAACTGAGCCACCCAGGTGCCCCAAGAAATAAATTTTACGTAGGAAAAAAATAGAGGGCTTAATGATGAGATGACATGCTTTAATAGTAAATAGCAGAGAAAAATGTTATATACAGAAATAACTTCTAGGAATCTGAAGAAAAATAATCAAGGAGACAATTTTAATATATTAAAAATTTGAGCCTTTATCAGAAAAAGCAGACATAAATTTATAAGTGGGTTTACAGAATTATGACTTATCTATTAAAAAGTTTAATTGTGGAAACAGAGAAGGTTGAGTATCCATTTAACAAGATCTCAAGCAAATCCTATAAATACAAGTCAAATTATACAGTACATGTTATCTGATTTGTGTGCTGTACAGATGGAAATTATTGTTGAAGGTTTAAGCATTATCAATAACAACAGCAACAAATTAGCCATTCTTAAGTTAAAATAATACAAAACTCTCCCAAACAATTTTGGAGTGGAAGTAGAAATTAAAACAACTTAAAAACAATTAAATACAATGAGAACACTATTTACCAAAACTTACATGACAAGGCTGTACTTAGAAGAAAGGTAGTAACTTTAAAAGCTTTCTTTAGTAAATAAAAAAGAAGGTAAAGTAGCTAATCAATAGTTCAAGGAATTAGCCAACAGTAAATAAAAAATAAAACTAGGGAAATCTAGAGAATGATATAAAAAGAAATTATGACAATAAAATAGATGAATGGAAAGTTAATTCTTATAAATNATAAAAGCTTTCTTTAGTAAATAAGAAAGAAGGTAAAGTAGCTAATCAATAGTTCAAGGAATTAGCCAACAGTAAATAAAAATAAAACTAGGGAAATCTAGAGAATGATATAAAAAGAAATTATGACAATAAAATAGATGAATGGAAAGTTAATTCTTATAAACTTTTTTTCAAGGGGCATTATATGTTAACTCTTTGCCAAGTACATATCATGGATCATGTAAATTAATCCTCATAACTGCCCTATGGGGCAAGTTATTAGATAATTTTATAGCTTATTATTACATTATTTTTCTATCATTTTATAGATGAGAAACCAAATTTCTTAAGAGAAAGAGAAATTAAATTTCTTGTGGTGTAAGAGTACGTAGTTTACAGGTGGTGAGGGCGTAATTTGATAACTTTTATCTCTAATTCCACGAATTTGGCATTATCAGCAACGTGAATTTACGATCTTATTGTTCAGGAGGTCAGGAATCTAAAATGGGTCCCACTGGGTTAGCATCAAGGTGTCAGAAAAGCTGTGTTTCTTCTGGAGGATTTCAGGGACAATTCATTTTCTTTGCAGCTTCTAGAGGCTGCTGCATACCTTGGCACTTGGCCCCCTTCCATCTTCAGAGCCAGCAGTGGCTGGCTGAGTCTCAAACAGCATTACTCTGATACTGTTCTGCCTCCCTCACTTACAGTGACCCTTCGGATTACGTTTGGCCCACCCAAATAATCTATGATATTCCTATTTTAAAGTCAATGAATTTTATGTGCAACCTTAGTTTCCTCTTGGTCATTTTACATAATATATTCACAGGTTCTAGAGATGGGTGTGTGGACATCTTTGAGAGGTCTACCACAATAAGTATACTTAAAATGTTGCTCTTCCAAATTCACTTGACCTTTCAATGATATAGGTTTGAACTGCATGGGTCTACTTACATGTTGATTTTTAATTTTTTAAAAAGATTTTATTTATTTATTTGACAGAACAAGAGAGCACGGCAGGGGTAGAGACAGAGGGAGAGTGAGAGGGAGAAGCAAGTTCTCTGCAGAGCAGGGAGCCCTGTGCAGGGCTTGATCCCAGGACCCTGGGATCATGACCTGAGCTGAAGGCAGACACTTAACTGACTGAGCCACCCATATTGTTTTTTTATAGTACAGTATTGTAAATGTAGTTTTCTTAGGATTTTCTTAATATTTTTTTCTTTATCTTTATTGTGAGAATATAGTATATGATAAATATAACATAAAAATATGTGTTACTCAGCTGTATGCTATTGGTAGGGCTTCTGGTCAACAGTAGGCTATTAGCAGTTAAGTTTTGGGGGAATCAAAAGTTATTTGTGGCTTTCTAACTACACAGGGCGGTTGGTGCCCCTAACCCCCATGTTGTTCAAGAGCCAACTATACTGGCTCTTTGAACATAAAATATGCAATTCTGATGAGCAGAACATAGAAATTAGGAATGACAATATCTTAATACATAAAAATGAGTTTGTGTTATATAGGCAAGTTGCTCAGCAGAAGGCACTCTAGCTTGTTTAAGTAGAGAGGAATTTAGTGGGGGATATATCTTGCTCACAGCAATATAACCAAACACAGAATGGGCCCAAAGGAATTGCTTTATCTCTTTGGTGTAGAAGCTGCCTGATGCTACTGCTGGCTCCAGATCATGCTACTCTGTTTTTACTCTAGTATATTAGTCTGCTTGGGCTTCTATTACATAATACCACTGACTGGATAGACTAAATAACAGAAATTGATTTCTCACCGTTTTGGAGGCTGGCGAATTCTAAGATCAGTGTGTCAGTATGGTTATGTTCTGGTGTCAACATGGTTGAGTTTTGGTGAGGTATAGAAACCTCCCTGTGTGTTCAGTGTGTTCAAATGACCTCCTCTTCTTTGTGCTAGGGTTTGCATTAGAAAACTTAGTGATAAAAATACTTTCTTATGAAAATATTAATCCTGTTAGATTAGGGTCTTTAATTATGACCTCATTTAACCTTAATTATTTCATTAGGGGCCCCATCTCTAAATATAACCATACTGGGGGTGGGTCATGGCTTAAACGTAGGAATTTTGGGGGCAGGGGATAGAAACATTCAGTCCATAAGATCTAGTAAAATGGGATTTCCATATGTAACCTGGATTATCATGCAACTAAATTTTAAACACACAAATCCTGTGGGAACCTTCAGTAGCAGAACTGAAATCTAGTGTCAGCACCATAGTGTCACAAACTGTAGAAATGATCCCTGAAAGTATAGTCTTACCATAATGACACAGATGTGAAGAAATGTAGAGGTTCTGCTTATTTGTTTTTTGCAAGGTGTGATTCATTTGTGGGGAATTATCAACTGTGGGAAAGATGTTCAGACTATTTTGGCAGTCACAGAAGACAGAAACTTCTTAGAAGTAAATACAGAAGAACTGTGAAAATAAATGTATTCTGTAAAAATCTTATCAATTTCAGGGTTCCTTTTGTGAGTTAGATGAATCATCAGGAAATTAACAAAGTTGACAAAGTCAATATGGAAACCTGAGAAAGCTGAAGTAAATGAGAATGTTGCTTTATCACCTAAAAGTGTGGATTCAGATTATTTTATGAGTTGCTTTTTCCAAATCCTCAAGGAACAGTTAATTTTCAGCCTATTTAGGTGTTTCTGGAACAGAGAGAAGACGAAAAGCTACCCTGTAATGCTGATAATAGAACCTAACAAAGAGAATATAGAAAGAAAATATTGATCTCAATTATGAGTATAGATGCAAAAATAGCAAGTAAATTATCAGTAAATGACATCCAGCTGTATTTAATCCATCATGACCAGTGGGGTTCATATTATGAATGCAAGAATGGATCAATACTAGGAAATCTATTGATCAGATTTTTCATATTAACAGATCTAAATGGAAATATATTTAACTATCCCCAAGTAAAATTTGATCGAATATAATTATCATTTCTGGCTCAAAGTAAAATACTAGGATTTTCCTTGACCCAGTAAAACTGTATACTATATATATATATATATGTCTTGGACTTATCATGCTTCTTCATGCTTCATGTATACTGTTAATCTGTTTAAATAGCTAGTTCGTTTATCACAAATTAAAAGGTATAAATGTTTTAAAACAGAGGCAATCTTTTCATTACTTAAAGGCCAATTGTCTGTGTATCTTTGGGTAACAGAATCTGAAAAACTGAAAGAAGACATGTAGTATATACAGTGATGAGTATGTCTTTGAGGTCTGATATTCAGCTCAGCTATTTGCCACCTTGGACAGTTATTTAACATTGTATAATAGATCAACTTCACTAATTTTCATTTTGTGTAGGTTAAAATGGACATGCCATTAAGGGTTGAATGAGATTACACACCTTAAACACTACATATGAGGTTGGCAGAGGGTGAATGTGGGTGCTGTTTATTGCTATTATTGTTAGGATACATGGAATAACAAATATAAAGTAGATAAAAATAACAAATATAAAGTAGATATAAATAACAAATATAAAGTAGATATAAAAGAATCAGTAGATTCTTTGTATGCTAGTTATATCCAGTCTGAATTAAAAAAAATTCAACTCCCTTTGTTTTATTTATGAAAACATATCATTTATGAAAACATAAAATTACAGTTATCGTATCTTCAGAAAAGTAACCCCATAAATTCTTTATTAGCACATGTAGGAAAACTAACTGAAAGAACAAAGAATAATAACAAAAAGCCACCTTGATTGACTTGAAAGATTTAATTGACTAAAATGATAACTTATATTTTTGCCTTCAAGCTTTGAATTAGTGTCTACCAATTTGTGGAGAATTGGGGGGACTATTGGCTTTGGTTGTTTGGTGCTAAGTACTTTTGTACTGGCATCATCACTAATAATTGTTCAAAAATTAAGGAAACACAACTCTAGGACCTGGTAATTCATTCCATTGATCCTGTAAGGCTAGGAGAATGTGAATACCTCAAGTACGAATCAATTTCCTATTCTGATTCAAATAAATAATGGATAAGCATATCAGAAGAAGTCCAATACAAATCTTCCTACAATTTACTCTGTCATTTTCCTTTCATTTTATATATGTTACTTCATAGATGTGTTGTTAGTATTTGAAATTGATTTTGTTCTTCCTGATTCTATAGTCTGAAATGAACAAAAATGATCTTTAATTCATTCATCCATTCACTTATACAGTCACATAACAAATATTTACTGAGTACCTATTCTGTGTCAGGCACTGTACTAGATGATAGGAATACATTAGTGAACAAAACTGACTTTCTGTGGTCTATATTCTAGTGGTAATTTCCTTATGTTGGAGGTGTATGATTCCTGGGAATTATGTGGATTAGAAAAATAAATTATGTGTATCTGGAAATATCTCATCAAAAGAAATTAATATTACTTTGCCAGTAGTATTTCCATTTGGATATTTTAAATGTCTTCCCCATTCGTCTTATCACATAGAACTATCCCTGTGCAACAGAAAATAATTTAAAAACAGTGCATGACCTGTGTCAGATTCACCTGAGCAAATTCAGCCATAAATCTGTATCTCCAAGACTACTCTCTCTTCTATGAATTACAGGATCTATACATTATTTTTTGTTGTGTCCTCTGTCTTTTGATGAGGTGTGAATTTTCCTCTGTATAACAAATTGAACATTCAGTTCAAGTTAACAAATATTTTGAATGGATATGATTGCGAAATATCTTATTTAGTGAAGAGATTGGTTTAGAAACACTTTTCTCAAGGACTTTACAGTTGTTTGGGTAAGATTGTACAAAAATAATGAAATTTAACATAAATGAGGGAAGAAAACAAAAAGCAAAATAAGGGCATCATCATTAAGCTCAGTCTTGAAAAAAATGGGCAAATGTTAATAGGCAGATAGATTGAAGGAAGAAAGGAAAGTCCAGTGTGAAAGAACAGGATAAAGTCTTACAGATAAAAGAATAAAAATATATTTGAGCTTTGAAAGATATTGAGAAGTTCAAGGTGGCTGGACAATAGGGTATGTGGAAAGAGTGGCAAGAGATGAGTCTGAAGATGTGTAATTGTAAAGAGCCTTAAACACTAGGATAAGGAGTTTGAACTTTACCTTATAAATAGAATATGATAAAAAAATTCTTGAAGTCCAAGATATAATTTGTACTTTATTTTAATAATGGGGGATGATATTGTGGAGTTAACTTGGGAAAAGGTAGAGATTAAAGATCTAAAACTCCAGTTAGTAAGCTATTATTATAGTTCATTTGATATGTGATATGGATCTGCACTAGGGTATTGGAAGAAGGAATGGAAAGGAAGTAGAATTTACAGATTAGATGTGAATGATAGAACTGGATGTGACTTTACTATTCAGAATGACTGGTGAGGGTGGTGATGCCATTTATCAAAAAAAGTGAGCATAGTTAAAAAGGGAATTTTTGGTGTAAAAACTTGCTTTTAGCTTTGGTTATATTTGATAAGTGCTGTGGGAGGAGTTTACTGTGGAAATACAAGCTGGCAATATATTTTACTTAAGACAAATTTCATATCCAAAGTTCTACCTTATTCACGCCTTAATATTTTGAGTATTGATGATATTAGCTATACCTTTAGAATGATATTTATAATTACAAGATATTTTGTATATTGGTAAGGAATTTAATATATAAATAATTCCCTTATCATTGGGTGGATTGTGTTTGAGTGTTAAAACTTTGGTAATCATTACAAGGTATTTCAGGAGGGGTGTCTGGGTGGGGTGGTTCAGTTGGTTAAGCATCTGCCTTGGGCTCAGGTCATGATCCTAGGGTCCTGGGGTAGAGCCCCACATCGATCCCTGCATCGGGTTCCCTGCTTAGTGGGGAGTCGGCTTCTACCTCCACTCCTCTCCCTGCTTATTCTTGTGCATGCATGCTCGTGCATGCATGCTTTCTCTCTTTCTCCATTCATTCTCTCCTCTCTCTGAAATAAATAAAATCCTAAAAAAAAAAGTTCAAGAAAGAGAGAAAAGATGGGGCAGGATAATTAACATTCAGTACCAAAGAGAATGTTGGATTACTTTTGCTCAAATTCTGAATCAATAGAAAGACAAATTTTGAGGGATCACTAAACATGTCATTAAGATCATGTCCAGTTATGCCAGTGTACTGTGCATAAATAATCAGTGGTCTATGTCCTCCACGGGAGGTACTCAAAAGACTTAGTTAACCTCTCAAAGAAGCAGATTTTAAATTAATGTGTTTAAAACTTTAATTCATGCAAATCTAATGCACTTTAGTCTTAAAATGTACATTCTGATATAGTAGGTGTGGAGTGGGACTCAGTATTCTGTATTTCTAGCAAGTTCCAGGTGATAATGAAGCCATTAGTCTATGGAACACACTGAGTTAGCAAGGCTCCAGATTTACAGTGTGAACTTTGGAAGAGAGGAGATGAATTTGGTGATTTAAAATTTCCCAATGAATGTTTTAGCAATCCATAGGGAAAAAAGCTTGTGGGGCTTTTTGTATTAAATTACTGGACAGTTTTCATACCTAGTTTGATATGATTCAGATTCTGAACATTGGCCATATTACTGGAAATGGCTGATCATATTGCAGAATGTGAAGTCACAGGTCTTTTTCAGTCTCAGTTACCTGAAAATTGAATCTTGAGTTGTGACGAATTCTTAATCTTGGCTCAGCACTGGATGGCCTTAGGTGCCACACATCCCTGGAAGCAGTAAGTACTTCCAGTTCTAATGTTGCTGTGAGATTTTTCAACAGCACCTTCATTTTTTCTTTTTTGCTTTGAAGTTTCTTTGATCTCTCAGCTACCTGAGGAGAATGGGCAGACTTTCTAGCCTATCAGGAAAATCTCTCTCAACCACCCCCACTGTAAATAAAAACAAAAAATAAATCTCAAATGCAGAATCATTTTTTTTTCCTTCTGGTTTTCTTTCTGAATATTTGATAATGGGTTCAGTCACAGATTTGTGAAGTAGCTAAAGATCAACTTCTGTAACATTCCAGCATTCAAAAACCCCTCCTTTATACATTCCTAGGAATCTGTAATTTTAATTTTTTCCCTCTACTTGTTAACAAGCCATTTATTTGATCCTCTGTTCACGTGAGGTATACATGATTTGCAATTGAGTATTGCTTCTCTCTTGAAGAATTTATACAGTAGTTAATATAAACTAAGTTTTAACTGCTAAATTTCAGACATAAACTCAGGAACACTTAATAATTAATTTGTGAATACACAAGACCATCTCTATGGTTCTGAAATCATACCCATTTCTTTTCAAATAGGTCAGTAAAAGATTATCAGCCATGTCAGTGTCCTGAAAGAATTCATACACTTGTATTATTTGATTGATGACGACTTTGTGAGCACCTGACTAATAATCAGAGGGCGGAGGTTGTTTCTGTTAATGCAGGAAAAAGAAATTTGGAGTCCTTAATATGCAGTGTCGTTGTGATTATGGGTAACTGTGGGAAATGCAATGAGAACCAAAAAAATTTAAGGGTTCTCAGTATGCATGCAAGTCAGTTGTATTGCCTTCTTTTACTAGTTGGTAATTTTTACCATTGTTTTTAAATCTCTGAAATTTTATTTAGGGAAAATTAAATCATTTGCCCTGTAAGAACTGCCACCTGGCCCACAAATGTCCTCAATTGGTACTTAGCATTTGCATATCAATATATTTCTTTCTTCTATATCTATCCTATACAGAGTTCTTTTTTTTTTTTAAAGATTTTATTTGACAGAGAGAGAGACAGCCAGCAAGAGAGGGAACACAAGCAGGGGGAGTGGTCGAGGGAGAAGCAGGCTCCCAGCGGAGGAACCTGATGCAGGACTCGATCCTAAAACGCCGGGATCAAGCCCTGAGCCGAAGGCAGAGGCTTAACGACTGAGCCACCCAGGTGCCCTATCCTATACAGAATTCTTATGAAGTTATACAGTACTGCATTCCCTAATAATATTTTGTTATGCTCTCAGAAATTATTTTTGTACATATTTTAAGAATCCATTGACCTTAGCAAGTGGGCACTTTTTTCATACTTGAGTGTTTCTATTTTAGTTTTCTACCTCCAACCCTAATTTTATTGTGTTTCTGAAAATCAGAATACTAAGTTTACTGAAACTATTAAAATGGTCCAAGAAAATTCATATATATAGGAAATTCCATATGTACATCTTAGAGCAGGTTTCTCCAAAACATATCTTTCTTAGCACAATTTCTTAGCTATTTAAAAGACAATACAGTTGTTTAGCGTCTAGTAATTTTGAAGACACTGGGTATTTTTTCCGTAACATTTATGCATATTAAAACACCTTGACTCATTCTGGATGTTTTATGGTTATTCTCTCTCATGTCTTTCATATTTAAAATGCATGAGTTACTTGTGTTTCAGTGGAATATTTGTGTTTTTTCTCTTTTATTTCTTTGTACTTCAAGGAAACAATGATCTTAACAAACAAGTAGATTTTTTCTTTTAGATTTTTCTAAGTTTTGGTGTAATCTTTTGTGTTTTGCAAACCATGAACATTTTGTTCTATATGTTGTAAGTTTCTGATAATTCCAATATATAGTAAGTATATGAAAGCAAAGAGAGGCAAATCTCTGCTAAAATTTTATTATTCTAAACAAAGGGGTCAAGAACACTGATATTTCTACATTGTGTGGGCTTAATGAATCATTCATGCTATGCCTTGTCTCAAAAGGAGATATTTGGAATCTTGTGAAAAGAGCAGGCCATTTTGATACTAATGTTAAAGTTAGACTATATCTGAAATTACCTATGAAGTTACTTGTTAAGCATTTTCCAGTTATCCATATCTTGGAGTGATTTTGATTCCACAAGTGAAGTATGTGGTCTTATGGTGGTATAGAAATAAACTCTGGTTGGATATCTCTTCATCTTTTCCAATCAATCTCAATTTATAACCTCCTGTTACCTCTCAGTGGTTATCATTCTATGTGAAATCCTCACCTTTTTTCTATTTTCTCTGTCTCTTGGTAATTCTAGTTGTTTTTTGTTAAAAAATATTCTTTTGCTTGACTACTAGGAAAAATAATAAACAAAAATAAATACATCATTATATATTATAGTATTTGTTAAGATTTAAAAAAAGGGAATTTTAAAAGAGATCACTTGGGGAATCTAATATAGATAAGGTGATACCACTTTGCAACTGATATTTAAGAAGTGTTTTCTGAGACCAGGATAGGTAGTACTTAGCCAGATTGCGAGTGTTGAGGAATTATCTTCTAGGTAAAGGAAAAGCAAGTGCAAAAACTCTGAGATCAGAGTATACTTGGTGAATTAAGAGACTGAAAGGGTGCCAGAATTTTCAGAATGTAGTGAGAAAAGTGTGAAAGGGAAATGAGATGATATTAGAACAGTAATTACTGGAGGCTGTAACAAAGATTTGCACCTTTGAGTCTTTGGAAGTCATTGGTATAAAAATCGTATTTAAGTTTTTATTTTGAGTGAACATTCAGATTAAGCTCCCTCAGGTTCCCACATGACAATTTTTATCATAATTTTAATAAGTTTCATAATAGATTTTAAAAATATATATATTTATTTTATAAAGAGAGGCGAGGGGAAGGGGCAGAGGAAGAGAGAGAGAGTCTTAAGCAGACTCTGTGCTGAGTGCAGAGCCCAAAGTGGGACTCTGTCTCATGACCCTGAGATCACAACCCTGAGATCATGACCTGAGCTGAAACCAAGAGTCAGATGCTTAACTGACTGCACTTAGGTGACCCAGATATATTTTTAAAGAACATATATGTGTAAGTGGAAATATAACTTTCTTTTCATTTTGGGTACATTTTTGTCTTTATAATTTTTAAAACATTGTTCTCCCTAATGTAAAGGTATCTGGAAAATATTATGACTGGTTTTGTGTTGAAACCAGAAAGTCATCTTCCATTGACACATTGAGGATACTGAAAAGCTACTTCATTAGGAGGATGTGTATCTTCAGTAACATTTTTTTATACTTTCTCATGCTCTGATGGAATGGTTTGTTCTCTGCTTGGACTACTTCGGCATTTCATTAATGAGACAATTCATTTCTTAGAGCTTTGAATTTAGATGTGTTTTAATTATATTTGAGTTTAGATGTATTTTAATTATGCTGTATGCTTCCCTATGAATGGAGCTATTACAGATATCATTAAATTCAAACTTTTATCACAATTGTTCCAGTTGGAAGACTTTACATGATGAAAGGATGCAGAGAAAATATAGATACCAAGGTTAAGATTACACCCATAAAATTCTTGTTGCATTGAATCTTTATAATTTTAACTGATTTATGTATTGGACTTCTGCCATTTTGCGTGAGATCATTGAAATCAAAGTGATTCTTTATACTACCAGCAAATTTTAAAAATATTGACCATATTGACCATATATTTATTCAATTTCAAGTGATCTTCTTAAGTCAATTAGTCAGCTTAAGTCAATTAGTCAGTCAATTAAGTCTTGAAACAAACCCTCTTTTTCTTAATCCTGAACACATTTCAATATATAAGTATTTCAGGTACTTTGTCCTTCAAACTGATACCATTTTAAATTAATTAGTATACTTTTAATATACTTCCTTTATTTTTATGAGTAATTTTGTTGAGTTTTACCAGTTTTTCATCTCCAGATTTCTTCTAGGAAATTCATTCATTTTATGGTAATGAAGGACTGATTGCTGAATTAGCTAAATTATCTAATCAGAGATTATCAGTTGATACAAGAGATACAGAGGATGCAACTTCATGTCCTTTTGATAATAACTTTTTCACCTTGATATATTTGACCCTGTTTACTTCTCTTTTTTCCTGTCTCAATTTCATCCTTGTTGTTCCTTTCTGGTCTGCTAATTTATTTCATTTCCTTTGATCCAGAGATTCAAAAATTGTACTTAGTTTTATAAAGACTCAATATTGTAAAGATATCCATTATTCCCTGGTAGATCTTTCAATTCAGTGCGATCTCAATTAATACTGCATCATGCTTTTTTGAGTGTGAAAATTGCTAGCTGATTTTTAATAATATATGGACTAAGAATTTTTGGACCAGCTATAACCAAGAAAATCTTGAAGAACAACAGCAAGATATCCAAACTATTAGTAAAGGTATATTAATGAAGACAGTATGGGGTTGGTCCAAATATAGACTAATGGAACAAAGTCTGGTATTGAGAAGCAGATTGACAAAGGTAGTAGTGCAGAACATCAAGGGAAAAAAGCAAAGACAAAAGCTAGAGCAGTCACAAAAGCTAGAGCTCCAGGCATTTGTATAAATTCCTTCCAGAGACCTGTTGACCTGGTTTTAGAGTTGCAGTGAGCGGGAGGGAGAAGGCAGTGAAAGTACTCACTGGCTAATTTAGAAGCTGGATCCTCAAGTGGCAGTTTGTATATATAGTCAAGTCCATTTTGGGGAAAGACTGAAAAATGGGCGGTTTTGCATACTCCCTCTGCAGTGAGCGCTGGCGTGGTAGGGGGGATGCGGGGGGGGATGGTCTAACTGAATGCTTACAAGCAACCTTAAGAACTGCTTTTTTGTTTGCTACATTCTTCTATGATTCAGGAATGAAAGTCCCATGGTGTTCAGAGCAGGTGATTCCAGAATTATCCCTTGGGTGGCAGATGCAAAAGCTGCCATTTGAATGGCTAAAATCTGGTATGCCTCACAGCTTTGGCAAGACTGTAAAGGAAGTGGAATCTGCTTTACTACTGGCAGGAATAGTAGTAACTCCTCTGGAAACTGTACTACTGGCGGGAACAGTATAACCCCTCTGGAAAACTGTCTGACAGTTTTAACTAAAGTTGAACATCAACTTGCCTTGTCATCTAGCAGTTCTGTTATTTGTATCTATCCTAGGTATTTTCCAAAGAGAAATTAATGTACCAAAATATGTATACAAGAATGTACATTGCAGTGTTGTTCATAATGTCTCTCAACTAGAAACTATCCAAGTATTTATCAAGAGTAGATTTTGGCAAATATATATCTGTGAAAACTATTGAACTATTCCCAATAACATGAAAGAATCCCATTAATTCATTGAAATTCATCAATGATCTTAGGATATGTAATTTTAGCACTTATTTTGCATGCATAGTATCCTGAGGAAATGATATATTTGAGTACTACACAAATAACTTCCATTTTAAAAAGAAAAAATAGTTTTTAATTTAAAATTAGAGGTAATAAATGATGAAAAGAGAAAGAAGGGGAGGGAAATAAATTAGGAGTTGCAATATTTATTTCTGTAGGTATTTTTCAACTGGTTATTGTTTTCATTGTAAAGCAGTAAGTGCTGTGAGAAATAGAAAATAAATTTGATTTTGCTCCTACTAAGATAAAAATTTAGTTGATAATACTGAACATAATGTAAATAAAAGTTGCAACAAATCTTGATAGATACAAAGGGGAGGAAGAATCTAAGTGTAGCCAAGAATCAGGAATCCTGGAGGAAATGGCATTTGAAGGATGGATAAGATACTGGCATATAATATTATATGGTAGGGTCCCTCAGAGGGGTTAATGTATGGAAGGAGGAAAGTGTAGGGCAAATTTGAGAAACAAGGGGATCAGGATTTCTTGGTTGCATGTGCTCAGAAGGAAAATGTGTGGCAGTAAATGATGGAAAGGTAGGTTGGGTTCAGATATCGGATAGTGTTGAATTCTCTTCTGAGTAATTTGGACCTTTCTCTGGCAGCACTGAGTTCCTGTGGAAGGATTTGGGTAGGAAGTTGACATTTGATCTGTTTTGAGAATGTAATTGAAGGAAACCTGAAGGGAGGATTTAACTGGGGAAAATAATATGGCTTTAGGGGAATTTTTAGAATGCCCAATCCCGTTATTTGATACTGATAAAAGAGGCTCATACCAGTTGATAGCATAAGAAATTACAGAATCCAGGTCTCTGAATTTTTAACCCAAGGAATCTTTTCTCTAAATCTAGAATTAAGAACTGGTGGCAAGCTATTGAATAGTCTAAGTAGGAAGAGATGATAGCATGTAGTGGGGTAGTGGGAATAAGAATAAACTGACACATGACTGGGTAAGTAATTACTTACCCATCATATCAGGACATATCAGAAATTATCCCTCATAAAAGTATATCTGATATTTGTTTCTTTGAACTTTATCTTGGGCTTCATCTAAGTAAACTGTGGCAGGAGGGAGACAAGGTGTACTGTTCAGCAGCAAATTTTGCCCCCAAAGCAGTTTTAAAATACACTATCAAGAATTCTCTATCAATAATGTTTATTTATTCAAAAGTAGTGATTGAGTTCTTCTTGTGATGACGCGTTATCTCTACTGCACCTAGAGATACAAAGGTGATTTGAAAAAAAAAAAAAAGATGCAGACCTTGCAGCTGTGGAACTGGTTGATTGGTGTGGAAGCCAGTTTTTATTTTTTTTTAAAGATTTTATTTATTCATTTGAGAGAGAGAGACAGAGCATGAGTTGGGGGAGAGTGGCAGAGGGAGAGGGAAAAACAGACTCCCTGCTGAGCCAGGAGCCAGCCCTGGGCTGGAGCCTAGGATCCTGGGATCATGACCTGAGCCGAAGGCAGACACTTAACCATCTGAGCCACCCAGGCACCTTAGTGTGGAAGCCAGTTATCAATCAGTTCACAAAATTTAATTTTTTATCATAAATATTGATAAGTAATATGAAGCAAACTCTCATTGTACTATGTGAGTATAAAGTGGAGAAAGGTATTCATCTTTATCTATAATTAGTGTATAAAAAATTAACATGTATAGTGTTTGAGAATCTAATTTCAATGTTTTTTGAAATAATATAAGCAGTATCACACTAAGAATTTAAAATAAATACTGATCCAGATCAGTGAAGTTTGTGATTAAATCTTGTTCTAATATAATTTACTGAAATCTGAATATATGGGTCATAATTTTCCTGGTCTTTAATTCATTTGGATTTTCATTTATTCATTTGAATTTTTATGTGAAGTGAAAATCTTAGCCAATTTAATTAATTCTTAATGATACTTGAAAAATACTACTTTCTAAACTTTACTAGAATCATCTGGTCTATGTAGTTGCTACTTTATTTTTGTAGAATTTTTTTATCACTGAAATTATTCCTGTTAGTCTAACAGGGAATTAAAAAAAAAACAACATATAATTTCTCTTTACCCTGAAACAAAATATTTTGTATTATATGCAGGATCCTTGGATCCTTGGAAGGTGCATCTCTTGGTCTCCTCTTACATTTCGGTTGATTGATCTCCTTTGCTGGCTTCTTTTTCGCTAACTGCTACCTAATCTATTGTTTTCCAAGTCTTGACCTCAGCTACTTCTCATGCAGATGCCTTCTTGTGTAACCTCATTCATTCCTGCAGGGTAATTGTCATCAATAATACAGTTCTTGTGTCGTCATCTTCAGAACGTGGTGATTCGGTGATCAGACATTTCCAGCTGATTTCCCCCAGCATCTCATGATGAAGAGTTTGGTTCTGAGGTTAGATAATCTAGGTTTAAATCCTTTCTTCACAACTTACTGATTGTGTATCATTTGAAGATATTATTCAAAATTAATGTGTGTTTTGGTTTCCTTATCTCTAAAATGATAGAATAATGCCATACGCATCATAGGGTTGTTTTGAGGCTTAAATAAGGTCCTATATAAAAGTGCCTGAGAAGAAGTGAATAGTCAGTTCTCCAAAGAAAACATAAAGATGGCCAACAGACACATGAAAAGATGCTCAACATCACTCATAATCAGGAAAATGCAAATAAAAACTACAATGAGATATCATTTCCTACCTGTCAGAATAACTAAAATTGAAAACAAAAGAAACAAGTGTTGACAAGGGTGTGGAGAGAAAGGGACCCTCTTGCACTGTTGATAGGAATGCAGCTACTGTGGAAAACATTTGGAGGTTCCTCAAAATGTTAAAAATACTACTACCTTATGATTCAGTAATCCCAGTACTGGGTATTTACCCCCAAACTACAAAAACCACTCTTTTAAAGGGATACATGCACCCCTTTGTTTATTGCAGCATCCTTTACAGTAGCTATATTATGGAAGCAGCTCGTGTCCATCAATAAATGAATGGATAAAGAAGACGTAGTATATATGTATAGTGAAATATTTTTCAGCCATAAAAAAGAATGAAATCTTGCCATTTGCAGTGACATTGATGGAGATAGAGAGTATTATGCTAAGTGATATAAATAGAGAAAGACAAATACCGTATGATTTCACTCATATGTGAAATTTAAGAAACAAATAAACGGGCAAAAAAAGACAGACAAACCAAGAAACAGACTCTAACTATAGAGAACAAACTGATAGTTACCAGATGGGAGGCGGGTGGGGGGATGGGTGAAATAGGCAATGGGGATTTAGGAGTGCACTTGTCATTATGAGCACTGGATGATGTATGGAACTGTTGAATCACTGTATTATACACCTTAAACCAATATAACATTGTATGTTAATTATACTGGAATTAAAATAAAATGTAAAAAATGTAAAAAAATGCACCTTGTACAAAAAAAAAGTGCCTGAGACACTATGTGCTTATGAAAGGAGTTGCATTTCCAAACTGCAGAGATGGTGAATTAATTATTATATCACCTTTTTATCTGATTTATTAGATTCCTACATATTCTTTCTTTCTTTGTGTAAATAACTTTATATCTGGTTATAGATGCTACTAATTGTTCCACTTAAGGTAAAGGCAGTACTACATTATTTATCATTTAATGTGCTTCTCAGATATTTTAAGACAAAATTTAGTACTTAAATTTAAACCTAAATGCTAATGATAGCATAATAAAAACAAATAGAGATATCGCTAGCCTCAAATATGAGGCAGATCTCCACAGAGCAGAATGTGAATATTTGTGAGCAGAGCTGATTTTGTGGGTCTGCTGGCCTGCGTTAATAAATGAGAGGTGGAAGCCAGAAATTTAGCTCCTATCAGCAAAAGAGCATTAGAAGTGGTTTTCAAATAATATATTTAATTGGTTGAAAACAGAGATTAAGGTCTGGCACCCTGTTCATAAGATATGGCTGAAAAAAAACTGCCTCCAAGCTCATCTTGGGGTTATGCTGATCTCCAAGAGCCCAAAGTATCTTACACACTGGGAGTAAACCCATATTCTTTTTTTTTTATTGAAGTATAATTAACAGATTAGTTTCCAGTGTACAACACACTGATTTAACAATTACATATTTTACTCAGTCCTCACCACGATAAGTGTAGTCACCATCTGATAGGGTCAGCTACAGGCATCGTTAAAAGAGCTAGACAAAGGAAGGTCACACACAGAGAGAAAGAGAGTGGGGAAAAGAGAGGAAAATACTGAATTAATATTCAGTGTTAATAACAACATATGCATATTAATGATGACAAATCTTCCATCCAATATGAGCATAAAGTAAAATTTTAAAGCTCATTTAATATCATGCTAAAGAAGGCAAAAGCATTTATCCTGGATGAAAACAATTTTCTACAATATTCTGATAAAGATTTTGAAGTAAGTATGTTGTGAATGTTCAACAAGTGAAATTAATACTTAGCTTCTATGGAAACAAAATAAAGAATTATATTCTTGAAAAGTATATCCTGAGCACCAATATGCTACATAGAAAGCACTCAATAAATATTCCATGAGTAAATGAATAAAAGGTATAGAACATTGTCACTTATGAATATAAGTTTAAAGCGAGGAAAGAAAATATTAGCAAATAAAATAGCAGTGTTTATAAAATAGTATAAAGTATTATTAGCAAACTGAATTTATCAGTATATATATATATATATATATATATAAATACCACATTTTATCAAATACGGTTTATCCCGATAGTTAAATTGAACACCACAAAATCTGTTATTGCAGTGTATAGTGAGTTGACACTGTGATGTCTCACTAGATATTTCTCCTGGGCTTAAGGTCCTAGTGCCTGGGAATGCTGCTTGCAGATAACCCTCAGCTACTGGTCATTTTCAAGGAATGACTGGATGAAGAGAGTCACCTTGTCCAAGGTCAAGCTCCCTTTCCTGGACAACCTGGATCAAATGACTAGTCCCTCAGGAAGTTTAAGGACATGACCCCCTCCTGCCAATTTAAGAAAAGTCTGATATACCATCCCTTCTTAGCTTTGGAGCTTCTTGTGGTGTTGGCTGGTGTTTATCCTGAGATTTCATTACAGCCTAACTTTTCCCTTTATCCAGTCCTGCTTCTTTCCCTTCTGTTCCATAGATGGTGTTCCCAAGACTTGATTCTCTATCAACTTTCTACCTCATATTCCGCATCCTGGGAAACTTGGCTAGTGATGGAATAATATTAATATGTTAAAGAAAAATACACAGGGAAAACATTTGAACAATTTGAACATTCATTCAAGATATATCTCTTAGGAAACTAGAATTTGAAGAGTATATTCATAAAGTAATAAAATATATTGAAACTAGAAGCAAATCTAAGAAAATCTTCAGAGCAATGGAACTCATAAGAAAGTAAAGCAAGTTTTGGGGTGCGTGGATAGCACAGTCAGTTGAGCAGTTGATTCTTGGTTTTAGCTCAGGTCGCGATCTCAAGGTCATGGTCTCAGGGTCATGAGGTGGAGCCCTGCTGGACTCCATGCTCAGCAGGGAGTCTGCTCGAGACTCTCTCTCCTTCTCCCTCTGCCCTCCCCCCAACGCTTGTGCTCTCTTTCTCGTTCTCTCTTTCTCTAATTAAAAAATAAATCTTTAAAAAAAAAGGAAAATGAAGCAAGTTTTCTTATGTACAGAATCAACATGCAAAGGCTCAAAAGCATCCCTACACAACATTAAAAACTAAGAGAAAATATACTAAAATATACATTAATAATTTAGCAGTTTATATTTATTGTTTCCCAGTACTTTTTTATTAGTAAAAACTGTATCATACTTTTTAGAAAGTTGAGTGTAGTGGACACATGATAGATATTATGTTAGTTTCAGATGTACAACATAATGATGTAATAACTCTATACATTATGCTGTGTTCATCACAGTGTAGCAAATATCTGTCCCCGTACAACGCTGTTACATCGACTGTATTCCTTATGCTGTGCCTTTTACTTTTATTTTTATTTTTTGGGGGGAGCAAATAATAAAAAATTTTTTTAGACAAATACACAAAAGAATCATGCATTGCTGCCAGCGTTAGATGTAATTCTGGGTCACAAGTCTGCACACTCCTTTGCAACTGGTCCTGTGATAACAGAACCTTTCATTTCACCTTTATTGTTTACTATGACCCTCATGTTATCTTCAAAATTGAGAAACATGCCATCTTTTCTCTGGTATGACTTTCGTTGTTGAATTACCATGGCTGGATATACCTTCTTTCTGAGCTCTGGTTGGCCTTTCTTCACTGTGGCCGTCACCATGTCACCCATACCCCAAGCAGAAAGTCTGTTCAGTGGTCCCTTGATCCCCTTCACAGAGATGATATACAAATTTTTAGCTCTTGTGTTGTCAGCACCGTTGATAACAGCTCCTGCCGGAAAACCCAGGGAAATTCGGAATTTCACACCAGCGGACCCACCACATCCTTGCTGTGACATCTTGAACACCGGAAAGGGACAGAAGTCCTGTGCCTTTTATTTTTATGACTTACTCATTTTAAAACTGGAAGCCTATATCTGTAACTCTTGCCTAAGCCCCTGCTTTTGCCCAAGCCCTTGCTTCCCTCCCCTCTGGCAACCATCAGTTTTTTCTCTGTATTTACAGGCTTGATTCTCCTTTTTTTTTTTTTGTTTATTCTCTTCTCTCCCCTCCCCTCCCCTCCCTTCCTCTCCCCTCCTCTCCTCTCTCTTCTCTCTTCCCCTCCCCTCTCCTTTCCCCTCCCCTCCCCTCCCTTCCTCTCCCCTCCCCAAAGGAACTGCAGGAAATGGGAGCGAACTTGGCAAGCTACTCGGCCTCCCCTTCCCCTGGCTCCCCACCTGAGGGGAAGCCTACCTGCTTCTTCCCTAGAGCTTGAAGGCTCTCCTGTGTGTTACACAGNATCTTTCTCTTCCTCTTATGAGTGAAATTATATGGTATTTGTCTTTCTCAGTCTGCCTTATTTCACGTGTTTGCCCGGTATTTTGATTAAGGCTTTACATATTCCCTAGTAAGATATGAGTAAATATCTAGGAATAATCTTAATAAAAGATGGTAATTTGTATATGAAGAAAATTATGGAACAGTATTTAAGAGTAGAAAAGAAAATCTGAAAAAATGAGGGATAAGCCATTTAGGGATTATAAGATTAATGAAACTTTAACAAGCTAATCTTAATATCTATACATAAGATCTAAGGGCCAAGAAGAGCCAAAACATTATTCAAGTTGTTGGAGGAACTTTCCTTATCATATGTAAGCTCACAAAAATTTATGATAATAAAGACAGAGTAGTATTAGGAGGGAGATAAATAAAAATAGGTGTAACAAAATAGCTCCCAAATTGTCTGTTAATATAATGGACCCCTGATATATGACAAATAGGCCATTCCACAACAGTAGAGAAAGAATATGATAAATAGTTTTGGGACAATGACCAACCTTACAGGAAAAAAAAATTAGATTCTTTTTTTTTAAGATTTTATTTATTAATTTGACAGAGAGAGAGCAGGTACATAAGCAGAGAGCAGCAGGGAGAGGAGCAAGTAGGCTCCCCGCTGAGCAGAGAGCCCGAGGACATGGGGCTTGATCCCAGACCTTGGGATCATGACCTGAGCCAAAGGCAGGTGCTTAACCAGCTAAGCTACACAAGTGCCCCTAAATTTGGATTCTAATTACTCTATGCACAAGATCAATTCTAGCTAGGTTAAAAAAAAACCTTAATGCAAGAAAGCAAACCTTTACAAATTTTAAAAGAAAATATTGGTTATCATATTTATGATCTAGTGGTTAACAAGGATAATTTTGAGGAGAAAAAAGCTTAATCCATAAAGGAATCAATTGATGCATTGACTACATTAAAATTTAAGTCTGTGCAGCAAAAGATACTCACATGACTTCATTTATTATTATTTTTATTTTTTAATTAAAATATTTTTAATACTTTATTATATATTTAGAGATTTTCAAGTGTTATATAGTATTTTGCAGAATTTTGAACATTTGATAAATAACATCCTAACTTGGTTTTTCTTTTCATTCAGTAATACATTTGTATTTTTTTAAAAGATTTTATTTATTTATTCAACAGAGATAGAGACAGCCAGCGAGAGAGGGAACACAAGCAGGGGGAGTGGGAGAGGAAGAAGCAGGCTCACAGCAGAGGAGCCTGATGTGGGGCTCGATCCCGGAATGCCGGGATCACACCCTGAGCCGAAGGCAGACGCTTAACTGCTGTGCCACCCAAGCGCCCCTATATATTTGTATTTTTTAAGATGGTAGATGTAGTCTTAGTTCATTCATTTTTAATTTTCATAACATTGAATTGCAAGGATATTCTTCAACATACACATTGATTTATAAATTTATATAGTTTATTATTTTTTCTTCCTTTTATAAACAGTGTGGCTATAAATACTGTTGTGATAGTATACTGCATCTGGCTTACTCTAGAGACAAGGTATGTGGAAAGGTAAAGGAGGGAGGCAGAGAAATAGGATGAGGGGAGGACACATGTACTTTTATACAGAACAACAACAACAAAAAATTTGAAGCAAATACAGCATACAGTTAAATTTGCAAAAGTTGGGCAAAGGGCACAAAGCTGTTCTTCATATTATACTGTGTAATTGTATCACAGATAAGAAAGAGCTTCTTGTTTTCTTAACGCTTTCTGCCTTGAGTTCAACCTTAGATGGGATTGCTATCATGAACTCTCTTTGTTCCTTTCTGATGTATATTTGCATAATCTGTTCCTTGTGACATATCTGAATCATCTTCTTTTAGATAAAAATACTGCATAAAAAAATGAATATTGTTTCTTGATTCAGTCTGAGGGCTCTTTTTCCCTCCAATAAATAGATGGGTTAATCCTACCTATTGTTCAACAGCTTTGTTGAGATGCAATTTATTTACCATACAATTCACCAATTTAAACTCACTCATTTAAAGTATACAATTCAGTGCTAATTTTTAGTATTCATTCACGGTATATGCAGCCATCACCAAACAATCAATCTAACATTAGAATATTTTTGCCCTCCAAAAAAGGAACTCTGTGCCTATTTACAGTTTTCATTTTTTTCCCACCAGTACCCTCACTCTAATTTCTGTCTTGTTAAGAGTTGTCAGTTCTAGAAATTTCATATAAATGGAATCTTAAATTATCTAGTCTTTTCTATCTGGGTTCTTTAACTTATAATGTTTTTGAGGTTCATCAAAATATGTGTGTGTGTGTGTGTATATATATATATATATATATATATATATATATCTCATCACTTCATTCCCTTTGATTGCCAGATAATATCCCATTCAGTGAACATGTTTTAGTTATCCATTTATAAGTTGATAGAGATTTCTGTTTTCACTTGTTTTTGTTGCTATTTTGAAGGCTGAATAGAATGTTCATGTACAAGTTTTTGTAGGTTGTATGTTTTCATTTCTTTTGGTTGTATACCTAGGACTGGAATTACTGGGTCATATGGTGACATTTTGTTAAACATATAATGCTCAACATTTTGAGGAACTTCCAAACTGTTTTACAAAGCAGCAGCACCATTTTATATTCCCACCGGCAGCATATCAGAATTCCTGTTTCTCCACATTTTTGTTAATATTTGTCACCTGTCTTTTTAGTTATAGGCATTTGGTGACTGTGCAGAAGTATATCATTTGGGTTTGATTTGCATTTTCCAAGTGATTAATCATGTTAAACATCTTTTCATGTGGTTATTGACTACTTGTGTCTCTTCTTTGGAGAAATTGTTTATTTGGATGCTCTGTCCATTTTTAAATTGGATTTTTGTTCTTAGTTTTTGAGGCGGAAGAGTTATATATACATTCTGGGTATATTTTGGGTATTCTGGATATTTATATATTCCTTATCACATATATGATTTGTAAGTATTTTATCTCATTCTGTGGATTGTCTTTTCTCCATGTTCTCACCAATACCCATTATGTCTTGTCTTTTTTTTTTTTTAAAGATTTTATTTATTTATTTGACAGAGATAGAGACAGCCAGTGAGAGAGGGNGTTCTTAGTTTTTGAGGCGGAAGAGTTATATATACATTCTGGGTATATTTTGGGTATTCTGGATATTTATACATTCCTTATCACATATATGATTTGTAAATATTTTATCTCATTCTGTGGATTGTCTTTTCTCCACGTTCTCACCAATACCCATTATGTCTTGTCTTTTTTTTTTTTAAAAGATTTTATTTATTTATTTGACAGAGATAGAGACAGCCAGTGAGAGAGGGAACACAAGCAGGGGGAGTGGGAGAGGAAGAAGCAGGTTCATAGCAGAGGAGCCTGATGTGGGGCTCGATCCCAGAACGCCGGGATCACGCCCTGAGCCGAAGGCAGACGCTTAACCGCTGTGCCACCCAGGTGCCCCATGTCTTGTCTTTTTGATACTAGCCATTCTGACTCATGTGAGGTGCTATATAGTTGTTTTGATTTGCATTTCCCTAATGATGAGTGATCTTAAGCATCTTTTGTATGCGTCTATTGGCCATCTGAATATCTTTGGAAAAATGTCTATTCAGGTCCTCTGCCCATTTATAAAATGGATTGTTTGCTTGGTGTTGAATTTTATAAGTTATTTATATTTTGGATATTATGTATTTAGTATATACTTAATGAATATATTATTTACAATGAATATATTATTTACAAATGTCTTCTCCCAGTCATTAGGCTGCCTCTTTGTTTTATTAATGGTTTGCTTTGCTGTGCATATTTAAAAGTTTGAAATATTTAAAGTTTGAATTTTTTATAACTGCCAAGCAATATAGAGAATATTACAAATACTTGTGTAACTATCATTCAAAATAAGCATTTGTTAATATTTTGTCATTTTTAGCCTTAAATTTTTGGTAAAAGAAATATAAATTTTTCCCAAGGTTATAGTTCTCTTTGGATCTTTCCCACAAGAAAATAAAGAGGCAAACCATAGCCTGTGAGAACATATTTGCATTTTCTGTCTTTCTGTCTCACTCTTTCTGTCTCGATTTCTTTCCCTCCCTTCTCTCTCTCTCCCTCCCTTCCCCCATAATTATCTGTCTACCTTTGTTCCTATCTCTTTGATCTTTCTACAGATCTGCTATTATGAATTCGATGGTTTTTTCCAAGTACATATTTAAAAATATTTTAATATTTGTCACTCATTCATTCACTTATTAAATATATACTGAATGCCCCAACAAACACCAGGCATTATTCTAATAGCTAGAGAAAAACAGTAAAAAATACAGGAGAAGTTCCTTCTTTCACTGTTGGAGCTTATATTCTAGTAAGAAAGGTGGTAAACATGATTTTAGGACAAATTAATGGTATATGAATTAAAGCAATTAAGGGAATAAAAGGTGATGAGATGCATATATGTGTGTTTGTGAGGGGTATTGTTTTTGATAAGTTGGTCAGGGAAGGTAGCTATAGGCAGGTTATATATGAACAGAGATTTGAATGACATGAATAATGAAAAAATCAAGAAAATTTAGAGGAAGAGCATCTCAAGAAGACATTTCTCTTGACTTTATGGGATAGCCACCAGAGTTTTGAACTATTTACTTTATGCTTATCTCTGCTAAACAATGTGATGGTAGCTTCTCCTCCATCTTTCACTCTTCAAGTTCTTGCTACTTCCCTTGGTTCCAGGGAGAGTTACGGAAAATTGAAAAGGACAGCATGTTTGAGTTTTATCACCTTCGCTCCACTTTCCCTAAGGACCAGCGGAATCTTCCCTGATTTTGCCATTGACCTGTCAACAATGTTTGCATATGGCTTCAAGAAAGGGGGTATTGTTGGAGTTTTTAAGGATTATGTAAATTATTTTTAGCTCATAATGCTTAAGAATAATGTATCTTGTCATTTTGGCTGGTATATGTGTTAATTGGTATTTTTCTTGATTTGGACTGAATTCCATTCCATTTGTAGATAATTATACTATTTTAATTGCAGATCGTATCTGTTGCATAATTGAATTAAAGGTAAAGTTTTTTAAATTTATTTTTTAATTTTATTGTTTTGAGGATGCTAAGGAAATGAGTGAAAAAGATCTTTTAAAATTTTTGTTTGACTTCTCCTTTATTATAATTTTTTAAAATTCCAGTATAGTTAACATGCAATGTTATATTAGTTTCAGGTATACAATATAATGATTCAGCACTTCCATACATCACCCAGTGTTCATCACAAGTGCCCTCCTTTATCTCCATTACCTATTTTCATCCATCCCCCCACTCCCTTCCCCTCTGGTAACCATCAGTTTGTTCCCTATAGCTAAGAGTCAGTTTTTTGGTTTGTCTCTCACTTTTTTCTTTGCTAGTTTTTTTCCCTTAAAATCCACATATGAGTGAAATCATATGGTATTTGCCTTTCTCTGACTTATTTCACTTAGCATTATACTCTCTAGCTCCAATCCATGTCATTGCAGGGTGAAAAAGATTTTGACAGCTTTTATAGAGAGTCAAAATAGAATCTTGTTTAGATTTTCTTACATATAAATTTTACCTCAGCCTTATTTATCTTAGCATGGTTGTTGTTAAATATAACTGACTCTTTCAAATAATTTAAAAAATTAATGTGGTGAAACCATTTTTACTTTCCTGGTTTGTCACAATATTTGTTTTATAGATTAAAATTTAGATGGTTTATTTAGATTGTTAGCTATGTAGATTAATATCTTTGCTATCTTAAGTATAAAGCCATTGCCATTTATATGTTGTATTTATATCATTGTATGTTGAAATTTTATACATAATTAAAATTGCTATTAATAGCTTTTTACCTCCATTTGGGTATTTCTTTAAACCAAACTTGTTATTCTTTAAAACTAACAATATAGTGTTTTTTTAAATCACTTGCTCTTTTAACTACTAAGATTTTAGTAACATGTTTGTGGTCATCAGAATTTTAAAATGGCTCCTATGACCACCTTTGGTGTTACTTCCGTGATTATGTTACCATATTATATGGCAAAAGGGAATGCACTTTCTAAACACTGAGAGCCACTCCTAGTTGACAGCCACCAAGGAAACTGGTACTCAGTCCTACAACCACATGTAACAGGATTCTGCCAACAACCTGAATGATCCTGGAAGTGGATTTTCCCCAGAGTTTCTAGGTAAGAGCCAGCCAGCTGACAGTTTGATTTTGGCCTCTCATACCCTAAGGTCAAACAAACTTCTGACCTTTACAACAGTGAAATAATAAATGTTTTTTAAAGTGCTGTGTTTGTAGTAATTTGTTATGCAACAATAGAAAACTAATATGATATTAAAACATTAAAAATCGTAAAAATATTGTTTTCTTTACAACTAATGAAAATGCTCTAAATGATTTAATATCTTTTAAATGTCTATTTTGGTTTTACATCATAGGCAGTAAACGTACTTTTTTTAAAAAGAGCCTCTGTAAAGGGCCTTGGATATACAAGGAGACATATGAGGCAGTTTCTATAAACTTAAGTTCTTAAACCATATTTCTAGGCTTAGGTCCAATACAAATATATCTGATAATATAGTGAGCCTTGACAAGTAAGTCACTCTCTTGGAGGAAATAAATTTTTCCCACTGTGAAAAATTAAATCTTGTAGAGCAGCATGAACTATTTAGTACAGTTTCCTTTCCTTTCATACACTTTTAATGTTTTGAAAGAGTTTGACTCATTTTACATGTGGGATCAGTTTACCACTGGTTTAATATAAATCAGAGTTGTAAATAACTTACAGTGTTACACCTAAGAAAGTTCTGAAATTCTTTACACTTTTCAACTTTCAACTTTATTTTAAAAAGTCTGAAAATACTATTCTAATAAAATTTATTTACTTAAATGATATCAAGAGAGAGGTCTTTTCCTTATGTTAAATATATATGTGCATATATTATGTGAATATATAATCTCTGTATATAATACACATGTGTATATAATCTATTGTAGACTTCAAAGTACGGTTGATCCTTGAACAACGTGGGGGCTAGGGACACTGATGCCCCACAGAGTCGAAATCTGCGTATAACTTTTGAATTTCCCCAAACCGAACTACTAATAGCCTACTGTTGACTGGAAGCCTTATTGATAACATAAACATGCTCTATGTATGCTATATGTATTATATACTGTATTCTTACCATAAAGTGAGCTAGAGAAAATAAAATGTTATTAAGAAAATTATAAGGGAAATACATTTATAGTACTGTACTATAAAAAATCCACATGTAAGTGGACTCACACAGTTCAAGCCCATGTTGTTCAAGGGTCAGTTGTAATCCTAACCTCATGGGCATCTTTGGCTAACACTTACGACATATTAATAAGTTATATTATTCATACATTTTTTCATTGACTGTCAAGCAAGTACCATGACCTGTGCTGTGATTTTATGTACATGCTGAATAACTTACGGTCTGTACCTTTCAGCAATTACATAGAAACAGATGAGAAACATAAAATGTGATAAATTTTATAAGAAATATGGCATGGTAATAAAGAATTTTGATTCACTGCATAAAGGAATAAATAGTAGTAGAGGGGATACTAAAGGGATTTTATTTTTACTGTATTTGTTTAAATGCCTCAGGCAATACTTTCCTGAATTCCATCTTCATTATAAACAGCAAGTTTAATTTTAAAAAAGATTTTATTTATTTATTCGACAGAGATAGAGACAGCCAGCGAGAGAGGGAACACAAACAGGGGGAGTGGGAGAGGAAGAAGCAGGCTCATAGCAGAAGAGCCTGATGTGGGGCTCGATCCCATAATGCCGGGATCACGCCCTGAGCCGAAGGCAGACGCTTAACCGCTGTGCCACCCAGGTGCCCCAGCAAGTTTAATTTTTAATACTCTCCAGTAAAAACTGAAACAAGTATATTATCCCTCATTTATCTTCTTGCGTTTTGTGATTTTTAAAATAGTGAAAATAAAACCACTCAATGTATAGTATTGTAGAAATATTGGGGCCTGGGTGGCTCAGTCAGTTAAGTGTCTGCCTTAGGTTCAGGTCATGATCCCAGGGTCCTAGGAGTGAGTCCTGCATCAGGCTCCCTGCTCAGAGGGGAGTCTGCTTCTTCCTCTACCCCTGCCCCTGCTTGTGCTCGTTCTCTCTCACGCNGTTTAATTTTTAATACTCTCCAGTAAAAACTGAAACAAGTATATTATCCCTCATTTATCTTCTTGCGTTTTGTGATTTTTAAAATAGTGAAAATAAAACCACTCAATGTATAGTATTGTAGAAATATTGGGGCCTGGGTGGCTCAGTCAGTTAAGTGTCTGCCTTAGGTTCAGGTCATGATCCCAGGGTCCTAGGAGTGAGTCCTGCATCAGGCTCCCTGCTCAGAGGGGAGTCTGCTTCTTCCTCTACCCCTGCCCCTGCTTGTGCTCGTTCTCTCTCACGCTCTCAAATAAGTAAATAAAATCTTTAAAAAAACATTAATGAATTAATTTTTCCAATATGTCAATTATACCTTTATTATCATGAGCTAGAGTGTTTCAAAGATTTTTTTATGTATGTATTTTATCTCAATAGGATATTTGCAACAACAGAAGGAGAGCTGTTACATATTTGTTAGTGTGATCTTTTAACCTTTGATATTTGATTACATAGCTTATGCCATAATAAAAAAATTTATAATCACTACAGGTCATACAAGAAGGAAAAATGACATATGATGAAAGTTAGATGTACAGAGAAACTTTGATTTTTCGATAAATATGGTTAATTAGAAAAGTTTAGTTTTAGGATATTACCTGGGAATTAAATACTTGTAGGTATAGAGTGACAGACAGGGTTAGAGACAAAAGATTAAAGTGAATCCTGATGCAGACATAAACTAACTTTATACTTTTCTCTTTATTTGTACACTTTTACATTGGATAAAATATTTGGATTCTCTTGGAACTCTCTTGAACTCTCTCAGTTCAAGCAGCAATGATGACATTTTTCTGTCAGGGCTGTTAGGAGATTGAATATTAATAACTTTTGTGAGATTTCATTTTATGCTGTAAGATATGCCAAAGTAGCAGGTGTAATTCTATGGTTATTTATAATAATGATACCAAATAAAAATAGGTAATTGTTGCTGTTCAAGAGCAAAGACTCATGATGTATCTCATCTCTCCAAGGATTGTCAATAGTCATTCTTCACACATTTACATGGAGGCTGAGGATGATGTGAAGTCAGTATTATAAAGGATATATGCATGACAGAGTTTGCAGGTTCGAAGATGCACAGAATAATAAAGTGTGGGATAAAATAAGTGGAGAACAATATGGGCAGATGGCACATAATCAAGAGTGTTATTGATGCAGCATCTCTTTCTCCAATAAAAGATTCTGTAGAAAAGGTTTTTTAAACTTTTGTGTTAGACATGTTTTAAGCCCTTTTATACAATAATGTAGCAAGAACTTTTTAATATACATTATTGATTCGTTGGTTGGTTGAATGATAATACATTCTTAGACAAAGTAATCAGATTACATTGTTAGCAGTTTTCAAGACAGGGAGGCAGGGTTGAATTCACAAGGGCTAGCTCTGTGTAAATGGTCAATCTGTTTCCATGGTTACAGGCTGGCTGAGTAAACTATAAATTTGTAGGCGTTGGTTTGTGCCCTCTTATCTTAAAGAATCTGAGGAAGATTGTTTCTATAAATATGGTTTCCATCTCTGGGCTAAATAAGGGTCTGAGGATAAAATTAGGAGAGAGACAGCTTTTAAACTATATAAATAGCAGTTCATAAAGATACCTTCCCTGCATCTTCTACCATGTTTTCAGTATTAAACATGACAATATTTGTGGTTTCTACTATTCTAATTATAAGGAAATACACTTTATCACATCTTTTCTGAAGGCATCCATTTTTATGATTTTCTTGGCCACAGGTGCTGATGTAGTTCTCAGTAATGCAGAAGGCTGTCTTTTTAAATATAATTTATCACCTTCTTTTCAGGACTATTACAGCAACCAATTTTAGCAGACACAAAGAGGATTTTAAAATATGATACAGAAGAGATATTTTCAAATCTAAAATAAGGGTTAGGAACTTATAAGAAACATAAATGAACATATTTGGGTCTTATTTAAAAGAGTGGAGAGTATTCAATTCTTATACAAGAAATTGTATGGCTGTTCTTTAAATTTTTATTATTTTTACACTTTTTCCTATAAAATATTTATAATTTTATTTCTTTTAATTAAAAATAGCAGCCTTGCCTCATTTTTTCTAAATTTTGAAACCATTGAACTCTGTTTTTTCTTTCTGTTTGCTTTGATTCTATTCAGTGTTACACTGCAATTTTTCTTTCTTCCCCACCTCCCCCACTCCCCTACTGAGTTGAATTGATTGCAGAACTCCCATTGATTTCAAAGGAAATTCCATACCCCCAAAAACCTCCCTGGCTGTGTGTATGTGCACATAGCCAAGTGATAAAGTGCCTCAGAATTACTTACAGCATGTGCAAGATAAAGATTAGAATAATAATTTCATCATTATCATGATTATTGCTATTTAATATTTATATAGCACCTTACTCTGAGAAGCTCAGGGAACTTTATGAATTTTAAATTATCCAATGAGCTCTAATCTTAACTACACCCCTATGTGCTGGGTAAGGTACAAAATTAATAATGGATTTGAGTGACATATATTGCTAGGGAAATCTATTTCCATTGCTTTTTAGGCTTCTTCTCTTATTGGAAAATGGCATTATATATTTGCCTAGAAAGTTGGATTGCCATCTCATTATTTCATTATTTATTTATTTATTTTAATAATAATTTTTTATTATATTATGTTAGTCACCATACAGTACATCCCTAGTTTTTGATGTAAAGTTCCATGATTCATTACTTGTGTATAACACCCAGTGCACCATGCAATACGTGCCCTTCTTACTACCCATCACCAGCCTATCCCATTCCCCCACCCCCCTCCCCTCTGAAGCTCTCAGTTTGTTTCTCAGAGTCCATAGTCTCTCATGGTTCATTCCCCCTTCTGTTTACCCCCTCTTTCTTCTTCCCTTTCTTCTCCTACCGATCTTCCTACTTCTTGATGTTCTCTCATTATTTTAATACTGGGGGTCTATTTGCTGTTTATTTTGGAGTAACTCGAAGTAACAGCTTATTGACAAGTGAAGAAATACACTGATATGTAAGTGCAAAGACAATTTTAATTTATATTTAACATTGGTCAGTAACAACACAGTTTAATCTTTGATGAAAAAAGAAAATTTTACTGCTTTTTATCTTGTACAGAAAATGCTAGTTTAACACTCAGTGCCTCAACTTAGATATATCTGATAAATTTTCCTGCTCCTTTAGGGTAAATAAAAGTAAATTCTGTATTCTGTCTTGGGCCTGTTTTACATATGAAAGTGAATTTTAAATTATTATAATGAATTATTTCACACTAGAGTACTAAAATTATAACAGAATGCAAACATCCTACATTTCATGAATCTAATGGAGTCATTAAAAATATTAATTTTCTCAATAACACTTCACCAAAAAGCTTCTATTTCTTAGACTTTTGAGTATAATTTTACTTCTACTGGATTTAGATGCAGATTTTAGACTTTTTTTCTTATATAATGTATTACTGATTTTTGCCAATATTTTCTTTCTGTACCTCTTTTTCCATTAAATGGTAATAATCTGAGAACTTGAAAAAGTTTGTCCAGAATTGGCTAATTTATATTTAGGAATGTTGAAATAATACACATAAGTAAATCAATAGTAATAGTATAATTGTTGTATGATCAAATAAAGAATACAATTTTGCTGGTGACTGGGGAACAGGAGTGAGTGGTGTGGATGAGGATATGGGGAGAAACATTATTGGTTACTTAATTTAATAATCGTAAAATTCTAAATGTATGCTACTTAACCTGTTTCATAAATAAGGAAGTTGAAACTGAAGAAAGCTAAGTAATTTGAACAAGGACATACAGCTGGTGTGTGGTTGAAGAAATCTGTTCTCAAATCCTGTGCCTCAAAACCTATGGCCTTCCTTGTCAAGTAGGCCAATAATGAGATAGACTTTGACACCAAGGAACATATCTTGAGGCCTCCTCAATATCCCCAGCATGTGAACATTAAGACAATGTGTTCACAGGAACTACTATTTTATGGCTTACAGTCATTGCTCTCTTTGGCCTTATCAAATATTTTCCTTCTATATCTACTCTCACAGTGGGTTTTGTTTCTGAACCATTTTACATTTTATATAAACAAATTAAGTTTGCAGGGATTTCCAATATGAATAAACAAATACAATTCCAAGTACTCTGACTACCATTACAACCTCATCGTGTGGTGGTTTTTGGCTTATCTCACGTGCCTGTCTGCCATGCATATTTTTTTCAAATCATATGCACAGCAAAACTGCAAAAACTACATGTAATAGACATTCAGAACCACTATAAACTACAAACAGTAAGTCCAGTGTTGCCAAGCGGTTCCTGGAGTTATCTGTTATGTGTTTAGGCCTTGCTCTGAACTTAATTCTTTGAGGAATCACCACACAATAAATATGGCTGCCACACGAATTTTGTATCACTGGGGAGCCTAGATAGCTACAGGGGGCAAATGCTGGAGAAATCACTTGGTTATTGTGTACCAGTAAGTTCTAACACAGACTTCATTTACAGAAATGAAATACATATACTTAAATACATATATTTAATTTAATAATATTTTATTTATAATTGTTGCTTTTATGTTCCTTAGTAAAATTGGTCTGTGCTTTCCTTTTGCATATCTTTCTTAACTATGATAATTTAATCCTGAGAGTATAAAGAATAAGGATCAAATTAGAAGTGATAAGGGACTATAGGTCTGTCTGTCTGCAAATACTGTTCATCATCCTTGCTGCTCACTAGATCACTGTGGTAGACATGAGATGTACCACCTAGACTCTACTACAGGGAAGGACTTATTGCTTCTCTGTTAGAAATGTGCTGAACCAGGGCGCCTGGGTGGCTCAGGCATTAAGCGTCTGCCTTCGGCTCAGGGCATGATCCCAGGGTCCTGGGATCGAGCCCCACATCAGGCTCCTCCACNTTCGTTAAGCATCTGCCTTCGGCTCAGGGAATGATCCCAGGGTCCTGGGATCGAGCCCCACATCAGGCTCCTCCACTGGGAGCCTGCTTCTTCCTCTCCCACTTCCCCTGCTTGTGTTCCCTCTCTCACTGGCTGTCTCTCTCTCTGTCAAGTAAATAAATAAAATCTTTTAAAAAAAATGTGCTGAACCTTCAGTAGTCAGCTCCTTCATGGTTTTCCTCAGAAGCACAGAGCTGCCTCAACAAGTTCATGCTTTTTCCTGAGAAATTCGCAACTGGTCATGAGCAAGTCAGAGGTATGTAAATATCTGGCCATTTCATCTTGATGCAGGACATAAAACTTGCTCCCAGGCTGTCTACTCATTAGGTCAAAAATGTGCTAAGCCTGCATCATATTTGACTTCTCCTGTTCAGGCTTGCTTTATCCTCCTTCTTTTCATAGATATTGGTCTCTAATAAGTGCGTTGTACCTCAAACTCTATCTCAGGATCTGCCTCAGAAAAACTGCACCTATGACAGCTACCCTGACATTACCTGTTGTACTTACTGTTCATGGCTCACCGTGTTAGTGCATTGAGCAAGGCACAGTCCAGTGCAATGTGGAGGAGGAAAATAACAACTAGAAATTTTCCTTTGGTCTTTCTCTCCACTCTGGGCTGCCATTTCCCACCAAAGGGTCATAAAAAAAATTTCTTTCTTTTTTTTAATAAATAAAAATTTCTTAGAAGTTGACAATGGTTTCTTAGATCCAACAGTTTCCTTTGATTCTGTCATTTCACTAGAGTTGGGTTTAGGAGAGAGAGCCAGTGATCCGCATTAGTTCCCATCTTGCCAAGAAACTATCTGTGGGATATTAAAAAATGATTGAGTGCTATGTATCTTTCAATGGTTATTAGATACCAGTAGGCCTTCATATATTTTATACTTAAGTCATAAAAATACTAAGGACTTTTCAGGTCATGGTATTGAACTAAATTTAAAAAGATTTTTTTTTAGATTATAAGATTTGAATTGAATGAAATTTCTACATTATTTATCCCTACCAGAAAAATAGTCTTAATGGTTATTTATCTAAAGAAGCAGGTTTAGTAGAGAATCTGTTTTTCCAGCAGTTAAAATTTAATTGGATAATTTGAGCTAAACTCATTTGAGGTTGACATTTTATGTTTCCTTGTCATTCTTATCAGTGAAATTTTACTGTAATAGCTGATTGTGACATCAAATATATAAATTGTAAGACTGCAGAATAAATACTTCATAATACTTTATAATTCTCTTTAAGAATATACTTTTTAGTAATGCTCTAAGTGTGTCATAAACCTCAGTCTACCACTATTGATTTTCAGGGTCAAAAATGCAATTACTTGATAACGGTCTATGAAGAAAGTAAACCCGGATAAAACTTTGTTAGCAATCCCTAAGGTGTAGCAGTAAGGATAATAAAAACTTTGCCCTATACACATTTATGTGAGTAAATATTATAGAGCTTGCTCCTGGGAGCAGGGCTGAGAGATAACACCAGGTGTTCCATTTAAAGGAGATGGGCATGCCAGTTAACTATTATTAGGAGTCATTCAGATGCACTGAATTAAGTCTCTGTCTTGCTGATTATTCCAATTAAGCAGGCATGCCATTTAGTAGGGTAATGAATAAGTGGAACTCTCTTAATTGGGGCACTCAATTTCTTGGTCCATTCTGCTCAGCAAATTGGAGGGTAGGAGTTTATTTTTTTCTTCCCTCAGTATACCAGTTTTCCCAGTATGGATTCTTGGACCTTAATAATTACTTGTTTGAAAGTGATTTCTTTATTCTCGTGGTGCCCATTTCAATTTGACCACTGAGGTTATGTAGTTGAACAGTTGTAAATAGGGACCCATTCTTAAAGTTCCTCAGTACCAGTTGGTAAGCCAATATCTGGGAACTTATTTCACATTTCACATACATATTCCTATATAGAAAATGTTAGTTATGGTTATGTCTAGGTGATAGGATTATAGATCATTTTTATTTTCCTTTTGTGAATTTTTATATTTAAAACAATGAGCATTTAGCAGTTTTCTAATAAGGAAAAAAATAAATATGATTTTAAAAAAATGGATCCTTTTTATTTGGCATATTTAAATAAGAGCAATGAAAATGAGTGTTTTAGAATCAAGAACTGATTGTATAATTACTTAAAAGAAATAGCGCAGAATCAAAAGCAGAATAACTAGATTTCCTTCTTCTGTATAATGTTTAGTTATCATTAGTACTGACTTTTTGTTTTCTTTCACATTTCCCTTAGCAGAAGTGCCTGTTATCCATCTGTTTCTCTTAAAATAAACATAGATAATGGACACAGACAATCTTACAGTTAAAAGAAACCTTAAATTTCAGCAGTTCTCACAGCTTTATTTTACAGATGATGGTACTTGAATTCCAAGAGTTTATATTGTACTGGCAGGGTTATCGCCTGATTTGTAGTCAGGTTGACTTGACTATCATCCATTTTATTGCTTAATTTTGGGAAATCAGGAACTCCGGACACAACAATACTATTTTTGTAATATGACATTACGGCTTCGACAGTGTTAATGTGACCTCTCACTTCATTTCTTGGTTATGAAACCTGAGGTCTGTAATGATCTCTTCCAGAGGTCACATGCTGATCAGGTAAAACACTTGAAAATACTTCTTTAACCAAGGCTTAAAATCAGATGGGTTTTTTTTCTTTCATTCATATCTATGACAAAGAGTCTGTCCCCTTTATTTTATCATCTTTAGTGAAATTATCTTTTTTTCACCTGGCAGCTCAATAAGAAAAATAATATGACGTTGAAGTATGAAATATGAGTCTGAAGATTTAGAAGTGATAGAGGAATGAGTGAGAAGAATTACTTGTCATTTATCCTGGGTTCTGTGCAGCTGCAAAGACCCAGTCCAACAGATGCAGCTGTTTAGGCCTGCTTCACTTTGTAATTTTTCCAGCAGCATTTCCCTTAAAAAGTGTCATTGACTATTATGATCATCTATCTTATGTAAAAATAGAGTGCTATTTAATTTGAACAAAGTTACTCTTCATAACTGTCTTCTCACAATAGCAAAATGAAGTAAAGGGAAGTTTTGTGCTCTTGTAACTATAGTCTTGGCTGCAATTTCACTGGATGCCCTGTTTTCTCACTGTAGTTTGTCGGTCCCAGCCATTGTAGACAGATTTTACCAACCTTCATTTGTATTAATCCATTAGAATTCACCTGGTGTTAAAAAGGCAGGATAACTCTATGGATTTTTTGTTTTAGCTTGTTTGTTTGCTTGTTTGTCAGAAAATAAGTCCTCAGTTTGTCTATTAGAAAGGAGAAAAGAAAACAAGTCACTAACATCTCTAAGCCAGTGGTTCCCTCATTTTCTTTTTTCCCAGGCTCACTGGGCTTCAATGCAAGGTGATGGCCAAAAACCTCTTTAATTCCAAGCTTGTAGAGAGATTCAAGAGTTAAAAGTGCTCAAAAATTGACTTGTAAATATGTGTTTATTTTCAGTGAAGTTGGTATGCACTTGAAAGTCCTTAATAATATTTTTCTTCTCGACTGCGATCTTGAGCCAATTGAGAAATAAGATGAAAAGGTTGATGTGTGGAGGCCAGAATGTTCACCTTTATTTTTATGAAAGTTATGTGTTTATGGGCAATACTGAACCCAAGAAGTAGCAGCCTTAGCTATATAACAGGGCTGGACCAGAGCAGGCCTCTCTCCAGCCAGTCTGGGAGGAATCTTCTCTAAAATTGGTGGCATGGAGGAGCAGATTGAGATATGTGTTTCCTAAAAGCACCTCACCTTGAAGAAGACCAGAAGCAAGCTCTGTTCTCATGTGCAATTCTCCTTTCAAACTCATATTTAGGTGAAAAATGAGAGACGGAGTGGAGATTGGCCAGGGTTGTTAGAGCTCATGAAGTTCTTTCCTATGGAGAGAAATAATTAAGAATTAGGCATTTCCCACATCCCCATGCATACTGAAATGATCCTCATTAGGATATTCCATCTTAAAAGCAACATTTCTTTATTTTATCTAACAATATTTATATTATGTCCTGTAATATGCAGATAATACTTATCCTCCCTTATTTATTTTATTTTGTTTTGTTTTCTAAAACGCTAGCATGATTGAAGACATGTGGGGGGGGGAGAAACCTCTTCTTTCCCTTGACTGACTGCCAAGTAGAGCAGTTTGTGCCAGTTGGCAACAATATCTTATATGCCATTGTTCCATGCTATCAAGAATTAGGGGACATTCTGATCATATCCAGAGTTGCAGCAGACATCTGAATCTGATTTATTTACCTTCTTGGGAACTGCAGATGGTCAAGTCTCCCTTTCATTGCCTTTGGGATCAATCCATTTCCTGAGCTGATGGAACTAACTAGCATGCTCTTCTTGGTACACCTGTCCCCATTGGCTGAAAAGACTGCTGATTTTCCATCAACATTTGTTTTAAGGTCTTATGACAGATGTTTGATTGAGCTACCTGTCCAAGGTTAAATTCTTGGGGAAAGAAAGACCTGGACAGTAGGTTTGATTTTAATGGATATGCTCATTTATATGACAAGGTAAGCTTATCCCAGTAACTTTCCCATATAAATTGTTTTCTTATTGTCGAATCATAATAAATAGAAATTTTTGTAGGTCAAACAAAGTCCAGTATTGGCAACTTCATGTGGTTCAACCTACTATTATCTGAATTCATTCAAACTTCTTAAAATGCTAGATACCTGCTCTAGAGAACCTTAAATGTTTTTGTGTATGTACACACATGTACATATAATTACATATATATGTGTAACATTTAAGGTATATATATACACTATATATTACATATATATGTGTATATGTAGCAGTTCAAGTTTTTAAGAGCATATAGATGAGCATATCCTGAATATGTAAAACAAGTGTGCCTTATAAGATAAAAAGAAGCTTCTAAATAAACGGTCAGTTGCAGTGTGGAATCTGAAACCAAAGTAATGAACTTTCATACTTTGTCCAGTTGTGAGGGAATGAGAGTTTAAAAGGCAAAATAATATCTTAATATTGTTATGAGAATAGACCTGAATATTTAGTCCCCTTGAAAAAGTCTGGTGGTTCCCAACTAGTCCTTGGACTATCCTTTGAGAACCTTGACTTAATAGGATATGCTAATATAGTAGAGCATAATAGGGATGTGTGTGTGTGGGGGGGGTTGTGTGTGTGATGGTACAGTATTCCATACAGGGTGGTACTTTTCTGAGGAAGTAAACTTTGAACCAAAGGATAATGGATAAAGAGGAGCCAGCTGTGTGGCCACCTTGGAGAAGAACCTTGTCTTCAAAAGGAGCAGCCAGGTCAGGCACCCTGAGCAGAGAGGAGCTGAGGAGTCTGCATTATCAGCTCATTCAGATAATTAGGTATCTCTTCAAAGAAAGATACCTTTGTCAATTTCAGCCACTTGAAATGACTTCAGTTTTTATTTAGTTAAAGGTTTGATAGAACAAGGAATATGATTTTATCACATTGCTAGTTTACTAATTGCCATTCTGTTCCTGCCTGTGGAGTCTAGGGGATGTGGATGTTTCCTGCTTCTTTTTCTGCTAACTTTGAGGATTTAAATTGCAAGGTATATTCATAGCCATTTTTTTTCAACTCAAAAAATATAATAGTTATTAAGATATAGAGTAATTAAGCAACTAAAATATTTGCTATCTTTTACTTGTGAATATGGGAAAGGTATAATTTGTTAGAATTAGCTATGTGTATGTTTATGTCAAATAAGTTTCTGGTACAATTATGGATAATTATTTCTCTTTAAGAAATTCTCAGGTAGAACTTTTATTATTTTATTATTCACATAAGTAGCAGAATTTTCAAGTATGTTTTATTCCAGACTATTCCTGAGAAAATATTTCTGGAAGCATAATTTATCTTGTATTTATGATCTACTTAAATTTACTTGTTGTTCGGTATCTTTAGAATCTTTATATAAGAATATTTATTAGTGATCTCATTTTTAGAAGTCTACAAAGAACACGTGTATTTAGATGTACTCTTAGTATCAGAATTTGTAAAATTTTAATTCAAAATAACAAAGATATTCCTCAACCTCTCTTTTCCATCTACCTCAATATGTGGCAACCTGTCCTGTTAGGGAAGGGTCTTTAGTTATCATATACCTTAATATTATCATTCATTGCAACCATCTTATTTAAGTGCTGCTTTCTGTCCTCACTAGATATGAAATACAGATAGTCTACACTGCATCTCCCCAAGGGAACATCTCAGAGAATTGTTAGAGCTCAGGCTGTAAGAATTTGATTAACTGCTTTCCCTGAAAAGTCACCAGAGTTACCTTCTCTGCCAAGCCATCTGTGAAAATTGGGAATGTTCTATGGGAGGATTGGGCAGGATGTGTGAAACCTATCAAAGTGTTAAAATGGTGCCTTTTATGGTCTTTTGTTTCTAACATGATGCTTTCTGGTTTTGCTACTTATGATTCATTTCTTTTTTTTAAAGATTTAATTTATTTATTTGAGAGAGAGAAAGAGAGAGAGAGAGAATGAGCAGGGGGAGGGGCAGAGGGAGATGGAGGGGCAGAGGGAGAGGGAGAAACAGACTCCCCGCTGAGCAGGGAGCCCATCTTGGTGCTGGATCCCGGGATCCTGAGATCATGACCTGAGCCAAAGGGAGCTGCCCAAATGACTGAGCCACCCAGGCACCCCACTTATGATTCATTTCTAAGTGTTTTCTGAATCATTTCCAAATCTTGGTATATGAGGTCTGACTCAAATATACCTCCTTTGGGAAGGCTTCTTGAATCGTCTTCTGTGCTTCTCTAACATTGCTTTTTAACAACAACTTGAAGTTGTCCTGAAAGATACATCTTTCAAAGCACTGCCACAATGCCTTTTATTGTCATGCCAATCACATTGTGTTTATGTTAGAGTTATTTGTGGACTGTAAGCTGCTGAGCTGTGGTGCTAGGAATAATAGAAGTAGTACATGTCTTGGATTTAGATGTGCTGGGTTCAAATCCATTTTGATGTTAGGAATCTTTTGTAATCTCTTTGTTTTTTAGTTTCTTCATTTGTAAAACAGAGTAAGTATATATATATATGTATTTTTGGTAATTACATAAGATTTTGTCTGTTAAGTATATAAAACGTATTGAATGTTCTGTAAATGTTTAGTCCGCTTACTTTTCCCTCCTTGCTTGGAGGTTGGGATTATGTTTTATTCATCATTAATCTCACAGAGTGCCACACCTAATCTATTATTTTGGGTTTCTAGAAAACAATTGAAATTCTGCTGCCTCTTTTTAAGTATTGGAAGCATTATTTCCATTTTTATCAGTGGTCTAATCTGGGTACCAATTGGGTCAAAATATTACAGAGTTGAAGAATGAGTAAGTTATCTAGGGAAAGGAAAGGAGGGGTGGGTAAGGTCTTGGAGGATAATTCTCTAGTCCTGAAGGGAAGAAAAATTATGCCACGTCTAAGAGAGTTAACCAAGTAGAGTAAGTATGGCTGTAGAGTAGTTAGAGAAGGAAGAAGGAGGAAAATAGGCATACCTTGACCATAGATGGTCTTTGTAGACATTATTAGGATGTAAGACTTGATCCTCAGAGATGTGAGAAGATACTGAACTATTTTAAATATCAGGATAATATAATCAGATTTATATATTTTAATGTATTAGTTATAGAGTGGAGAAAAAGTGTAAGAGTGACAATAGAGGGATCAAATGAGGATGCCATGATACTAGTGCAGGAGATATTTTAAGTGTATACACACACACACACACAAATGAATACATAGATGTATAAAAATACGAGCATAAAGTATCTTAACTTCAATATCAATTTCTTCTAAGTGGTGCTATAATAAGAGGTTGTTTACTTTTATTTATTTTTATATTCTGGTTTTTCCATAATAGTTATTAATATGTGTGAAAATGGAATATTATAACTTGTTATAACAGATTACTTTATACTGGCTTCCATTTATGGAATGAATAAGTCAGGGGATGAAGGGTAGGAGCCTAGGTAATATAGTCAATGGTACTGTGATAGTATGTGGTGACAGATGGTAGCTACACTTGTGGTAAGCATAGTATAATGTACACAGTTGTTGAATCACTGAAAAAAAGATTCCTTTGTACAAGTTTGTATTTTCATTAATACATATACTAAATAGTATTGATTTTGATAATTATATAGAATCTTCTTCTTTAGTTGTACAATACTTTATTTAACAATTTCCATGTACTTTTTTTGAGAATTTCTGTTCATTTCAACAATTTCCCCTCCGTTTAGTAGTCTGAGTGTCATTTATCCCCCCTTGTTTTCAAGTTGTTTCTCAAGCCTCATTAATTTTTCCTGGTTCAATTTGAATAAAGCTACACTTGTTTATATTGTGAATTTATATTTTGGTTTGATTTGTTTGTTTTGTTATGGATTCTGCTTTCT
This sequence comes from Ailuropoda melanoleuca, assembly GCF_002007445.2. Lineage (NCBI taxonomy): Eukaryota > Metazoa > Chordata > Mammalia > Carnivora > Ursidae > Ailuropoda > Ailuropoda melanoleuca. The sequence goes on from NC_048226.1 coordinate 52,976,894, forward strand.
GTCCAATGATACAGTAGTCAAATACCCTTCTCAATGTACTTTACTACAGTTTGAATGTCTGAATACTACTTCTATCCAATTTTAAGGAGTAAATAAAAATCTGGAAGTACAGCAAACACTGCTACAAGTGTTATCTGTTTCACTAAGCACCTGAATAAACTTCTTGTTTGGAGAATACACAGTTCCCAAACAGGACTAGCTACCAGCACATTGGTTTTACTAATGTATATTCCTAGACCCTACCTAGGTGTTTTTAATTTAGTATCTCTGTATGGGACCTGAACACAGCTGTAATTCATAGTCTTTGCAGATGGTACCTATATGAACCAGTAGATTTATTTACCATGTAAGGGCATTGCCCCGTGCACTTTAGACACTTTAACTCATATAATTCTCACAATCCTACAAGTACTGCTATTACTATAGTTACTTCCTATTTAATACCACTTTTCACACAACCATAAGTGGTGGAGCGTGGCTCTGCACCTAGACAGGCTGATTCTGGAATGCAGTCTTTTAACCACTGTGAGGTTTGCCTCCTAGAATGTACCTATCAATATGTATTAGGCCACTGAGAGTTTTTTTTCCCCTAAGATCTGGCCAGATTTGATGATTTTACATGGAAAACATTGATGGTGAAAATTATTAGTGAGAGCAGAAGGATAGGTTGGCTTGGTGGAATAAAGGTCAGAGAAATAATATTCTGTCATAACTACAAACAGCTTTTCAGAGATTTAGAAGTCAAGCTGCGCTGTTTTCTTGTATGTAATACATCTTTGACTTAGGGACTATATGGTGAAGGATGTGCAAAGCATTTTCCTATCAGTTTTAAGCAGTTTCTGTTTCACAGTGTAAATAAAGTCCAGTGCTGCGGACTGAACCGTGTTCCTTCAGAATTTACACGTTGAAGTCCTAACCCCAGTGTGATGTGATGGTGTTTGGAGGTGGGGCCTTTGGGAGATGATTAGGATTAGATGAGATCATAAGATTAGTGCTCTTTTAAGAAGACATACAAGAAAGCTTACTCTTTCTGTTTTCACCTTGTGAGGAAACAGTGGGAAGGTGGTCATTTATAATGACCAGGAAGAGAGCCCTCACCAGATGCCTGCACCTTGATCTTAGTACTTCCCAGCTTCCAGAACTGTAAAAACACAAATTTCTGTTGCTTAAGCTACCCAATCCTGCTTAAAACTGACTAATATTACTGCCATTTTCTTTTGTCAGTTTTTATGGTTATTTTTCATAATAGATAAATCTGAACCTCCACTAGCATACACCCTTCACATCATATTTTTCCTTTTTTGGAAAAAAAGAGTACTTTGAAATTACTGTTATTTTCCAAATTTGACTTTTTCCATTTTAGGCAGTTTAGATTATTCATATGATGACTGTCTACTTAACCAAATTGTAATATGGGCTTGAGATAATTTATTTTTAACTCTGGGGAGTAAGTGGAAGGGGCTGTGTCATGTTTGAATTAACTTGTGTAACATCCCTAGAAATTAAGGTAATACAATATTTTTAGAAAGGTTATTAACTAGTGTGTATAGGAAAACATTTTTGTTGATAAATTCAGATTATTTTGGGATATTTGCCTGAATACTTTGAATAATTTTAGCAGTTAGCTGTTTCATTTATTTTGTAGGTCTAGATAGAAAGACAGGAAACCTGTCATTTTATCCTGGCTGTCTTCATGGGATTTTGTGCAATCAGAACTATCCACAATCATGTGAAGCCAAAATTTGGAGCCTTGATTCACATTACTTTCTTGATATATCAGTCTTCTATATAGTTTGGAGATTTCCTACCATATTTTAGATTTTTTAAAAAAATAAGAGCATATGGCTTTCCTTATTTAATGGAGTAATTGAGATAAACAGTAAACCTTTACCTTGCTCATGGAGAAAAGCAAAATGGCTGGTTAGAAGATAGAATCAGAAGGGTGTTCTGAGTACCTGAGAGATTCTATCTATGGTAGGAGTGAAAACTCTTTAGTCCCCAGCAGAGGCTAAGAGTTTGTCTACTTCTTGTGCTTAAAACATGGGGAGATAGCAGCCTGACCACTGATGTGTACCCTGGAGACTAATAGTACCATAGTATACCCTCTATTTTAGAAGCACATTACTTTATAATTAATTTGAATATTTTATGGGGCATAATGTATATTTTCAAGGAAACATATCAGTATGACTTTATCCTTTTCTTAGATCTCTCTGTATATATTCACACAGTTCTTCATTTTCATCTGTTTTCTTTCCTTAGAAATCTGGAGAAATACTCCAGAATTTTGCTGAAATTGTTGATTAAATATAATGAAATATCATTTTTTAAAGATTTTATTGTTGTATGACAGAGATAGAGACAGCCAGCGAGAGAGGGAACACAAGCAGGGGGAGTGGGAGAGAAAGAAGTAGGCTCATAGAGGAGGAGCCTGATATGGGGCTCGATCCCAAAACGCCGGGATCACGCCCTGAGCTGAAGGCAGACGCTTAACCGCCGTGCCACCCAGGTGCTCCTGAAATATCATTTTTAATTGCTTCTGATGGTGGTTAAATTGTTTTCTCACATAGGTGTTTCCAAAATATTACATGGGATGTATTTATAAAAAATTATTTACTGTTTATCTGAATATCAGATAAAACTGTGTATCCTGTATTTTTATTTGTTAAATCTTGGCAACCCAAAGGAATTTGTTAAATCTCTCCAAATGTTATAATAAAAATGTCTATAATTTGAGTCAGTATATACATAAGAAAAAGTACAGCTGAGAAAATGGAACCAATATAAAGAAAAAAAATGAGTCACGGGATATGTATCTTTACATATCATTGTTAAGTCCTTTTATTTTCATATCACATTAATCTATTTTAAGCTGTAATATGGAGAAAACTATTATTAAGTGGTTAAGAGTTTAGTCTCTATGTTTGACACAACTGGCTATATAATTTTCAGGGCCTACTAAGTGAAAATGCTAGGCTCTTTATTTAAAAATATTCAGTAATTTAAAACGAGAGACAATAGAACACTTACCCAAGCATTAGCCCTTCTAAGTGGGGGCCCCTATGTACAGGTTTCATGCCCATGAAGCAGGCACTGATGATTAGATCTGGTCTGTGCAGTATTACTGCAGATAATATGATTGCCATTTCACAGATGAAAAGTGAGGTTTTGAGAAGTTAAGTAATTAGCCAAATAGAAGTTGACTCAGATTTGAATCTAGGTCATCTGAGACCAGAGTGCTCATAACCATGAACAATACTAAATTTTGCAATATTGAATCCTACAAAATATAAAACCAAAGGAGAACGTGGACCCTACTTTGGGAGATAAATGTTTAAATGGTATTTAAATGCCTGTGAGAATTAAGCAGATCAAATAAATGAATAAAGCAGATTAGGTATCATTCTAACAGGATTGGTGGAAATTGTGGCAAACTGGAGCTCATGTACAATGTGCAAATCCATTTAAATCCAAAGTGATAAAGCAAAATAGCTAAATTTAGCGACGAAGGGGAGGCAGTTTGTGATCCTGAGACCCTTGGTTTAGATATTGTGAATAATCATATTCATTATCTTTCTTTGTTTTAATTCCACTTTTCCTAAATAACAGTCTTTGAAATGAATGTAATTGGCTGGAGGGGAGGCGGTTAGGGAGCCTTCTGAAGTCTGGCAGTAGCAGTCATATTAAAAAAAAAAAAAGCTTTCCTTCTATTTGATGAAAGGAATTTATAGCATCTGCTCCAATGACAAAGTATAAAGCATCCTGGTTTGGTGTATACTGATTATACAAAGAGCTTTTCTACTTTTGATGCTTTTGGGTTTTATCAATTGATTTTCCTAAGGGTTAACTAACTAGGTACTCAAAATTGCCACATACTTTTCTCGTACTTCAAACATAAAACCTTTCTGGCACCCAGAGCTGGGATCTGAAAATGCTAAGCATTAAGCAAAATGGATTAGTCTTCAGAAGGGGAGCTTCAGACTGTCAGTGCCAGAGGGGTTAATGGAAAACAGTGTGTCATATTTGCCATTTCCCCTATATTATCTTGCCCAGAACACCTGCTTAATGAACTAGACATAAATTATCATACTATAAGCACATTCTTTAATAAAAAAGCCTTGTGGAATCATTCCTTGTTGAAATAATAAACTCAGAAAAATGATTTTGATGAAGTTTTCTCAGATGCTGCATGCAAAAAATGTAAAAAATTGATTGATGACTCTACTGGATTTTTCCATTTTCTGGGAGTAGAAAAAATCATTTTATGATTTTAAGTGGCTTATTTCAACTGGAATTTGAATTTTGCTTTATCAGGGTTGTATGTGCTTTTGATTTGGTAAATTCTTAAGCCTGTAAATGATCCAGATTTTCCCCCTTCCTGTTTCTTTCACCTGTAATAATTCCTTAATTCTCCTTTCTCAGTTTTCCCCTTTGAGATACAACTGTATATCGAGATGAGGTACATATTAGATAAATATTACTGTAGTTATTTATATCTCAAAAGTAAGAATTCTTTAAATGTTCAATATATTTAACTTGATGATACTCATATGTCATTAAACACAAGTTTTGCTAATTAGGAATATATGGATAAATATTGGTATTAAGTCCACATGTCATGCTGACACATGATGCTTTTTTCTTTTAAGTGTCTTAATATTCTATTAAAATCTTGGAAAATAGGTAAAGCTAGATGGAATCAATAAACCAAATAGTATCTCTTCTTAAAAATGCTTTGTATATATGAGAAATGAATTGAAATCCACTATATAAATTAATATTTCCGTTCTTCAAATCCAAAACATTTCTTCAGAGCATTGTTTATTTTTATTCCATTCATAATGCTCTAATTCCTCCTGATTTCTGCTGCTTTTCCCCCCCTCCGTCTGTGGCTAAAAAAATTCTTTGTGATGCACAGTGGATCATAAGGGGCATAAAAATTAAGGGGGAAGACATTCCCAAACACCTTATCCAAACATTTTCTTTCACTGAGAATTTGCAAATAATAATCTCCGCATGAAATATCAAAAACATATCAAAAATACATTTTAAAAATCCGCAAAGCATGGCTCCTGGGTGGCTTAGTTAAGTGTCAGACTCTTGATTTTGGCTCAGGTCATGATCTCAGGGTCCTGATATCAAGCCCCACATCAGGCTCTGTGCTCAGTGAGGAGTCTGCTTGAGAGTCTTTCTCTCTCTCTCTCTCTCCCCGTGCCCCTCCCCCCATGCTTTGTCTTTCTTTCTCTACTTCAAATATATAAATAAATCTTAAAAAAAAAACCCACAAAGCAGTGAAAAATGGTAACAGTTCTCCCCTTTGTTTTGTTTTGTGTTGCTTCCAGGAATTTCCCTGTCAGAATATTTGATCTTAAGTGCTTCCGTAGCAATGCTACCCAGATTCCACAGGCTGGCATTAAGATATAGGATACGTCTTCATTGACAATTTATCATATGATCACCCAGCTTACATCTTTAAATGGCTGGAATTATAATTACAATTAATTAACAGCAATTTTTACTTAGGGAAACTCACTTTGTTGCCCTCTAAAATTGAAGTTTATTGGCAGAGGAGATGCTACTAGGTATTTTTCGGTTCAGGATATAGAGGTTCAAGGAGTTAAACTACACTGAAAAACTGGGTATTATTGTTCTCAGAGGCAAAGGGGTTGAGATTACATTATGTCATCAACGTTACAGAGACAAACACTTGTGAGCTACTCTTCAGTGGCATCTTCAAAATGTCTACGAGGGGCTTAGGGTCCAGACTGGAGCTACTTCTCGGAACTAACTGGGAATAGAAAATACTCTTTAAATTTGATTGAATAATTATTTTTTTGTGATATAAAGGTGTTTTTTGCATATAAATTCATTTATTTTGGTAAATAAATTGTAGGCTTACTGTGGATTATTAGAAAGTAATAGAGATATTATAGGTTACAGACCTTCTCCAATAGCCACCTGTCTTGTTACTATTGATAATCATAGAGCAGAGTTGGGTTTCTGAGTCACATCCCTCAAGCCAGGTGGTCTCCTTGTGTATCAGAGCAAATTATATTTTGTACCCGAATGTTAAACAAAGCAAAATTGAGTCTATACCTTGGATTTTGCTTGCACTTAAAAAAATATTTCAAGTAGCACATATACAGTCCAATTTTGATAAATGGATTAGCACATGTGCAATCCAACTTTAATAAAAGTGGATTCTAGATCACTTAAGAGGTCTATAAAGTGAGCTCATTAATTGCACAATTAATTTGTTTTGGGGATATAGGCAAGAAGTTACATAGTTTTGTTGATTATCTGTTGGTTCGAATATTCTTGCAAAGGATATGGATGGGAGGAAGCATATGTCAAGAGAACTCTCAATTAAACAATTCATAAAATGGGCTTTATATTTGGTACATTGATTTACAGTGAATGATATTTTGAGAAAATATTTCAAAAAGACAAAAATTCTCTAGGGGACTAAAGAAAAAAATTAATAAAAAACTTGAAGTGTAAATGACTAAATAATAATTAGTGTATGCTGATATAATCCAATAGGACTTTTCAGGGGCTGGGTTACAGATATCTCAGGACTGAATTGTCCAGTGAAAATTTAAAATGTAGGGCAAAAAAAAATCCTATTATTGTACTGAACAAGGATCGTATGCTTATATTATCAGAAATAAGAGGAAAGGTGTCATTCTATTTTGGCAGTTTAAAAGACAAGCTTCTGGGGCGCCTGGGTGGCACAGCGGTTAAGCGTCTGCCTTCGGCTCAGGGCGTGATCCCGGCGTTCTGGGATCGAGCCACACATCACTCCTCCGCTATGAGCCTGCTTCTTCCTGTCCCACTCCCCCTGCTTGTGTTCCCTCTCTCACTGGCTGTCTCTATCTCTGTCGAATAAATAAATCTTTAAAAAAATAAATAAATAAAAAAATAAAAGACAAGCTTCTATTTTTTAGTTTGAACTGCTGATCTTTATAAATAACTCCTGTGGCAGAGACCAGAATTTTTCACCAAGAGCTTTGTATCCTTCTAGCCTGTGTACAGAGATTTTTGGAAACCCTCACATTATGGAACATATTGAAGAACTTTTAATTAGAAGTTCCTGCTTAAAGATTTGAAAAGATTTTACATTTTTTATATTTTTCTTGGGAATTAGTATATGTGTCAAGAAATGCATCACACAGTGAGAATTATGATTTATTAATTAACACTTGGTTATGATACTAGCACTTGCCAAAATATCACAGTAGGTGAGAATAAATATAACAAACACGATTCAAACCCTGTCATTTTGTGAACGGAGGGGCTTACATCATGCCATGCATTGTGAAATCTAATTAAAAACAGGTTATTACTACCATTATGATTCTCAGTCTATTTTTTGTTATTTTTCAATTATGTCTGTTTTAATTTTCATTTCTTTTTAATTATTATGTGCTAGACACTATATTTTTAAGTTATAAATTTAATTTTGTTAACTTAAGATTAATAAAATTAATTCTTCTGGGCCCTTTAACTATGCACAAGCATTCTGTGGGAAGTTGAATTTTGATGTTAGAACTTGCTCATTAGTAAATTCAAACTATCTTTAAGTAGCTGACTAAATATGATAATAATTTATGTTCTTATTCATCATTTGATTAGTTTTGTTTAAAAATCCCCCATAGTTCTTGAAACACTATATACACTGGAGAGAATGCAAAGGATTCTGTTTTCAAATCAAATGTACACAAAGCAAAGATCTTACTCAGGGTATGTCTTATTAATAATTACTCAATTGTCCAGGGGCACAGGTGAAGCAAGAAGATGTTCCGATCCCCCAGTATAGTTCCCTAGCCCACTGTTCTCTCACTGGAAGGCACTCTGAGTCAGGTTAACTGATGAAGTATATTGGTATTTTACTTAGAAAGGAAGAGCATTTTAAGTCAGAAAGATCTTAATTTTATGATCTGTTATGAACTGAATGTCCTTTCCAAATTCCTATGTTGAAGCCAGTCCTCACTATAGCTATATTTGGTGATGGGGCCTCTACGGAAGTAATTAAGGTTGAATGAGGTCAAAATGGTGGGGTCCTGATTTACTTGGATTAGTGTCCTTATAAGAAGGGACACCAGAGAACTCTCTCTGCATGCACACAATGAGGAAAGATCATGTGTGAATCCGCAAGAGGGAAGCCAACCATAAGTTAGGAAGAGACCTCTCAGCAGGAACTGAATCTGCTGGTATCAATGATCATGGACTTCTAGCCTCCAGAACTGTAAGAAAATAATGTTGTTTAAGCAACTCAGTCTGTAGTGCTATAGCAGTCCTAGAAGGCTAATACATGCTCATATAGTTATACTGCTTTTGGAACACTTTCTAGGGAGCTGTGGCTAGTAAGTTTATAGATTATAGGTTTGTTTACCATAGCTGTCTTTGAAAACCAGGTATATTCTGATAAAAGGAAGGAAAGTAATCTACTGCCAGCAAAAATACATTTAACATATTTACAGGGAGATTGTGAGAAAGAGCACGTGCTCGCTTTCTTTTCTAGGAGTGTCCCCCACCAAAATCCCCCCCAGTACACAGTATAATAGATTGAAGATCTGTTGCTTATAATTCTTATTTCACTGTTTACACGTTTCTTTTATTCTATTTAAGATATATTTGTTATGTGTTTTTTATCAAAACCTATAAAAATAACACTTTTTGGGGCGCCTGGGCAGCGCAGTCGTTAAGCGTCTGCCTTTGGCTCAGGGCGTGATCCTGGCATTCCGGGATCGAGTCCCACATCGGGCTCCTCCTCTGGGAGCCTGCTTCTTCCTCTCCCACTCCCATGCTTTGTTCCCTCTCTCGCTGGCTGTCTCTCTGTCACATAAATAAATAAAATCTTTAAAAAAATTACACTTTTTAAAATAGTTATATAGTTTGCTTATTATATGACAACACTCAATTTTATAGAATGTTTAACCTTGATAGACATCTCATGTATTTGTTAATAGAAACTGCTGCAATATATTTTATATTTAACTATATTTGATTAGTTAATTGTTAAAACATACTTACTCTCTTCCTCTCATCTTCATGGGCTCAGCATATTTTTCCTTATTTGATTTTGGGTTCAGCCATATGAGTTGATTTCATCAATAGAATGGTCAGAAGTAACTGTCAATTCCCAGCCTGGGGCCTTAGTAACCTTGCATGTTTTTGCTTGCTCCCTGGAGCTTCTGTTATCAACCTGGAAGGAATACGGCCAGGCTAGCAGTCTGGATTCAGGAAAAGAGGATAAGACATGTGAAGCAGAGCCAAAGTTCTGTAGCTAAATCTAGCCTAGATCATCAGACAAAGAGACCCTCAGATGCATGAGTAAGCCTAGTCTTAATCAGTAGAGCTGCTCAAACTCATTCTAGACCAGTTAACAGATGGATGAGAGTAAATTATTCTTGTTTGAAGTGACTGAATTTTAGAATGGTTTGTTACAGAGTATTTTGTGGTGGTAGCTATAACATGTATGCCTATATGAGGAATATATTTTTAGAACTAGAAATGTTGGGACAATGAATATTTCTTTCATTCAGTGCATTATAGATTTCATTCTTTATTGATACTCTTGATATATGTTTCATGATAAACTATAGCCTAAGTCAGTATGTGTCTCCATTTATAGTTTCCACATTTGGAAATTTGTCCAAGCATGACACTGTCCTGAAAACATTAATCTTAGTAGTCTATTCTTACTTTATTTGTTAATTGAATCTATCCATCTATATTATAGATATGGATATCTTATTTATATAGAAGCATAAAGTTCGAGATTCTATAGTCTATTGCATAGAATACTGAAGTCAAATACATGAGTTCTGTCTCCACTGAACACTCTTTTTATAGAAGAGTTCTTGGTGTATACCTTCCTGAAAAGAATTTGGGTATGTTCTGTGTGCCCCTTTATTGCTATATGGAACTTTAGGATTCTCCACAGTAGAACACAAAACTTACATTCTACAAATAGTTAAAATTATTGATGATGTTTTTTGTCAGTGTTAAAGTAGGACAACATTTCCTGAGGGTACCCCGAAAGTAAACAACACTTGTTAAACTTCTTACTTCACCCAAGAAAATATCCTTCTTCGCAGATTGTTGATGCACATGGCAGTGTACATAATAAGAAATACAGTTGTATTTTAGAACCTACCAGAGAGTAAAATGTGGACCTGAGAGCTGCTCAAGAACTATAAAAATCACATGGAAAACAACTTTATTTGCTTAAGCATAGCGGATCCACCTATTTCTCTAGACCTTCTAAGTGTCTGTCGAGAGCTTCAGAGAGTTGTGTGTATGTGGATCACACTGGTTTCCTACACAGCTCCTTGTTATTGAATTGTTTGGTGAGTTGTCATCATCTTATACTAAGAGATATTAGAAGAAACTTCTCTGTGAAGGTCATTGTACTTATTTTGAGTTGTTGTTTAGTATGTAATACAGAGTCTTCTCTTTGAAATCTCATAGTAAATATTTTTTTCAATCCTGCTCATGCAACCATATTTTTCTTTGTCTCAGATTTTCAAATTTTAAATTCATTTGGGATTGTATGCTACTTGTATTTTTGAAAGCCACTCTGAGACTTATAATTACATAGCAAAGTGTAAAATGTGGATATGAATAAAAAACCGGTTGAAGTGTGATAAAGTGAGACAAACATCAGGATGTCCTTTCTATATGACATTAAATTATGAGACAGAGATGGATTCTTCCACACATACTTCATTCCTCTGCATAGCTATTAATTTAACTGCCTACTTGTTTTGGCATTAGGTTAACAAGAACAAATGTATAGAACTGCTCCCTGGTTCTCTTTTCCTCTTTGGAATATAAAGGAGAAAGTATGGCCCAGAGAAGAGTTGCAGAATGATATTCATAAAATCTGTCAAGCCTCCCCACTGATTCATGGCATGCCATGGCCCTTAAGACACTAAAAATTATATAATGCAACCAGATTTTTATTAGGTAGAAAAAGATGAAACATCTTGCACAGAGCCATCACTCTTGTACAGCAATTCAAATGATTAGTCTTCTTTTGTTAGACTCAAATTGTCTTTGCAGAGGCCCCAAGTCAGTATTTCCAAATCATGCAGCTATCAGGCACATATACCTCATAAAGCTTAAAACAGCCAATGATTAAAAGTTTAAAGCATAAACAAATACATAAATGTTTTTAATATCTCTGTAAATGTGAATTATTTTTGGGTATACTCTAAAACATTCCATTTTTCTCTCTACAGAAATCTTTATGTGATTTGGACTATATATTTTAAGATTTTGAGGTCATTCTTTGGCTCAACCTAACCTGCCTGAATTAGCTAAGTAGATTTTTTTAAAATAAAGAAACAAAAGAAAAAATAGTTGTTAAAGAACATTTATTTGTTTTGGAGTGCACACACACACACGTATGATTTGTTTTTAAGGCATGCCTAAAGATTATTCAAATTCTGTGGTATTTGTATTTTAGATACTGCATGGCATTTGTCTTTGGTATCGGACTTTTACTTCACTTTGCTTTTTAAACCCTAAATAAGTTGTTGTATTCACTAAATCATCAAATGCACTCTTTCTATTATGAACTTATCAAGTTAGAATAAATAAAACAAGATTCAGCCTTGCAGAATAGGTCAAAACATCAGATGTTAAGTATGGATATTATCCCATTGGTCAGGAGAGGAAATGCTGCTCAGTGCAAGCTGATTTCACTGTGTGTTTGAGAGAGTGTTTGAGGGAGAATAATTGGAAAGATTACTGAGTGTGAAGAGCCCAGGACCAGTGGTATCATGGGACAATATTCCAAATTATCAAAATGTTGACTTTCAAAAAGTGAGGATATGGTAACAGAACTGCTGTAATTTCCAGTTTGAAACTTCCATTTAACAATGTTGTGATGTTATATATTTCCAGAAAAATAGGTGTACACTTAATACTATTTGTTTGCTACTTAGCCTACAGCTATCAACAGAATCATCACTTCCCCAGGGCAGCCTTCCTTGATAACCTCATCACCTTCCTGGTCTGGGTCAGGTTTTATTTATTTTTTACTCTACTTTCAAAGAACCATGTTGCTTCCCTTTGTTGTAATTTAATGCTCATTTGTGTATTTATTTATTTGATAATAAGTCCTTTTTAAAGGTTTTATCACCAGAATCTGTACAATGTAGGGGCCGAATAAATGATGTTTAACTTTATGAATGATGAAAAATGATTATTGCTGAATACAAAGAGGTTGCTTTCTTTTGTATCAGAACATTTTTTTTCTTCAGAATTCTGTGCTGATGGTGGATACATGAGTGTTTCTTATTTTAAGACATACGTTATTACATATTTTCTTTAATATATAGCATATATTATATTTTAGAAGGAAGTTTTCTTTTCTCATTAATATGGCTAGCTAGGTATTGGGACTACCTTCTATTGTGAGACAATTCTGTTTTATCCGCATGTCTTCTGAACCAAGGGCACTGACAGGTTTGTCAATTGTGTTTAAAACGCAGATATCTTTGGAAGCAAGAGACATGTCTTTCCCTAGGTTAGAGGGGATTTTTTTTTTTGAGCAGGAATATAAGACAGTAATTCCCTATGGGCAAAACTGGATGGGTTTTAAAACCTTAAAAAGCTTAAGAGTTTCTTAATTTTGAGATTCCTTAGTTATGACAAAAACTCTCATGTATGTGGTACTCATGTTGGCCTGCCTCTGCATTATCTCATGGAACCTGGGAGAGCAAGAGTAACCAATGTGGATGTGAGCTAATGTTGTTTTCTATGGCATAAATAATAAACTAAGTCCATTTGAATTTGTCTCCTTCCCAGGGTGTCTTGCAGAAGTAAGGGCCAATGTTCTTTGGGAGAAGGCCCACTAATCCTAGACTTGAGAGAATCCCTACACTTTTTTTTGGCTAAGGACAAAAAATAGCTGACCATGAGTAAGAATCTAACACAAAATAAAAACACTAGAAAGAGGAAATGATCTGCAAAAACTTCAATTGTTTGAGCTATCAGGCATATATTATTGAATTATATATAATACTTAATATGTTTGAAAGAAGATAAGCTTGAAAAAATCTTCAGAATACAGGAAGCTATAAAAAAGGGCCAACAGATTTGAAAAATAACCAAAAAGAATATCTGAGAATAAAAGATAGAACAATTGAAAATACAGTTGAATGACTTAATGGATGCATTTAACAGTTAATGGGATGAGCAATAGGAAAATTAGTGGACTACAAGATTGAAGAGAATAAATTCTCTAGAATATACAATAGAAGTAATAAGAGAAGGAAACCATAAAAGACAGAAAAGCTATGGAATATTACCATAAGAAAGTTCAACATATGTCTAATTGGAGTTCCAGAAAGAGAGGAAAGGGAAAAATGGAATGTAAACAATATTGGCATAAATAATGCTTGGGATATTTTTGGAAATAAAGACACCAATCCACAGATTTTAGGAGTAACAATTAGACTGACAAATTATTTCTCGGTATTAACAGTAGAAACAGCAGAATCCAAAGAACATGTATGTTCAGTGTGCTAAAAGAAAATAAGGGCTAACCTAGAATTATAGTAAGTGAAAGTAAATGTCTAGAATTAGGGTGAAAAGACATCTTAAAGAGACAAAATCAGCAAAAATGTTCCCACCTGTAGATCCTCATTAAAGGAAAATCTGAAAGATATATTTCAGGCAGAAGTGATACCAAGGACGTAGTGAGAAGGGATGAATAATGAAAGAAGTGGTAAATATGTAGTAAATCGAAGTGAACTTTAATCTTTCAAAAGCAAATAATATTGTTTTGTGAGGTTTAAAGGCACAAAATAGAATTAAAAAACAATGTATAAATGAGGAAGAATAGGAATTGATGTTCTCATAGGATCAAAGAAGAGAATAAATACACTGATTAATTTTCAACATTGATCAATTATATATGTGTGTTGTAATTTCTAGACTAATCTTAAGGGAATAGAATAGGGAGCATACAGTCCAATGCAGTAAAGGAAAAAAATAATAGAATTTGAGAAAAGATACCTACTTGAACAAACAACAACCAAAAGCCAATAAGGGAGGGAAGGAAGAACACAGGAGAAATAAAATGGAAATGAGAAATAAGATGGTAGATACAGACCTAAATAGGTCTGTAATTAAATTAAATCAAATTAAATGTGAATGGAATAAATGTTCCATGTGAAAGCTTAAAAAATCTGGCTTCATAAAAATATGAATTCTAATTAAATAGTATTTAAAAGATCATATCTAAAATATCAGAAATGAGAGAATTGAAAGCAAAAAAGGTGAAAAATCGGGGCACCTGGGCTCAGTTGGTTAAGCGTCTGCCTTTGGCTCAGGTCATGATCCCAGGGTGCTGGGAATGGCCCTGCATGGGGCTCCCTGCTCAGCAGGGAGTCTGCTTCTCCCTCTCTCTCTGCCCCTTCCCCAATATGTACTCTCTTTCACTATCTCTATTTCTCTCTCAAGTAAATAAATAAAATCTTTTTTAAAAAAGGTGAAAATAATACAGTGCCATCTGGTGTGACTATATTAATATGACCCAAAATAGATTTAAAGCAAATACCATTACTAGACATAAAGAAGGTCATGCTATAAGGAGAAAAAATAATTAGAAATATATAAGAAATTTTAATTTATGGATCTTACAACAGCCTCAAAAGTTTTGACAGAACTGATATCTTGTAAAATGTTTTGGAGTCATAGCATCTAAATGAAAATGAATTTTTTTCATTTATAATAATACATTGAAACTTCCAGATATTTTCAGAAGTTTATGATATACATCATTTATCTTATTGCTAAAAAATATTTTGAAAATGCCTATTTAATTTTTAGATGTCTATTATTTATAGATGTCAACCACAAAATTATCTGATAAAATTTGATTAAAATTATAACCAAATTTATCAGAGTTTTAGTTTGTAGTTCTCCTTTGCTATCGCTGAGTTGACTGGTCATGTCTTACTCTGCTACTCTTAGGCTGAACTAATTCTTTTTATACTGTATTCATTTTCAATTTGGTATGAGTATTTGTTTTCCTTTAATCACTATGTGGTAAAATCTTAATTTTTGTGTTGTATAGAAAAGCATTTGTTTATCTAATAATTGGAGTCAGTGCATTAAGTATTGTGATAATAGATTGAAAATTAGATTTGGCTTTCTTTGGAGAAAAAAAAGCACTTTAGTTTTGGCAGTCTTTGTGGTTTGGGGTGAGACCTCCCAGGACTATGGCAACTGGATCTAGAAAATGAAGGGACTAGAAGAAAAGATTGGTTAAGTCTAGTTCTTGTTAAATAACCGTAGTAATGATGATGTTAATGCTAACAATAATCATTGTAACTACTTCTCTGACTTCTGTGCCTGTTCTTAATGCTACTGTATATTGTATTCCTTCATGTTTTAAAGATTATTGGTTTGTAAACATTTTGAACATATTCTAGGTACTATGTTCTTACTAGTTATATACATTGAAAATACCAAATTCCTTTGGGTAGACTATCTCTTGTGGAGTCATTTGTTAAAAGAAACATTAATTTCAATATAATCAGTTTTACTATTATTTTATTTAATTTTAATTTTATTTATTTATTTGAGAGAGAGAGAGTGTGTGTGTATGTGAGTGGGGAGAAGGGCAGAGGTCAGAGAGAAAGAATATTCAAGTGGACTCCACACTGAGTGTGGAGCCCAAAGCAGGGCTCCGTCGCAGGACCCATGAAATCATGACCTGAACTGAAACCAAGAGTTGGCCACTAAACAGCCAAACCACCCAGGTGCCCCTATTATTTTCTTTTAGAATTTGTGTTTTTGTTCCTTGTTAAAAGAGACTATCTGAGATTTGTCTATTTACTTAGGACTTATTTTATGAAACTTCTATTCAATATTTATATTCTTTGATATAGTTTTACATTTTTCTATAAAATGTACTAGATATATTCCAGAGTTCTTTTTTTATTTTTTATTTTAATTTTTTTTAAAGATTTTATTTATTTATTTGACAGAGATAAAGACAACCAGCGAGAAAGGGAACACAAGCAGGGGGAGTGGGAGAGGAAGAACCAGGCTCATAGCGGAGGAGCCTGATGTGGGGCTTGATCCCATAACGCCAGGATCATGCCCTGAGCTGAAGGCAGACGCTTAACCGTTGTGCCACCCAGGTGCCCCTATTCCAGGGTTCTTATCATTTAAACTTCTTAGTAAATGAATCTTTTAAATTATGTGTTCTTCACTTTTTTCCCCTCTAATTTATTGGAACTCTCGTTTTATAATATTGATCTTGCTGTCTGGCAATCTTGTTGAATTCTTATGCTAATTCTGATTATTGTCTGTATATTATCTTATGTTAATTATATAGATGATAATATCTATGCATAATAACATCCTTTACAATTTTTTTCAACTTTACAGCTCTTATTGTTGTTTAAATTTTTTTTTTATTACTGCACTGGATAAGACCTCATTCTAGTGTTAAAAAAATGGACCTAATCAACATCTTTGTCTTTTTTACTGGACATGGTTCTAACAATCACTAAAGTATGAGGTTTTCTGAGGGTTTTGGTAAGTCCTAAGACCTTTCTGTTATACCATACTGCTTTGAAAGATTTTATCTTTACATTTTTGAGAGAAAAGAGACTTAGTCATTTATGGGAGGGAAGTCAATGATGCCCTTTGGAAATGTGAGGAAATATATGGATTTTCTCCACAGGAGTAAAGTGGACTTTTGTACATCAACAAAATAGTTTGTGTACAATTTTAGGGGCTCATGGGTCTGTTATATACCCTCTATTGACTCAAAGTTAAGACCCTTTGATATAAAATAATTTTATTCATTAAAATATTCAAGAAACATTTATTGACTACCCATTATATGGCAATGACTAAAATGCACTGTGTATATAGAAAAGAGCACATTGAAACTCATGAACTGTAGATGTTCATTGTAAAAAACATAAGCTAATGGAGATGTTAAAATATGATAAATGGAACTTTTGACGAGAATATATGAANTGTAAAAAACATAAGCTAATGGAGATGTTAAAATATGATAAATGGAACTTTTGACGAGAACATATGAATTCTTACCTCAGTGACTTCTTTCTTTGAGTGTTGTAGTGAAAGTGCACAAATTTCAGATACTATTTTTTTTTATAGTGTAGAAGTTCTTGATATGAATAAACAGTAGNATTCTTACCTCAGTGACTTCTTTCTTTGAGTGTTGTAGTGAAAGTGCACAAATTTCAGATACTATTTTTTTTATAGTGTAGAAGTTCTTGATATTAATAAACAGTAAGCTGGGCCAATGGGAATGAGATCATGTGATAATAAATGATTATATTTTTTCCAGCCTCTCTACTCGCATTAGTTTTTCTTTTCTAAATTGCACTATATTTCATCATATTACACTGGTATATACTTAAGAGGCTTTATTTTGGTTCAGCCAACATATTGGCACTTAGCTTTTTTATTAGTAGTTTTGCAAAAATGTCTGCAGGTCATTTTGCTCAAAAGAAATAACATATCCCTTCGGCTTTTTTGGAAGAAGCTTTGTCAGCCTTTGCCTTCTAAAATGTCATTGACAACTTGAAAATAAATAAATGGATAAAATGCTTTGGTTGAACTGGCTGTAGTGATGGACAAGGCGCCTTCTCGAGGGAAGTATGGCCACAGGCCTGCTGCACTGAGGATGGATTTAAAGTCTGGAACTTTATCTTACCTGCAGTGCTTGTTGCCTCTTGGCATGAAGAGCAGATGATTATATTCGCTGGACCTCTCAGCTACTTCTCAGGCCTCCTGCACATTTCACCAGTTTATATAAACTCAGAGGAGGCACTCTGCCTGTAGCCGGATTAACCTCGCTTTTTCCTGGATCTTTAAAAGGAAGATGTCAAATTGGTCAAAGCTTCCTTGGGTGTATTTCTATTCCATCAATCTTTTGAAATGGAATTGCTTACACCTGTTTCTAGAGAGGTTTCAGGAGGGAGTTTTCATTTCAAATGATTAATATGTGCAATGTCTTCCTCACTAACAACTAATGATAAAAATAATACATAGAAATATCCCTTTAAACTAAGTTTACAGCAAGTTTTGGAGCAAAGCATAGTAAACAAGTTTGCATATGGATTTTTGACTATCAGCTTATACTTAATTTTTGTATGTGTAAGAAGCTAAAAGTTTTGGGGAAAAGACAACTGTTACACAGTATAATAAAAACACTCAGTACATCTATTACTACAGAAATTTAGGGCAGCTCATCAATTGACTAATTCTCAATATGTGATCTTGGACTTAATTATGTCAATTAGTTTCTTACTTAGAATTTGTAAAATTTTATTTCATTTTTCCTTATTATAATANAATTCTCAATATGTGATCTTGGACTTAATTATGTCAATTAGTTTCTTACTTAGAATTTGTAAAATTTTATTTTATTTTTCCTTATTATAATAATTTTTTTATTATATTATGTTAGTCACCATACAGTACATCCTTGGTTTTGATGTAAAGTTCCATGATTCATTAGTTGCGTATACCACCCAGTGCACCATGCAATATGTGCCCTCCTTATTACCCATCACCAACCTATCCCATTCCCCCACCCCCCTCCCCTCTGAAGCCCTCAGTTTGTTTCTCAGAGTCCGTAGTCTCTCATGCTTCATTCCCCCTTCTGATTACCCCCCTTTCTTTATCCCTTTCTTCTCCTACCGAACTATCAGTTAATTAAATTAAAATGAAATCCATTCCATGGTGTAGTCCTGAGTTATTCCTTTACTTAATGTTTAATGTTCTCATAAACTACTAGATCATTAGTTCATGCCCAGTCTTGAACTTGATGTAGACTTGAAGCCTTGATCTTTTGTTTCATGAATATTTAATTGACTGAACTCTTTTCCTCTTACAGTGTGAGTGAGAGTGAAACATATTCTTTATTGCTAGTTATCTGTTGTGCTTGGCGTTTTAATTTACTTTCTTAAACTTTTTAACCAAGGACTATTTCAATTCCAATGAGCATACTTTATCACACTTTTTCAGATGATTACATTTTCTCTTTGAAGGTTTTTAAAAAAATTTTTATGAGACTTGAGAATAGTTCCCATCTAGTTTTACCTTACTAAAACATGACATTGAGGTCATACAGCAATCATTCTTCTATGATTGAAGAAGAATGATTTCTGTATGAAGGTATCATACTTCTAAATATCAAGTAGAAATGATCCAACATGAGTCATCTTCATTTTTCTAATTGATCAATGGTATATGTGACCTCTTTAGAATTAAACATGTTAATATAAATTATTATATATTGGAGAGTATTTATTACAAATTACCTGTCATAACCACCCTTTCCTCCACCTCTCCAAATGTCTCTCTTCATTAAGTGGTGAGATGGAGTAAGAAGCATCATGTTGAGTCTGTTGCTTATACAGGAGGGTATGAAGAGATGAATTTTTGCTGTATACTTCTGTATATTCTATATTTACTCTATGTAAATTGACCTGATTTACAAAGAATAGTATTGAAGTTATTGATTTCAAATTAACTGATATTACTAATACAATTTAATTATGATGTTGTAAATTGTAAAAATATGACTTCTCAAGCATTTTCTTTTTCTCATTATTGTCATCAAGTAGATGATGAATAAATGATGTTCATATATGTTTATTAAGTAATATGATCAAGATGAAAAAATAGTTTTTCTGAAAACCATCTGGCCATCTTTCAGTTACATTGTTATTACATGTATTTTAGTGTTTCACTGAAATTAAGTGAAATCATTGCCTATATTTGGAGCTTCATTTGTTTAAATCAGATATTTCTATACCATATTTAACATAGACTTTATCCAAGTTGTACGGTGGATCCAAAATTCTGGTCATCAGCCTGGATCGAGCCTGGAGTGTCTTTTGTTTGTCTCATGTACTGTTTAATATTTAAAAATAGGGAATTTGCATAAAAATCTGGATTCCCAGCTTCTCTTGAAAAGTGGGAATATTAGTAACAAAGATCTTATGTCTCTTTGTGGAAATCATCAAATAATGCTAAAGAGTTGCTGCCTCCTTGGTAGAAGATACTGTTTTCAGTAATTCAGTCCTTTGTGTCTTCCTGACACTGAGACAGTGTCAACTGTAGAACTAAGAACAAAATATGATGACACTATATTGCATTCTTACCTGAGGCTCACTTTTCTTCTTTATGTTATAAGCCTGACTACTATAGGCAGTTGATTTGTGACACCTGATTATATCATTTACTCCTACTTTTGGGTTGTTTATATTGAGTTCTTATTTAAATATCATCATCTATACATATCTTAAATGATGGTGTTCCTGTCTGGAAAACAGATAGGATTGCCTTATGAATGTCCTCTCATCCTACAAAATATTTCTAGGAGGCTTCTAATATCAGCTTTACAGTGAAAAGTCTTACATTTATATCTTTAGACCATCGTTCTCTTTATTTCTTGGGTGTTTAGGCTTCTGTATCTCATTTTCTGTTGTACATCTCCATTTGGGTAGAGTGTAGATAGCTCTTATTAAACTGAATTTTTCATACAGTTACCCAGATATGATCTTCCTTCTTTATTTCTGAACTCAGAGTATGGTAACATCCTACTATATTTACCAAAACATAGAAAAACTGAAGTTTTCTGTTTCTCATTCTTTTTCTCAATTCCTAAGAGCTAAAAAGTAACCAGTGTGTTTTCATTTGACCTCTCGAATTGACCATTTTGACTTAAAAGACACTTATCACCTATGTATGTACTAGAAATGTACAATGAATAAAATTAAATTATCCTGCCTTCCAGATGTTCCTAATCAGACCTATGAATAGAAAAGTACAATTTCATGTGGTATGAAAAATGGTAGACTTATCCAGAGGATGTTACAGGACTCAGAAGAATGCCATGTAGGACATACTGAGAATGACTGGTACGGGAAATAGTGGTGTTACTTTAACTGAATGATGGTTCAGTAGAATTAGCCAGTGATGATTTAGGCAATGGGAATTCCATGTAAAGAGGATAACCTGAAGAGATAGAAGGGATGGTAGATGTAGGAAAATTTGTAAGCAACATGGCTTGCTTGAGAATGAAGTGTAAGGTTAAGATGTGTGGTAGATAAGTTGGAGAAAAAGGTAGGGATTGCATTATGAAAGACCTTGAATAACATGTAAAGAACTTAGACTGTATTCTCGGAAGATCTGAAAAAAAATTTTGGGCAAAGGTGTAATAGAGTCAGGGATGCAATTTAGTAAAAATATGGTTGAGTGTTTTTGTTTGGTACAAATGCTTGAATGGATGAGTCTAATTAGGGAGATAAAGCATTAGTTATGAAATCTAAGTTGAGGTAGTGAAATAAAGTGGTTATAATAAGGGCGTAGAAGATTTGATCTGATAAATATTTGGAAGGTAAAATATATATTATTATATAAACATATATTCAAGATATCTTTGGGAAGTTATGACTATGATTTTTTAAATCTCTTGACATGCAAAAAACTATAGGTATTCTCAATGTATTTTTTTCTTCCTATATCCACTGTTTTGTTCATAGAGAAAATTCATGAATATGTGCACACATATATGAGAGTGAAAGGAAGTCAGGCATTTCACCAAGAAGCAGAATCCTGCATCTTCCATTTAAGAAACATACATTTTCTTTTATTATTTAGTCTGTCATAGGGAAGAATCATTTTACTCTCTCAGTTTACAAATAGCACTTACTTGTAAGAGAGTGATTCATAAGTCAGAAATGTTCCCAGCAATGACTGTGGCAGTTCTTCAACAATCAATAGACAAGTATATAGATTTGTCAGACGGAATGCTAAAGCACAATTTTAAATTGTGAGGTAGTCTTTTTATAAAGCAGTATGATCAATGGCTTTCTCATCAGTTTCTAGAAGTTTTAATTTTTTTTTAAAGATTTTGTTTATTTGAGAGAGAGCACAAGCTGGGGGGGGGAGGGTACTGAGGGAGAAGCAGACTTGCTGCTGAGCGGAGAGCCTGATGCAGGGCTCGATTCCAAGACCTTGGGATCATGACCTGAGCTGAAGGCAGATGCTTAACTGACTGAGCCACCCAGGTGCCCCTAGTTTTAAGTTTTAGACCTTTAATTAGTTTAATTCTCCCTCTCTAACATGAGAGAAAGCTCTCTATATTTGCTTTTATAATTTATATTTTATAAAATAAATCTACATTTATTGCAGAACACTTTTGAAAATATGCATAAGATAATGAAGCAAAAGAAGTCTTTCATAACCCCACTACCCAAAACCAGTCCTCTTTAAATTAGGAATATACAATTCCATTCTTTGTAGATTCATATATATATATATATATATATATATATATATACACACATATGTATGTGTATATGTAAAGAGGGAGAGAGAGAGGCAGACACAGAGAGACAGAAAAAGGAGAGGACACGTTTATTATCTATCTATAATTTTCTTATTTATAACCACCCTGCTTGACTATATTATAGTTTATAAAACCCCACATTTTTAGTTGGATAGCTGTTTTTTAGTATTTTAATGTTGTCAGTAGTGCACCAATATATATTCCTGTAGCTAACACTGGCTACATTTGTGATTGTTTCCCTGGGATTAATTTCTTTTTTTTTAATGATTTTTATTATATTATGTTAGTCACAATACAGTACATCCCCGGATTCCGATGCAAAGTTCGATGCTTCATTAGTTGAGTATAACACCCAGTGCACCAT
>NC_048226.1:52999689-53095872 GCF_002007445.2 Ailuropoda melanoleuca
GATGTAAAGTTTGATGCTTCATTAGTTGCGTATAACACCCAGTGCACCATGCAATACGTGAGTCCTTACTACCCATCACCAGTCTATCCCATTCCCCCACCCCCCTCCACTCTGAAGTCTTCAGTTTGTTTCTCATAGTCCATAGTCTCTCATGTTTCATTCCCCCTTCTGATTACCCCCCCTTTCTTTATCCCTTTCTTCCCCTACCGATCATCCTAGTTCTTATGTTCCATAGATGAGAGAAATCATATGATAATTGTCTTTCTCTGCTTGACTTATTTCACTTAGCATTATCTCCTCCAGTGCCGTCCATGTTGCAGCAAATGTTGAGAATTCGTTCTTTCTGATAGCTGAGTAATATTCCATTGTATATATGGACCACAGCTTCTTAATCCAGTCATCTGTTGAAGGGCATCTCGGCTCCTTCCATGATTTGGCTATTGTGGACAATGCAGCTATGAACATTGGGGTGCATATGGCCCTTCTCTTTACTACGTCTGTATCTTTGGGGTAAACACCCAGTAGTGCAATGGCTGGGTCATAGGGTAGTTCAATTTTTAACTTTTTAAGGGACCTCCACACTGTTTTCCAGAGTGGCTGTACCANTGCTTAGCATTATCTGCTCCTGTGCCGTCCATGTTGCAGCAAATGTTGAGAATTCGTTCTTTCTGATAGCTGAGTAATATTCCATTGTATATATGGACCACAGCTTCTTAATCCAGTCATCTGTTGAAGGGCATCTCGGCTCCTTCCATGATTTGGCTATTGTGGACAATGCAGCTATGAACATTGGGGTGCATATGGCCCTTCTCTTTACTACGTCTGTATCTTTGGGGTAAACACCCAGTAGTGCAATGGCTGGGTCATAGGGTAGTTCAATTTTTAACTTTTTAAGGGACCTCCACACTGTTTTCCAGAGTGGCTGTACCAACTTGCATTCCCACCAACAATGTAGGAGGGATCCCCTTTCTCCACATCCTCTCCAACAATTGTTGTTTCTTGCCTTGTCTATCTTTGCCATTCTAACTGGCGTAAGGTGGTATCTCAGTGTGGTTTTGATTTGAATTTCCCTGATGGCTAATGATTTTGAACATTTTTTCATGTGTCTGTTAGCCATTTGTATGTCTTCATTGGAAAAGTGTCTGTTCATATCTTCTGCCCATTTTATGATTTGTTTATTTGTTTCTCGTGTATTGAGTTTGAGAAGTTCTTTGTAGATCTTGGATACCAGTCCTTTATCTGTGGTGTCCTTTGCAAATATATTCTCCCATTCCGTGGGCTGTCTCTTAGTTTTTTTGACTGTTTCCTTGGCTGTGCAGAAGCTCTTTATCCTGATAAAGTCCCATAAGTTCATTTTATCTTTTATTTCTCTTGCCTTTGGNTCCTTTTTGAGGGGGTCTTTGCCTGGTTTGGGGATCAAGGTAATATTAGCCTCATAGAATGAGTTTAGTAGCTTTCCTTCTCTTTCTACTTTTTGAAATAGCTTTAGGAGAATAGGTATTATTGCTTCTTTGAATGTTAGGTAGAATTCCCCAGGAAAACCGTCCGGGCCTGGAGTTTTGTTATTTGGAAGGTTGTTTATCACTGACTCAATTTCTTCATAGTTAATTGGCCTATTTAAGAAATCTATTTCTTCCTGTTTCAGTCTTGGTAGTTTATAGGTTTCCAGGAAGGCCTCCATCTCTTCCAGATTGTTTAGTTTTTTGGCATATAGCTGTTGATAAAAGTTTCTAATAATCCTTGCAATTTCAATGGTGCTGGTCGTGACCTCTCCCTTTTCAGTCATAATTTTAATAATCTCAGTCCTTTCTCTTTGTTTTTGGACAAGTTTTGCCAGTGGTCTATCAATTTTATGGATTCTCTCAAAGAACCAGCTTCTAGTCCTGTTGATCTGCTCTACTGTGGTTCTGGTCTCTAATTCATTGATTTCTGCTCTAATCTTGGTCAACTCCTTCCTTGTCCATGGATAAGGCTTGTCCCTCTGTTGCTGTTCCAGCTTCTTGAGGTGAGACCATAAAAACTGCGTTTTAGATTTTTCTATTCTTTTGAGTGAGGCTTGGATGGCTATGTATTTCCCCCTTAGGACTGCCTTTGCAGTATCCCATAGGTTTTGGACCGTTGTGTATTCATTCTCGTTGGTCTCCATAAATTGTTTAATTTGTTTTTTGATTTCCTGGTTTATCGAGTCATTCTTGAGCAGGATGGTTCTTAGCCTCCAAGTGTTTGAGTTTCTTCCAGGTTTTTCCTTGTGGTTGAGTTCCAATTTCAGAGCGTTGTGGTCTGAGAATATGCAGGGGATAATTTCAATCTTTTGGTATTGGCTGAGACCTGTTTTGTGTCCCAGAGCATGATCTATTCTTGAGAATGTTCCATGGGCATTTGAATAGAATGAGTATTCTTTGGTTCTGGGGTGTAGGGCTCTATATATATCTATGAGGTCCCACTCGTCTAGTATGGCATTCAAAGCCTTTGATTCTTTGCTTAGTTTTTGCCATGGTGTTCTGTCTATTTCTGATAATGGGGTGTTGAGGTCCCCTACTATTAATGTGTTTTTATCTATATGTCTCTTTATTTTGGTTAAGAGTTGGCTTGTGTATCTTGCTGCTCCCCTGTTGGGGGCATATATATTTATAACTGTCATATCCACTTGTTGAATACTTCCTTTAAGAATAATATAGTGCCCTTCTGTGTCTCTCTCTATAGCCTCTAGTTTAAAATCCAATCTATCTGATATGAGAATTGCTACCCCAGCTTTCTTTTGAGGTCCATTTGCATGGAAGATGGTACTCCATCCCCTTACTCTAAGTCTGAATGCATCTTTGGGTTCAAAATGAGTCTCTTATAGACAGCAAATGGATGGGTCATGTCTTTTTATCCAATCTGCAACCCTGTGGCATTTTATGGGAGCATTTAAACCATTTACGTTGGCACTGAGAACTGAGAGATAGAATTTTAATAATGCCATGTTGCCAGTAAAGTCTTTGTTTGTATCGGTTGTGACTTTCTGCTCTGTATCACTCTTGGGGCCTTTTTACCTTTATAGAACCCCCCTTTATTATCTCTTGTAGGGCTGGTTTCGTGGTTACTAAATTGGTTAATGATTGGCGATTCTGGAACGTCTTTATTTCTCCATCAATTCTGAATGACAGCCTTGCTGGATAAAGGATCCTTGGCTGCATGTTTTTCTCTGAAAGAGGTTTAAAAATGCTCCCCCAGCCCTTTCTCTCATTCCAGGTCTGTGTAGACAGATCTGACATAATTCTGATACCTTTGCCTTGGTACGTGGGAAATTTCTTTGCCCTGGCCACTTTCTATACTGTATCCTTGGATCTAATATTTGTGAATTGCACTATGATGTGACGTGTTGTAGGTTTGTCGTGGTTGAACTTGGATGGGGTCCTCTCTGCCTCTTGGACACAAATGTTTGTTTCCCTTGCTAGATTAGGGAAGTTTTCATCTACAATTTGTTCAAATATCTCTTCTAGACCTCTGTTTTTCCACACCCCTTCAGGGATGCCGATGATTCTGACATTGGATCGTTTCATAGAGTCAGTAATCTCCCATAATCTACATTCATGGGCATGGATTTTTTTAAGACCAGCTTCTATTTTCGTTTTTTCTTCTACTAACCCATCCTCCAATTCGCTAATGCGTTCCTCTGCCTCGGTGACCCTGGCTGTCAGAGCCTGTAGTTTTGACTGCATTTGGCTCATAGAAATTTTTTTTTTTTAAAGATTTTATTTATTTATTCGACAGAGATAGAGACAGGCAGCGAGAAAGGAAACACAAGCAGGGGGAGTGGGAGAGGAAGAAGCAGGCTCATAGTGGAGGAGCCTGATGTGGGGCTCGATCCCAGAACGCTGGGATCACGCCCTGAGCCGAAGGCAGACGCTTAACCGCTGTGCCACCCAGGCGCCCCTGGCTCATAGAATTTTTAATTTCTGTCAGATTCACTCTCATTTCTGCCCTTAGGGATTCTATATTCTCAGTAACATTTTCGTTAATAGTGTTTTCAAGTCTACTCATCATCTTGACCATTGTTGCTCTGAATTCCATTTCTGATAATTTGGATACATCCAAATCTATTATTTCTGTGGCAGAGGCCACAGACTCATTATCTTTTATTTGCTGGGGGGACTTGTCCTTCTTGTCATTCTGATGAGGAGAGGTTACGGGGTTGTCCAGAGCCCAAATTATTGACTGGGACCCAGGCTGTGCGCCCTTGTTTTCTAGAGATCTTAGGGATGTGGGCTTCTTCTTTAAAGATTTGATTTATTTATTTGAGAGAGAGAGAGACAGACAGTCAGCAAGAAAGGGAACCCAAGCAGAGGAGTGGGAGAGGAAGAAGCAGGCTCCCAGTGGAGAAGCCCGATGAGGACTCCTTTCCGGAACATTGTGATCACACGCTAATCCGAAGAAGGTGCCTAATGACTGCGCCACTCAGGCGCCCCGGGTTGTGGGCTTCTTGATTTTTCAGCCTGCCTTCTGGGGAAGGGGCCTGCCATGCCGATACTCAGGAAACCCTGTTTGGGTAGAGTCTCCGTGTCCCCTGTGAGGGGGAATGGGGATGGGCACCCTGGGAGCTGCTATTTCCAGGCTTTTGTTCTCTGGTGGCTTTCCCTGGCAGTTTGCTGTGCCTCTTCTGAGAGTCAGAGCAGCAGCGGCCGAAAATCAGCCTCTGTCACAGAACAGAGGGATTGCCGCCCGTTCTCCACTGATGTTCTGGCCACTTTAACTCTGTTTCTGCTGGTGCTGCTCAACCCTGCAGCATCCCAGGCTGTGCGCCCCACACCCGGCGTCCCAGCCCTCACTTCCAGGGCCGGCGCGTCTCTTTCCTTTGTGTTTCTAACCCCGCCAGCTGTCAGCCACCCCGCATGCACTCCTGCATCTCCCAGTCTCAGTCTGGATCCAGTGAGCACACCAGAGTTCTGGAGTTCTGTGAGATGCTTGGTAGCGCACGCCCCCGGCTCACGGTCTCAGTCTGCTGTCTCAAGGGTGCGGGTCCACGGTCCGCCTGCTCCCCCGTGCAGGTGGCTACCGCTTCCTGGTGCCCGGACACGGCGGTCTCCTCCCCCTTCCATTTATCTTCCGATATCTGTGTGCGGTTTCACGGCTCCCCGCTTCGTACCTCAAAACTCAGCGCTGGAGATGTTCATTTGTAGAGATCCCGATGTATCTTCCTGCGTCTCAGGCTGATTCCGTGGATGTTCCTGCTGGTCTGGTACCTATCCAACTCAACTCAGGGGACCGGCTGAAAAAGGGGTCCCCTACTCCTCCGCCATCTTAACTCCTCCCCCCTGGGATTAATTTCTAGTGTAAAGTATAATCATAAAGCAGAACATCTTTTAACCCTTTTAAATATATTTTGATATGTATTGCCAAATATATCAGTTGATACATATTTCCAAATTGCTCTCCTGGAAAATTGCACTGTCACCAGCAGTAAATGAGACTGTTGTTTTCCACAAACACTTCAAATTTTGATATTAGCATAGGAAATATTTTCAAAAACATTTAAATTAGCATTGATTTAAGTAAACAAGAAGTTAAATATTTATGTTTATTCAGTATTTAAAATTTTTCTAATAATATCCTTTATACACCTTTATACATTTTTTTATCAGAGTTTTTGCCTGTATCTTACAGATTTATATAAAATTTTTAACTAAAAAGATACTGGCTTTTCATCCATTATATTTTATACAAATTTCTCTAGCCAGTTATTTGTCTTTTTTTTTTTTATTTAAAGATTTTATTTGTCAGAGAGTGGGAGAGAGAGAGAGTACAAGCAGGGGAGCGGCAGGCAGGGGGAGAAGCAGGCTCCTCACTGAGCAAGTAGCCCATTGTGGGACTTGATCCCAGGACTCTGGGATCATGACCTGAGCCAAAGGCAGATGCTTAACTGACTGAGCCATCCAGGCATCCGTATTTGTCTTTCATATTATGTTAACTGTTTAACAATTTAGGAAAAAATACATACATATTCATACATAATAATCAATTCTCTCTCACATTCATTTATTTATTTAGCATTTTTTCCCTTTACTGAAAACTTCTCATCTAATTATACTATTCCTTTTAGAGCTTTAAAAATATTTTCAATTTTGCATCAACACTGTTCATTGATCTGCATTTTATTTTTGTGCTAGTAAAGGTGATGATTGAAATTTATGTATTTTATTGAATAATCCACCCTTTTTGTAATAGAAAATGGTATATGTGTCAAAATTTCCAAGTTAAATATTCTAAGGTTTATTTTTGAATTTTTAAAGTGAGCTTTATAGGTTAATATATCAGGTTACATATTCCTTTTCATATCCTCTTTGTGGCATTGTATTTTCTTTTCTATTTAAACACTTAGGGGCACCTGGGTGGATCAGTTCATTAAGCATCTGCCTTCCGGTCAGATCATGATCTCAGGATCCTGAGATGGAGCCCCACGTTGGGTTCCCTTCTCAGTGGGGAATCTGCTTCTCCCTCTGACCCTCCCTCCCCTGCCTTGTGCTCGCTCTCTCTCACAAATAAATAAAATCTTAAAAAAAATAATGCTGAAATACTAATAGGAAAGATCTGAAAAAGATTATATACACACCCAGGTTTATTTTAGCATTTATTCAGGACAGCCAAAATATAGACACACCATTAATATTCATTGATGGACATTAATGGATAAAGAAAATACGGTGTATACATACAGTGGAATGTTATTCAGCCTTAAAAAAAGAAGGGAATTCTCCCATTTGCAGCAACATGGATAAATCTAGAGGATATTCTACTAAGTGAAATGAGCCATTTCGGAAGGATAGATACTTCATGATACCATTTATATGAGGCATCTACAGTAGTTGATCAGAACCAGAGACTAGAGTGGTGGTTGCCAGGTGATGGGGGATGAGGATACAGGAAGTTAATAAAGAGCACTAAGTTTCAATTATATAAGATAAGACCTAGGGATCTAGTATACAAGATTGTATTTATAATTAATAATATTGTATGTTTAAAAGTTTGCTAAGGGGATAGACCTTACATTAAGTGTTCTTATCACAAAAAAGTGCAGAGGGCAGCAGGAAACTTTTGGAGGTGATGCATATGTTTATGGCATAGATGGTGGTGATGGCTTCATGGGTGTATACTTTAACTGATCATCATATACATTAAATATGTACAGCTTTTTGTACATCAGTCTTACTTCAATAAAATGGTTGTAAAAAAATGTCTTTCAACACTATTACTAGACAAGAGCACAACTGTGTCAGTAAGTGACCAAAGAGGGTAAATAAAATGAAATATGCAGATAATTGAGATTAACAGACAATAAGCTGGAAAAGTTAGACTCATTGGCCCTGTGTTTCCGCTAAGCCTCATATTGCAGACTGATTATTTAGTTAAAAAAAATTCAAATTAGTACTGTGATTTCCTCCACTTTGTGTGTCACTCTACCTCTCTCTCTTTCATTGCTCTCGCAAGATTTTCTCCTTTGAGGGCCCCAAAGATCAGCGCTGATAAGCTATATTGCCTTGGTGTCTTTTCTTGTCACTTTGGACACTGATTGACCCTATCTAGCTCAGGGAAGTGGTAATACACTACTTTAGTCTTACTCTTTTCATTGCTTCTTTTGTGACAAAAGAAAAGATTATAAACCTCTTGATAAAAGTTGGAACTAGTGTCTGTGTGGGCAAAATACAAAAACTAGCATAAAATGTCTTTTCACACATTTTCAAGTTTTTCCTATTCCTAAAGTGTCATGTAATTAAATGCATGAATTTTATTCTCCAGCACATAGCAGCGTCATGGTTATTAGTCCTCATTGTGTCCTCAGAGATACTTATATATGAATTTCCAGGAAATTTCATCCTGAAAAGTCAACCATATGACTAAAGGAATCTGGTAAAAATGTACTGTTGCTTCGTAATATTAATAATCTTAGAATATCAGAGGAATTTAAGAATATATAAAGAATAATTCTTATAGGACACTTAATTGGCCTAGTGTATTTTGCAATAAGCTATGTTGTTTGATAAGTTTTCAATTCACATGCCTTTAGAATTCTTTTTATTGCTCAATTGCCAAAATTGAGAATGGTTATCAAAGTAAAGTACATTTAGGGAGTTCCAAGTCGGTCAGGCAGAGAGGCACAATAGACAACAATCATCATGGTAGTTTCAGTACTGTTTGGTCTGCCTTCCTATCTTTTCCGTCCTTCCTTTTCTCCATCTTTGCTGCATTAGGTCTTTGCCTTTGTGGGTGACTCAGTTGCCCTCCAAGACTCTGGGTCATTGGTGACTGACTGTTTCTCTGAAATTCAGCTATTAACAGGTGTCATGATTCCTCAGTGACCTGCTTATGGTAACAACAAAGTCATGGTTTCTTGTTGGGCATCCTTTCCCTCATTGACTGAGTTACGTCACTTTGACTGTGAATATGTTCCAAAAATCTCCAGTTTTTCTCTTCCAGGCATGTGCACACACACATGCTCTCGCACATATGCAATGACTCCTTTTAACTTAGCCTCCTATTCTGTATTTTCCCTTCAGTGCTATCTATGAATTTATATTTCTTTCTTTTTTTATTTTAAAAGGATAAAGCAGAACTCTCTTTTCAGAATTATTCACTGTATGTAATTTGAATTCTTTTGATATTTTTAAATTAAATTGGTTTGAAGAGTATAAGAAATGGAAGAAATGTTAACTAGTTCCATCTGTGCATAAAGATGAATGAATATATTAAATTTCAGGAAAAAAAATTATCACTATAGACCTGGGAATAATAATCAAAAGGAGAATTATCTTTAGCCTGTTTAAAAAAAAAAGAAAGAATATACTCCAAACCTGAAGTTATTTCTGTCACTTAAATTAAAGATTGATGTTTTAAAACCTGAAAATATTAATACCATTCATTTTTTATCAAAATAAGAAAATAGAACAGTTCTTAATTTTTCTTCTAGAACTTGGTTCTTCAGTGATTGAAGACCCTGCCATTTGCATATTGATTTCATTAGTTTCTAAGATCTCTTTGTTTTGTCAAAAAGAGGATATAATTAATTATGTTGACTTAATATCATGTCTTATTAGTTACATATTTTGATTTTTCTCTTTTAAATACCATATCATCTTAACTAAACATTTCATCTATTTTGGTGTGTAAAATGTGAAGGCTTTTTACCAATAAATAATTCATATTATGGAGTTCTAGCTTATAACATAATAATTTTCTTCATCTAAAATGTGATGAACTGTTCTGCATTCTTCAACTGCACACACGAGGGCAAGGATATGTCAGTAGTTGCCCCATTGCCAAAAATGTCCTTGACATGGGTGAATCAACCTCTCTCTCTCAAAATCCCTCTCCCTCTCTCAAGATATCCTGATTTACTTTGTTGTGGTTTTACATGGTAATTAAAGCCTTCTAACATAGTATGTACTTTACTTACTTGTATTTATTTTTATTTACTGCTCTTCCTGGTTTAATTTTCTGGGAGGCAAGGCACAATTAAGGAAATTATTTTAAGTTTGTTACCTTGCAACCCAATTTATATTAATATTGTCATCAATAAAACGAAAAAATTGCGACAATTTTATGACATCAGAACAACCAAGAATGAGAGAGCAGATGGGAGAGAAAACCTTGTGCAAATTGATACAAAAGTCTACTCAAAATCAGCCAAACAAATCAGAGTAAGGAAATTACTTAGATGAATCAAGCTAGAAAAAAAATGAATGGGGGGCAGAGAAACAGAAATTAGCTTGTCTTATAAAATATGTATTTAAGAAAAAAGATTATGTTGAGCATAATGTATTAGGCATATTCAACAAGGCTGTCTGACAATATTCATAACTGTACTATATCCACAATTCCTGTAAGCTAATTTGGTTAAGTAATGGAGCTCAAAGAAGTTACTTTTTCAAAAAAGTATTGTATACAGTCTCTAACTCTAGAAGGAATGATAAGAAGAGAGAAAAATTAAAATATTTAACTGGTATGGGCAGTGTTTGATATGTCCAAGAATAATTGCACTGGACAAGTTAAACAGGCAAAGAAGACTTTATTCATGAGTTTTGCCATAGGGGAGAGAGATTGAACTGAATTCTACTGAAAGAAAAAGTGGGAGAGTTTTCAAACATGCTTGGGTCCACTAAAAAAGTACTACAGGAATTTAGGGGGAAGGTTGGCAGTCTGATTACATCATCTCTGCTCCTTGTTGTTCATCATCAAGTTAGGCTCCTATCCCCCCCAGAGACTGGTTGATTGGGTTTACATTTTTAGGGATTGGCTCCCAGGGCCTTGTGAAAGATGTTCCTGGGTTGTAAAACTGACAAGGGTCTAAGAAGATTTACATCTCAAAGGAGCTGAGAAAGAATTTACAGTTTTAAGTTTTCTAGAATAAATATTGTAAGGAAAGGGAGGTCAGGGCCCTGTGGTCGGAAGGAAACTTGTCTAAAGCTTAGTCCAGCTGAGAGGAATGTTTAGGCCATCTTGGTCAGATAAAAGAAACTGCTCAGGTCTCTACAATGATCTCTTGCGCGGGTGTGCGTGCGCTTTTTTTTTTTTCTCTTGTAGTAACAATTGTTCGCAATTCAGAGGAAACAGTTCTTTTGCTGTGGGTCATTATAGAGATGAATAGGTAAGTGCCTGATTCCAGTGTAAGAATTATATTCAAAGGAGTTTTACTTTTTCCTGGTATTCAGAGTTGTAGCAAATGAGCATGCCTGGTCTGAGTGCTCAAAACATTAAAAATCTTGATATAATTCTGTAACACAGTGTATTAAGAATGAAGAAAATTACATTATTCATGGTAGAATTTTCAAATACTTATAGTGTATTATTAGTTAGATATCAACATTATATTTGCTCTCTCTAAGTAATTGGGAATTCTTAAAAATAGTCAACATAGGAACAATATCCAAGGAACTTGTTTACCTATGTTCACAGCTGGGTATTAGGAATAACTCTGGACATATCTTCTTCAAGTGAACAAAAGCAAACAAATATAGAAATATGTAATGTAGTATATTCTCAAGTAGGTAAATTTTTCTGTTTATATATGTATAGATCTACCTACTTATACAATTAGACATTGCCTGTATAAATAAGTGTACACATATAATACTATATGTAATCTTTTCTGTTGTGTTATTTAAGAAGGAAGGATATATTTGAATTCTTTTTGCTTTATTCAAATAAGTTGTAAATATATTAATATATAATTTAAAAATCAATATAGATGTCTACTATTAAAATGCTGGGATTATGGTTAGTATTTAAATTACTATTAAAAATATGATTTTAATTAAGATTACTTAACTGTAGTGGAAACACATTGATACATATATTTCATAGTTTTGCTTGTTGCTAGGAAGTTCAGAGTTAGACTTAATGTTTAATCATTAGTCTTAGGGATTGATCTATTTGCTTATTCTGTACAG
This sequence comes from Ailuropoda melanoleuca, assembly GCF_002007445.2. Lineage (NCBI taxonomy): Eukaryota > Metazoa > Chordata > Mammalia > Carnivora > Ursidae > Ailuropoda > Ailuropoda melanoleuca. Next base: position 53,011,113 of record NC_048226.1, read on the forward strand.
TTGATTCTAAATAACCAAGGAAAGACAAGCCTCCCCTTGGAAGGTGTATTAGAGTCTCTGTGTTCATGTAATTTTTCATCATATTATTGCATGGGTTTATAAAAATGTTGAGAACACTGTGTGTTTTATTACCTGAGAGTTTAATAGCCTAGTTATGTATATGGCTTTTATTGATTTATCTCAAATTCTTTTAGAAGAACAATTTATAATATATATTCTTTATTTCAATAAGTGTAGATTTTCCCCTTGAAAAGCTCCCTGTAGTTAAAAAATAACTTAATTTAAAAAATAGGGCATGGTTATGTTCAACAAACATATATTGACCACTGTAACATGTAATGTGCTGTAGATAGAAATATGAATGACATTTTTTTTTTCCTCTGCTAAAACTTGGTTGGAAATGAATATTTGAGGGGATCATTTCAGTCGAGTGCTGTACATGAGAAATCATGTTTGCAGAGATGTTAAAGCTAATGGACTCTGGAGCCAGACCAATTGAATTTGGATTCTCAGCTTTGTAACTGACTAGCTGTGTGGTCTTTGGCAAGTTAATTAACCTTTCTGTGTTTCTATTGTATTACGCATAAAGGAATAATAATATTGATTACTTTATCTGGTGGTTGTCTGGATTACATAATTAATGTAAATTACATGTTTAGCCTAGAGCTAGAATTACATTGCTAATCAAATACAGTTTATCAAATTGGGACTAGTGGTGCCAGGATTGGTGAGAAAAGTTAGGGATGACTTCCTGGAAAGCTCTCTTGCTGAGATGATTCTGGTTCTTGAAGACTAAAACTTCTCTAAATGAAAAAGGGGATTGTAGAGAAACTCAGGAATGGAGAGGAATGAGCAGTTGACAAGGATTGATGTTATAATCTTAAAATGTTATCAGTTTCATATGATGGAATTGTAAGGTATAAGGTGGGTAGTGGAATAAGGAACACTAAAGAAATAAGCAGGAACTTGATCATGAAAAGATTTGTATGTCCCTCAAAGGAGATTTGACTTCACCTTGTAAGTGATGGATATAAATTAAAAGTATTTTTTAAAAAGGGAGTGAGGGGTGCCTGGCTGGTTCTGTTGGAAGAGCATGAGACTCTTGATTTCGGGATTGTGAGCTCGAGCCCCACGTTGGGTGTAGAGATTACTGAAAAACAAAACAAAAAACCCTTTAAAAAGAAAAATTAGAGAGGCACCTGGGTGGCTCAGTCGGTTAAGCGGCCAAATCTTGATTTTGGCTCAGGTCATGATCTCAGGGTCCTGATAATGAGCCTTGCGGCAGGCTCTATGTTCAGTGTGGAACCTGCTTAAGATTCTTTCTGTCCTTCTGCCCACCCCCCTCCCATGCACACACTTTCTCTCCTTCTCTCTCTCTCTCAAAAAAAAAAAAAAACAAAACATTAAAAAAATAAAAATAGAAAGAAAGGGAGTGAATTGGTTAGATTGGATTTTGCATAGGTCTCTCTGGGTGCAATAGGTGGAGAAAAATAAGATGGAAGGCAGAAAGAAGGTTATGAGGCTGTTAAAAATATCACTCGATAATATAGATTAAGTTCTTTGATTGTCATAAGGATTAATTTATAGGTCTTCTGTTTTTGAAATAATATTACTTATTTTATGTTTTAAAATTTAAGTGAGAGGAAGGTAAACCAGTTCTCATGGGAATAGCATAAATGGGAGAAGAAAGTTGACATTGTTACTAATAATATTTCCCAGAAAAAAAGTTGACTGCCTATTATATAACCACTACAATGATTTTTGTGTGTTTTTGTAAGAAGTTTGTAAACATCCTATGTGATAATTATACAGATAGAGGCAAAATTAATAACGTAATTTCTTCCCTTTTCTTGTATAACAGTGGTGGCAGCAGTAGTGTTCTTATAACTTACTTGGTAAGGAGAATTGGATTATATTAGAATTAAAATAATAAAGTTAAAAAGTGTTTAGGTTTGTATCTATTCATTTGAGTAAGCCCTTGCATCAAGAATTGTTTTTCTTTCTACTGTTTACATTTTTCTTTGTGTATTGATTAATACAATATTATAATATTAATATAATATTAACATAATGTAAAAATTGAATTTTAAAATATAAATGTAATGTTCAGTAGGAAACATTGGTGTTCTTTCTCATATGTAATCTGTGATGTATACAATAAAATCACTATGCATATATGTATTAGGGATCTAAAATGGGATATGTAAGAAGTCCACATACTTCTGTAGAGCTATGTTCTCAATACTATGTGTACAATCCACACACCACCCTGTTGGGATAGAAAGAGCAGTGCTCTCCTTTTTACACTTGAGGAAAATTACTCCAGCTGGTTAGATGACTTGCCCAAGGTGTAGTCCTGAAATTTATACCCAGGCTTTTTAACTTCATATCCAAATGTTTATTTTCTGTTGTAGCATTGCTCTCTATCCTAAGAACAGTGGGAAAGAACCCATAATTTGAACTGCTGCCTAGATTCATAGATACCTGAATTTTAATCCTATTACTGAGAATGATAAAATGGTATTTTGGGCATTTGAGAATTTACTTGGAGCCAAAGGAATTGGTGAACATGTGTCCTGCATCAGAGGGAAGCAGGCAGAAACAGCTGTAAAAAAAAAAAAAAAACCTAGGCATGATATATGCTTATTTTATTAGGCACATCGTTTAATCTCTCCAATTCTTCCTTCAAACAATTTATCTAGTGATTTGTAACAATTACCTCACAAAGAATTCAAGATAATTAAATCATAACTATGTACAGAAGGCCAGGAATAGTTCTAAGAACATATTAGGCATTTTTTTCTTTATTAGTCAACTTTGTAGATCTTTGATGGAGTTCTTGAAAGAATAGTTCCTTGAGAAATTCTTGGCTTTTCACAAGACTGTTTTTCTATGTAAAATGTGGCCTAGGGCCAGTAGGGGGCAGCAGAACACCAGTCCCAAATCCAAAATTCTGGTAGCCTCCTGGTTTTGCAGTGCAGGTGAGACAAACCCTTGACCTTCCCAGAGATCCACTAGTTGGGAAAGGACAGAAGAGCTAAATCTGTACTAAATGTACGTACACAACTTACAAGCTAATGTTTGCCAAAGCAGACATCCAAACCAAAGATTGGAAAGCCACTCAAAAGCAGTGTCAGCTAAGCCACATCCAGTTGCACAGTAAGTTCATAAAAACGGTTAATAAAAGGCAGAAATGAAATTGAAGTTGATGTGATCATATTCTCAGTTCTTGGGAAGAAGATTCTGGTGGTATTGGAAGAGGTTGTACTTGTTTCTAAATAGGGCTCCACTTTGCTCCTTTGAGGACATGGCTGTTGCATTGTTCAGTATGTCAAAGTTCCTCAAACCAACCTACCTTGTACAGGTGCTTTAGGTTTGGAGTGGTCATTGCACTTCCTAAGCATTATCAGTAAAATGAGGTGAGGAGTTGGGAAACTCTGAGGAGAAGCATAGACTCCTAGGTCATTTTATTTTAGATTTAAAAAGGACCAGATTTTATACAGACTAGATGGTTAACGTATACCACTTAGCTGTTCAGAAGTTCTTTAGAAATTCTTTAAATTTTGATACAAACTTTATTAATATAGCCATTTCAATTATTTAAAAACTGTTTAAGAAAACCTAATAGAATGAGTTCCGTGAAAGTTGTCACACCTAGAAACTGCAAAATTTAATTTGTGTTTCTCTGGGTTAAGCTTCTACTTTGCACATACTTTTTTTCATAGTGTTTCAACTTTACTATTTTTTGATGTTTTTTTATTGAGGTAAAATTGGCATATAACATATAAGTTTCAGGGGTACAACATTATAATTCTCTATTTATATGCCCTGCAAAAGGGATCATTACTGTAAATCTAGTTACCATCCATCAACATACGATTGAGTCCCATCCCCCTTTTTGCCTAGACCTAACCCCCTCCCCTCTGATAACTACCAATTTGTTCTCTTTATCTATGAGTTTTGTTTTGTTACATGCCATAAATAAGTGAAATTGTACAGTATTTGTCTTTCTCTGTCTTCTTTCACTTAGTGCAATTCCCTCTAGATCCATCCATCTTGTCACAAATTGCAAGATTTCCTTCTTTTTTATGGTCAAGTAGTATTCCATTGTGTGTATGTATGTATGTATATGTGTATCACATTTCTTTATCCATTCATCCATATACAGACACTTCGGTTGTTTCCACATCTTGGCTGTTGTAAATAATGCTGCAGTGTATATAGGGGTGCATATATCTCTTCAAATTACTGTTTTTTGTATTCTTTGGATAAATATCCCAAAGTGGAAGAGCTGGATCATATGGCAGTTTTATTTTTAATTATTTTTAGGAAGCTCCGTATTGTTTTCCATAGTTCCCGCACCATTTACATTCCCACTAACATTATATAAGGGCTCTCTTTCCTTTACATTCTTTCCAACACTTATTATTTCCCATCCTTTTAATAATACCTGTTCTAACAGATCTGAAGTGACATCTCATTGTGGTTAGGTTTTCATTTCCCTGAAAAAGTGATGTTGAGTATCTTTTCATGTGCCTTTTGGCCATCTGAATGTCTTCTTTGGAAAGATGTCTATTCAGACCTTCTGCTAGTGTTTTAATTGAGGTGTTTGGTTTTTTTGTTTTTGACTAGTAGGTGTTCTTAACATATTTTGGATATTAACCCCATATTAGATATATAATTTGCAAATATTTTCTCCCATTCAGTAGGTTGTTTTTTATTTTTGTTGTTTTGCTTTGCTGTGCAGAAGCTTTTTAAATTGATATAGTCACATTTTTAAAAATTTTTGCTTTTGTTTCTCTTGCTTGGAGAAACGGGTCCAAAAAATATCACTGAGGGGGAGTCAAGGAGCTTACTGCCTATTTTTTTCTAGGAATTTTATGGTTTTAGGTTTTATATTCAAGTCTTTATCCATTTTGAGCTCATTTTTGTGTATGATATAAGATAGTGCACTGATTTCATTCTTTTGCATGTGACTGTCCAGTTTTTCCAGCATAATTTATTGAAGACTGTCCTTTCTCCATTATCTATTCTTGCCTCATTTGTTATAAATTAATTGACCACATAAGTATTTATTATTTTTGGGTCCTTTGTTCTGTTCTATTGATTTGTGCGTCTGTTTTTATGCCAATACTGTACTATTTTGGTTGCTATAACTATAGTACAGTTTATAAGCAGAGAGCATGATACCTTCAGCCTTGTTCTTTCTCAGGACTGTTTTGGCTATTCAGGGTCCTTTGTGGTTAAAATACAAATTTAGAATCATTGGTTCTAGTTCTGTGAAAAATGCCTTTGGATTTTGATAGGGATTTCATGGAATCTGTAGATTGCTTTGGGTAGTATGGACATTTTAACCATATTAATTCTTCCAGCCCATGAGTAATTGAACTCTTACCAATCCATTTGACACTAGAGATTTTACTGCTGGACAGGAGAGTCTAATGTTGTAACAATTTTAATTTATTCTTCTTCTTTCATGAGTTTCCTAGAATAAATGCTCCTTTATTGACATGATGGAGGCCTTTTTAAAAAAAAAAAGATTATTTATTCATTTGAGAGAGAGAGAGGGGAAGAAGGAGCAGGGGGAGGGGCAGAGGGAGAAGCAGACTCCCCACTGATCAGGGATCCTGATGTGAGGCTTCATCCTGGGGTCATGACCTGAGTGGAAGGCAGACGTTTAACTGACTGAGCCACCCAGGTGCCCCGTTGGAGGCCTTGATAGTAATATATGCAGTGGGTCTAAATAGGACAAGGCTAAGGTTGTCAACTTAAACTATGACAAAGATGTGAAAAACATATTTGGGGGACAATGGGTAGAACAGGGGACTCTAGTAGTTAGGTTGTGGGTTGAATCAGATGCTCTAACTCTATTGAATCAAAGTGTATTATATCTTTCAGTTCTCTGGATTTAGCAGGACAAAATAGATTATAGAATAAAAATAAGATAAAAGTATAGTGGCAGAATTCAGTTTTTGCCAAATCATGGTATTTACCTTTAGATACAGATCCTCTTCTGGAAATCTGAGGGATCTTAGTTTAATTTCTGTTGTTTGGTTATCTGCTTTATTAGATCAAATGGTAGGTGATAGGTAGGTGATAGGTCTTAATGTTACCGCATTTACCTACTTTCAGAGCTACATAAGCCAAAAGGGTAGGCAGAACTCTTTCTTTTGGGGTCATAAGCTGTCTTGGGACAAGGCCAAGAATTGGAGGTAAAAGGTTATCCTCAGAAAAATTTTCTCTCTCCTTAAACTTTCTATAATATGAAAACATTTTCTTCATTTATGGAAAAATATTTTGAATTACTGCTTTCTTAAATATCCCTTCATATGGGAGTCAGTGACTTGTTACTTTAATAGCATCTTCAGAACCCTTGCATTAGATCTTTCACCACCAGGAAAGATGTTTGAATTTCAGATTTTAAGCCATTATACTGTCAGAGTAATGATGACTTGTCCCTTGCTCCCTTGCTCCCTCCCATTCAGTCTCAAATAGCTTTGAGGTCTTTCTGTGTTAGATTTGAATTGTAAAAGTTCATATGTTGAAGTCCTAACTTCCAGTACCTCAGAATGTGACCTTATTTGAGATAAGGTTGATATAATTAGTGAAGTTGAGGTCTTTAGGATGGGTCTTAATCCAGTATGATTGGTGTTCTTATGAAAAGGGAAAATTTGGACACAGAGACAGACAAGCATGCAGGGAGGATTTCATTGGAGTTATGCTGCCACAGCCAAAGAACTACCACAAGCTGGGAGAGATACCTGGAATATCCTTCCCTACTGCTTCCAGAGGGATCATGGCCCTGCTGACACCTTGATCTCAGAATTCTGGTCTTCAGAACTATGAGATGTTTTCTGTTCTTTAAGTCCTTAGTTTGTGGTACTCTCTTATAGCAGCCCTAACAAACCAATATGAGACAAAAGTACATAGCTCTGTTGAGTGCTCTGTTGGTAGTTACAGTGTCTTATTTTTCAGGATAACATTCTCACCAGGACTATCTCTTTTAAGAAATTGTTCCCTGTCTCTGAAATGGTGCCAGAAATAAAACCTTTCTATAGTGTATAATTTAATTTCCAGTTTTTTCTTTTTACCACTAAGACAGTATTCAACTTTATCAAGATTTCATTTAAGGTTAAATTCACAAGCTTAATAAATACCTATGTTTATAATAATTATAAAAATGTAGGTAAGGAAATATATTCTACCCATTCAAAAGCAATGATGTGAAGAATGTCTGAAACAACATGTCATCACTCTGACAGATCTAATTGCTGCAAATTGTCTTATAAACATCCACAGGCAGCAAACTCTGCTCAACCATTCCAGGAGGTGAGGCCCAATGATAGTATTAAATCTACCAAAAATCCTACAGTTGTATAATTGTTTTCTGCACTTCTGTATTGATTCTTTTACAAACCTCTCTTCCATATTTCATTTGATAACATCAGAGTTGTATTTCACCAAAGTTATGAAACAGATGGAAAATACAATTGAATTCCATTAACATAAACTTAATTATAAATATGAAAATTGAAGATAAATGAGAAAATAAGAAACTCAGAAATTCAGTAAGGACAGTCATACAGTGCCAATGTTAGCAGTACATAGATATTCCTATAGTGAAGTACAATATTGAGTTATAAAATTTTAACTCTTAACTCATGAAAGTTAACATCCTATCTGAAAAGTATGGACTTTGAATCCTTGGTTAACAAAGTGAATATGAAAAATGGCTCAGGGTATCCCTCTTTGGTGGAGAATCACTCTAGCTAGATATATATACCTTCTCCCTCCCAATATCCTACCACTTCAGTGGCTGATAAGTAACCCATCTCTTTGAGATGGCAACCAAAACATCTGAGATTATCAAAATGTTTCCTAACTGGGTATCTTTTCAGTATGGAAGGGTTAGGATTGAAAATAGAAATGAGAAAATAAATTAAACCTAAGGTATTCACACTTTGCTGTTAGGTTTAAGAGTAATATATATAATTAGCATTTTGAATGTTTGTAACATTTAAGGTAATTTAACATATTAGAGTATCTGAGATTTTTATTAGATTAAAATTTACAATTTAACATGCACAATTGATTTTAGATTTGTGATTTCATTATAAAAAAAGTAAAGGAGTTTGGCCAACATCCTAAACTATATTGAGGTAATCAAAATAATTTGAGTAACTATGTAAGTTTAATTTACTAGATTCTCAAAAGTTATTTTTAAGCACTTGGAAAAGTTTTGCTTGTTAAGTCATATATTTGAAGAATATAAAAATAAAGTAGAATTATTAAATTTTAAGTAGACATGTGAATTTAATTGGGCTGTAAATAAAACTTCTCTGAAAGAGGTTTAGTTTGTTTGAGTTAATCAAAGAAAAAGTGAAGATTATTATCTTTTTTATTAGATTAATAAATGGAATAATACTTTGTACATTGAAATTATGAGCAAAGTAATGTTTCCGTATTTTTCTTTAACATCTTGAATTTTAATTTTAAACCTAAGAAACTGTAAAGGTACCAAGAATAAAACAATCATGAACATCATGAAATTCATTTTGACACTATGCTATGGCACAAAATTTTATTATGAAATGAGTGTGTGAAACTTGGCTACTCAAGGCTTTGAGTTCTTACCTTCCCAGCAATATCAAATAGTCAAAGACTGAGAGATACTATTGTCAGACTCTGTCAGTTTTTTCCTGTGAAAAAGTTTTGAATATCAAAGCACACCCAGTTCCAGCACCTCATTTTTAGCAGCTTTACAGATCTTGTTTTTTTGACTCTAAACATGGGAACAACTGCTGTTTAAAAAGTTATACTTTAGAGCCTTATTGCCCTGTGGCAAGATCTCTATTCTTTATGCCCCCTAAAGTGTAGTTTTGAAGGAATATACAGTTTTCTGAAGTGACATTGTCAAATTCACAGGATTATCTTTTTTTGTGAGACAAGAAAAATTATTTTACTTTTTCGCTTATTGTGTATGAAATAGACATTTGACATTTCTACTAAGGGAACAACAGGAAGTCTATGGCATCAACATAAATTAGAATTTATAGAACAGTGATTTCACCCACATTTCTGTTACTTGTGATTCATAAACCGCCAAAGGAGTTTGGAAAATAATCTGCATTGAAATTCTGTGTTATATTTCTGCTTCTTGAATTAACTAATTTTGTGACTAATAGTAAGTTACTTTGTCTGAAACTTTTGCTACATCTGTAAAATGCATTATTTAGACAAAGGATCAGCATGGTGTCTTTCTGTATAATCCTTTGTAATTCTTGAAACTCAGGTTTATGTAACTATTTTAATTTGTTATAGATGGTTTGAAAATTTAGCAAGACATGCAACATTTACATAATTACAGCTTTGTTCTCTGTTTTGTTCTTTTGTTTGTTTGCATTTAGTATTCCTTTTCTTGCTAACTAATTGTGATACCTTCTTTTGGTCTGTCTCTCTGGTAAAGAGGTAAGGAGCTTTGGTTTGGGCCATGGAATGGAAAACCCTCTGGCCAAGGATTGGACATTTGACTCCAGTCCTGAGATATGTTTTTGAACAAACTAATTAGTTAACTTGGATTCATTTTGAAAGAAAATGAAAGTTATAATAATCACAATGCATTTATACAGGTTGCTGAGGGAAATTTCTCTTTCTACTTCATGTTTGCCCAAGAATTTTGTTTTTTAATCATAGATTAAAGAATCACAGCAATGAAGCTTTTATAGTCAGAGTCATTATAACACAGCATGCCAAGAGAAGCATTTTTTAGGTTTATTTTTACTTTTATTTGTTTATTTATTTTTGGTCTGTGGATTGCATGCTTCTTTGTCTTTGTATCCAGTCCTCTAGTGCAGCGCCTGGTATGAGACAATCTGTAAACACTGGATAAACCAATGAATGAATGAACCACCATTTTCTGTTTGTTAACTGTTGTCACATAACAGGTTGCTCCAATATTTATTGGCTTAAGCCAACAACAGAGATCTATTATCTTGGATAGTTTCTGTGGGTCATGAATTTGGGATTGGTTTAGGTGGGTGAATTCTAGCTCAGTCTTTTAATGAGGTAGTCAAGATTTCTGGATTTCTTCTTAGGACTACCTGTGTGTGCTCATGTCATAGAAGCTAGCTTCCTGTAGACCAGAATGATTCCAAAGAGATCAAGGCCTAAGCTGTAATATATTTTATCATTTAACCTTGGAAGTTACATACCATGATTTCCACAAGCCAGTCCTACTTATTATGGGCGGCACCACACAGGACATGAATACCAGGAGACAGGGATTATAGGGGCCATCTTGGAGGCTGGTTAATACATATTAAAGACATTTTATATTAGATGAAAGTTTTCACATTTATTAAGTCGTTTTCTCATTAGTTCAGATCTTTCATGTTAGAATGAGGCAACATGGCACAAGGAAAATTAGCCATTCATTATGGCTCATATGGGTCAAGAAGTATATTCTCAACAAACTCTGGAAATATGCAGCAAGCTGAAGAACTAGGTTAATAAATGTGTATTTAGGGGCGCCTGGGTGGCACAACGGTTAAGCGTCTGCCTTCGGCTCAGGGCGTGATCCCGGCGTTCTGGGATTGAGCCCCACATCAGGCTCCTCTGCTGTGAGCCTGCTTCTTCCTCTCCCACTCCCCCTGCTTGTGTTCCCTCTCTCGCTGGCTGTCTCTATCTCTGTCAAAAAAATAAATAAAAATAAAATCTTAAAAAAAAAAAATAAAAAAAATAAATGTGTATTTATTTAACTTCTCCTGACCGTTTTCAGAAACTCTTGCTGTAAAGTCCTGTGCGTATCCTGATGCTGTATAAAATGTGAAGCAGCCTTATCAATCTGCGATTTGCCTAGTTAAAGCCTGAGCTTTCATGGGAAGGAAACAACCTCAGTTAACATCAGTAAATCCCTTTAGCTTTAAGTGCAAGAAGTCAATCACAGAAAAATCACAAAGCATAAAGTAACACATAAAATAACACTACCAGTCTGATCTCTTAGGACAAACAAGCAGTGAAAGGGAAAGATGCTTTCTGAAAGCATGCACAACCTCTCTTGGCAAAACAAAAGCCAAAAACAAATTACAGTGTGTGTTTATGCTAGAATGCCTGTTACCTTAAGAAAATTCAAAGCAATTTTCCATAAAAACAAGGTCATCACATCCCAGAGTAAGAACAGTTACTAAATCGAGGCCAACCTTACTCAAAAATACAGTGAAGTGGGGTGTGTGGAAGAACAAACTCTGAAATTTAAGAAACCACACAATTAAAAATTACATTTTCTGTGATTTTTGGCTTTTGTGTGTTTTGCAATTTTTTTCCTCTGGATTTTCTTTTTTGACTTTTCTTGATTTTTAATGAGAGTACATGTGTCCCTTTCTGTTCAGGAGGAGTTAGCTTGGTGGTAATACTGATGTATTCTCAATAATTTATAGTAGTAAATTATTCAAAATGGAGAAAGTTATTGTTTTCCCTGTTTAGCCAGTTCTGACTTTTGTTTGAGGAAATCTTTCATCCCAGATGGGAAGAGAGAAAAGAGCTATTTTTTTCCTTTTATGTGCCAGACATTGTGTGAAATAGTCTACTTTTCTTACTCCATTTAATCTTCACAGCAAACTGATGAAGGATAATCTGAGATGCAAAGGGGTTGAAGAAGCTGAAAATTAGAGGTAGTATTGCTTGTGGTTAGTATCTAAGAAGGGGCAGAGCCAGAATTTTGTCTGACTGTGAAGCTGTTTCTACTACTCTGTGCTTGTCTCCCAGGGGAAATACAGGTTCATGAAATCTTCCATTCTAACATCAACTAAAGATGGAAGTAAGGCTTTCAGGTTATTTTACCAGGAACTGTAGAACTTACGGAATTAGAAAGCTAGAAGATGGTGACCAAATCAGACCATATTACTTTAAAAATGAACAAAATATCAGTTTCTGAATAATAATCTGGTTCAAAAAATAATAAAGATTTTTCTTAAATAAATACAATTATATTTTCAATGACATACAGGTATGATGGCAGATCCTAAGTTAATTGTTTTGCTATTCACTTTCCTTTTCCTAATGCCACACAATTTAGTTTGGCATAATTGCATTAACACTATTTGACCAGAATTACCTTCTTGCATCTATTTGTATTTAATTCTGTACCAATTTCTGTTGACCTTATGACCTGGCATGACTCCTGTCTCTCATCAGCCATCCCCTTAAATGTAGCTTGAACAGCTTCTTGAGCCTTGTAGAAAATTAAGTAATGCCCGCCACACTAGTGTGTATCAACCATTGAAATGACAGCTGTATTAATTTCTTGTAGGTAACATGCATAAGGGGAAAAGGTATTTAAAAAACATTGTTAAAAAATACTCTAGAAATCTCCTAGTCCAATACACTAGTTTCATGAAATAATTGTACATAAACACAAATACCTATTATATCCAGGCCGTGCACTGGGATTTGACAACCCTCTTTCAGTTTCTTGCTCCAGTGTTTGATAGTCCTGTCATGAAGTTCTTTATTTAGTGGCTTTAAGTTTCAAGGTACTCAAGTCCTCCTAAGCTCTTTTCAATCTTTTGTTTGCTTTCTAGTGATCAATCCACATGTATTTTATCCTTCAGTCCAAGTGATTCATTGTTCAATTAACATTTCTTGCCTTCTATAAATTATTCCTCAATTAAGTTTAGTGTAGGGTAATTGGTTTAACCTGTGGCAGCTTCCTCTCATCTGCATTACTACAGAGACTCACTGTCCGAGAAGCTCTCCTGTTCCTGATACCAAATGCATTTCACATGAAATTTTTCTTCCAATGACATGCTATTGAGGTCAGAAGAAAAGTTATACACTCATTTAAGGACAGTATGAGGCTATTAGCACAGCATTTTCAGTTTTTCTCAAACTCATTACAATATGAAATTTCATGAATTTATGTGACTCTCTGTCATAAAGAATACAGACATCTTTATTACCACTGTCATCCTCATCATCATCATTACAGATCACTGCTGTGTCTGTTGATGATTCTTCTTAAGTTTGATAACCTCAGAATATCAACATGGTCTTTTTATGAAATGGTCAATCTAACACTGAAAGGAGGAAGTAAAAGAAGTCTTCTGATGTCTCTGCAGGATATGCATATGTGTATGTGCAAACATTACCTAGATGAGGGAATACACAAATAGAATAAGGAAAACTTATTGTCCTGTTATGATTAGAAGTTCATCGTCTTGCTAGAGAGTATGGTGTAATGAGGTGGAAGAATCGGACAAAGAGTCAGGAGACCTGAGTTTTAGGTCAAATTTGTTACTGCTTGCTTCAGTGCTTCTTAATTTTTAAGTGCATTATAAATCATGTACATTCGCTTTCAGTAATTCTGGAGTAGAGACTAAGATTCTGAGTTTCCTACATTAAATTCTTAGGTCATGTTGATACTGGTCTACATTTTATGTAATGAGAACTTGCTTAACTAACTCTGAAGAGCTCCGTCATTCTTTCTGAGGATTTTTTTTTTCATTCACAAAATAAAATGGTTGGACTGACAAGTATGCAAGGGGCCTTGTCAATCTTGCAAGGTTTTGAATTGCATAAGCCCTCTATATCTCTATTAAGATATATTAAACTCTATCCTTTGGTGATTTTGTCATAAATTTACTTAAGAGAATTTGTTCCCCTACTTCTTTCCATGTCCCAGATGAAGTTTGAATCACAGTTAATGAAAGATTTGAAATTAATGAAAGCTTTTCTTTTTATAGTTAAACTGTAAACCACAACTTCCTCTTACAGAGATACTAAGAAAATAGTTGCATATCTATACAACAAGTGCTTTGTATGTACATATCATCTTTATTTCTAAGAATATTATACTTATCTGTGAATATATATATATATATATATTTACTGAAAATATAAGGATATATATCCCTTTGCACATATAAGAGAAAATAAATGAGGAGGGGGTAGAAGGGTAGCATAGGAAATCCTGAACTCACTTCCTTCCATGGATGCACCAAATCTACAGCTACATATGAATCATTCTCCTCTGAAAAAGATCTGAAAACTAGATGAACTCTTCTATACACAAAGAAAGATTAAAAGACAAAAGAAGGAAAATTAAAACTATGATAATTAGTTTGGGATATATAGAATAAAAAGATATAAAAAGTGTTATAAAAAACATAAAACATGAAGGGGGAGTAGAAATGTAGAGTTTTGGAATGTGTTCAAGTTTAAGTTGCTATCAACTATTAGACTATCATATACTTACAGGGTGATATATGTGAATCTCATGGTAACCACAAAGCAAAACCTTAATGAGAAAAGAATCTAAACATAACACTAAAAAAAGTTATGAAACTATAGGAAAGAGAGAAAGGAAAGAAAGAGAGGAACAAAAACACCAGAAAACCATTTACAAAATGGCAGTAAGTATATACCTATAAATAATTACTTTAAATGTAAATGTACTGAATTTATAAATATATATGCACAACATAAGAGCACCAATATATATAAAGCAAATATTAACATACCTAAAGGGAGAAATTAACAGAAATACAAGACTAGCAGGAGATTTTAATACCCCGTTTATATTAACGAAGAGATCACTCAAACAGAAAATCAGTAAAGAACATTGGTCTTAAATGACACATTAGATCAGATGGGCTTAATAGATACATACAGAACATTACATCAAAAAGCATCAGAACATATAGTCTTCTCAAGTACATGTGGAATATTCTCTAGGATAGATCACGTGTTAGAACAGGCAAAAAATCTCAGTAAATTCAAGGAGATTGAAATCATATCATGCATCTTTTTCAGCCATAATGGTATGAAATCAATTACAAGAAAAAAACTAGAAAAACTACAAATACACGAGAATTAAACAACGTGTTACCAAACAGCTACTGGTCATAGAAGAAATAAAAGGTGAAATAAAATACCTAAGGAAAAACGAAAACAAATATGACAAATTAAAATCTATGGGACACAGCAAAAGTGGTTCCAGGAGGGAAATTATAGCAGTGCAGGCCTACCTCAAGAAGGAAGATAAATCACAAACAATTTAACTTTACATCTAAAGGAAGTAGAAAAAGAAGAACAAGCAAAGCCCAAAGTTCATAGAAGGAAAGATATAATAAATATCAGAGCAAAATTAAATAAAATAGGGACTATAAAGATAGTGGAAAAGATCAATGAAACTAAGATCTGGTTCTTTGAAAAGAAAAACAAAATTGACAAACCTTTAGCTATACTCACTAAGGAAAAAAGAGGGAGGGCTGAAATAAAATCAGAAATGAAAAAGGAGAAGTTGCAATTGATAAAAAGAAAATACAAAGGATCATAAGAGAATACTATGAACAGTTATGACAACAAATTGGACAACCTGGAAGAAATGGGTAAATTTCTAGAAATTTACAATCCTCCAAGACTGAATCATGAAATAGAAAATCTGAATAGTTTATTATGAGCAAGGAGATTGAATCAGTAATCAAAAACCTCCCAACAAGCAAAAGCCCAGGAACAGATAGCTTCATTGGTGAATCTACCAAATATTCAAAGATTGAACCCTGTTCTTCTCAAACTCTTCCAAAATACTGAAGAGGAGAGAAAGATTCCAAACTCACTTTTTAAAAAAGATTTTTATTTATTTGAGAGAGAGAGAGAACAAGTGGGTGGGAGGGCAGAAGGAAGGAGAAGCTGACTCTCCACTGAGCAGGGAGCCTGATGCGGGGCCTGATCCCAGAACCCTGAGATCATGACCTGAACTGAAGGCAGAGGCTTACTGACTGAGCCACCCTGGCACTCTGATTCCAAACTCATTTTATGAGGCCAGCATTTCCCTGGTACCAAAACCAGACAAGGACACTACAAAAAAAAGAAAGTTATAGGCCAATATTCTTGACAAACATAGACACAAAAGTGCTCAACAAAATATTAGCAAACTAAATTCAACAATACATTAAAAGGATCTTTTGCCGTGATCCAATGGGATTCATTCCAGGGATTAAAGTATGGTTCAACATCAGCAAATCTATCGGTGTGATATACCACATTAACAAATGAAAGATAAAAATCATATGATCTTTTCAGTAGATGCAAAAAAGCATTTGACAGAATTCAACATCCATTTATGATAAAAACTCAATAAAATGGGTACAGAAAGAACACCACCTCATCATAATCAAGGTCATACATGACAAATGCACAGGTAATATACTCACTGCTGAAAAGCTAAAATCTTTTCCTCTAATATCAGGAACAAGAGACGGTTGTCCACTCTCCCTGCTTTTATTCAACATAGTATTGGAAGTCCTAGCCATAGCATTTAGGCAAGAAAAAGAAATAAAAGGCATACAAATTGGAAGGGATGTAAAAGTTTTACTGTTTGCAGATGACATGATACTATATATAGAAAACTCTAAAGACTTCAACCCAAAACTTTTTAGGACTGCTAAATGACCTCAGTATACTTGCAGGATATAAAATTAATATACAAAAATTGGTAGTGTTTCTATACAATAACAACAAACTGTCAGAAAGAAGAATCAAGGAAACCTATTTATAATCACATCAAAAAGAGTGAAATACTTAAGAATAAATTTAATTAAGGAGGTGAAAGACTTCTACATTGAGAACTATAAGATATTGGTAAAGGAAATTGAAGACACAAATAAGTGGAAAGATATTCTGTGCTCGTGGAGTAGGAAAATTAATATTATTAAAATTCCATAGTATCCAAAGCAATCTACAGATTCAGTGCAATCCCTATCAAAATCCCAATGACATTTTTCACAGAACTAGAACAAATGATTCTCAAATTTGTACGGAACCACAAAAGACCCTGAATAGCCAAAAGAGTCTTGAGAAAGAAGACAAAGCTGGAAGTATCATGCTCCCTTATTTCAAACTATACTGCAAAGCTATAGTAATCAAAACAGTGTGGTTTTGACATAAAAACAGATGCATAGGTCAATGGAACAGAATAGAAAGCCCTGAAAAAAACCATGCACATATGGTTAATTGATCTATGATAAAGAAGGAAAGAATATACAATGGGGAAAGGACATTCTCTTTAATAAATGATGCTGAGAAAACTGGACAGCCATATGCAAAAGAATGAAACTGACTATTGTGTTACAGTATTCACAAAAGTCAACTCAAAATGGGTTAAAGACTTGAATAAGACTTAAAAAAATAAAGCCTGAAACTATAAAACTCCTAGGACAAAACATAGGCAGTAAGCTGGTCTTAATGATTTTTTTTTTTTTGGATTGGTCTCCCCAGGCAAGGGAAACAAAAGCCAAAACAAGCAAATGCGACTACATCAAACTAAAAAGCTTTGGCACAGTGAGGGAAACCCATCAACAAAAAGAAAGGCAACCTAAAAATTGGAGAAGATATTTGCAAATCATATATCTGATAAGGGGTTAATATCCAAAATATATAAATTACTCATACAACTCAGTAACAACAACAACAACAACAACAACAACAACAAAAATCTCAATACTTACCAAAGTATTTTTGTCAGTTGCTTCCATGGGATTAAAAAATGGGGAAAACGTCTCAATAGACATTTTTTCCATAAAAAAGACATACGGATGGCTAACAGGCACATGAAAAGATGCTCTACATCACTTAGCATCAGGGAAATACAAATCAAACCATAATGAGATATCACCTTACACCTATCATAATGGCCATTATAAAAAAGATAAGAAATAACAGATGTTTCCAAGGATGTGGAGACAAAGAAATCCTGTGCACTGTTGGTGGGAATGTAAACTGGTGCTGCCCCTATGGAAAACAGTATGGAAATTTCTCAAAAAATTAAAAATAAAGCTACCTTATGATCCAATAGTTCAACTACTTGGTATCTATCCAAAGAGGACAAAAACACTAATTTGAACACTACTGTATGCCACCCCAATGTTCATTGCAGCATTATTTATGATACAAGATATAGAAACAATTTAAGTGTACATTGGTGGATGAATGGTTAAAGAAGATGGGGTATATATATTCAATGGAATACTACTCAGCCATAAAAAGAATGACATCTTGCCATTTGTGACAACATGGATGGACCTTGAGGGTATTATATGCAGTGAAATAAGATAGAGAAGGACAAATACTGGCATGATTTTACTTACATGTAGAATCTTAAAAAAAAAAAGAAAAAGACCAGTAGATACAGAGAACAGATTGGTGGTTGCCATAGGAGAGAGGTGTTGGTGGGGGGATGAAATGGGTGAAGAAGATCAAGATGTACAAACTTCCAGTTATAAAATGAGTAATAAGTATTGGGAATGCAATACACCGCATGGGGAATATAGTCAGGAACATTATATCAACTATGTAATATAACAGTATCTAGACTTATGGTCGTGGCCATTTCACAATGTATACAAATGTCAAATCACTATGTTGTACACCTGAAATTAATATAATATTGTATGACAATTCTAGCCAAACAATTTTTTAAAAGAATATAAGTAAATATAAATGTGCATGAACATTTGATATTTGTTATTTTTATCATCTTTCAATGGAAAGCTTCACAAGTGTAAAGAGGCAAAATGAACATACATACCAATCACCAAACTTTAAAAATATTACATTTTTACCAGTTTTTAAAATCTGTACGGTAGTCTCCTGCCAACTCATTTTATAAGAGGGTTCGATTATTTTGAAGTAAATGGCAAATGTAATTAGTGAATTTTTCTAAATACAACATTATTTTAATACATTTACTACAACATTAAAAATCAAAAATATTGTTGCTCTTTCAAGACTGCACTTTATTTGTGTGTGTATAATTCTGTAAACAAAATTGCATAAATCCAGTTGTGCACTGGTAGATGATGCCAACTGGCTCTCTGGAAACAACAAAACAAAAGATAGCACAAACCACTGGTTTGTTGCATTTACAATTTCTCTGGTGTAAATACTTCCACCACGACTAGCTTGAAGGTAGCAATTTGACAGTAAGAACGTGGATTTGAAAAGAGGTGCTTGTAACAGTTCTCTTGAGCCAGAATAAGCTGACTCCAGCACACTGTATCAATCTATTTATTTAATTACATGGTTTAGGCACATAAATATATATTTCCCTCTGTAACTCAAACTAATATTTGAGTCTTGGGTCATTTTAAATGTGGAATGGGTAACTTATTTCTGTAAATATTTTGATTTATCACAAGTTATCGAATTGTTTCTGCCAATTGCCTGCCTGGGAGGTATGCAATATGCTAGTAGTAATGATTTCTTAATTTGATTAAACAACATCATACATCCCTGTCATGGCACCTTGTACCAATGGACACTCAAAAATTTGTTCAATGAACAAATGAAATGTTGCATTATGTAAATGAAATTGTAATTATGCAAAAATACATATTCTCTTTTGCATATGATCGAGGCCGGAGAATTGGGTGTTTTATTTAAAATAATATTCTTAAGCTATATAGGTGATATCTATTCAAAATTTAAAATGCCTGGGGCCGTTTTTTTCTTGGGCATGTGAGTCATGTAAAATCAAGAGATGGAAATCCAGGGGGTGCAATGTTAAATAATGCGTGAGCGATGTAATTTTATTGTGGATCTCATTAGTACAATGCTGCAGGAGATGGTAATGTTAAAAAAATAAAACTTTCTTTTCTTAGACACCATTTTTCAGCATCATCACATTTAAAGAGTCAATTTTCAGACAACCTGATGGGAAATCATATGAAGTTATAATGCAGTACAGACAGTTGCTATTCTGTGGATCAAAAGGAAAATCATGAATCTCATTTCTGATTCAAGCCTCAGTCTCTTTCTCTCTCTTTATTTCCCCTCTTTTTAATCTTCTGCAACAAACAATTTCAAATCTCTTCCACCTAATAAAATGTAAATTACCTCTTGGGTTCACAGTTATTAGAGCAGTTTTATTAGCTCTTGCACTGTGCAGCATTCTGGTAAGGAACTGGGTTATATAAATAATCATCTTTTTCCTAATCTCCTGGCTTCCATCTATAATTGATGGTTTACATCACCTTATCTTACAGACAACCATTTCTTCATAAACAAATATGTGATCTGGTGAAGATGTGTCTGAGTGTCCTAAAAAGCCAATATATCAATTTTGCTGCATTTTAAAGCCTACAATTTCATGCCTAACACTTGGTATTGTAACCATGGTATCCGCAGTTAGATGTCGGATCCAGAAACATCAAATAGAAGGATTATTTCTTGAGTCTGTTATATACAGTTAGAACTGTAAAGGGGACAAATTGTGAGAGCATGTAAGAAGACTGTGTGTAATATTTTTTCATATTTTAAAAAATATTCACCTTAGGGAATTTGTTATTTGAAATCCTTACCAGAAAAAAAAATTACAATCAAGTTAGTGTATTCTGTGTATGATCCTTAGTTTTTATAGTTTCTCTTCAAATAAAAATATATTAGCTGGGGGCGCCTGGGTGGCTCAGTCAGTTAAGCGTCTGCCTTTGGCTCAGATCATGATCCCAGGGTCCTGGGATGGAGCCCCATGTGGGGCTCTCTACTCAATGTGGAGCCTGCTTCTCCCTCTCCCTCTGGCGCTCTCTCGCTCTCTTCCTTGCTCTCTCTTTCAAATAAATAAAATCTTTAAAAAAATATATTAGCTGGATTTTCCCATGTGAGGAATAACTGAGCTATATGTTTCTAGTTTGTAAATTTTGAAATATTTACATTTACAAATCTAAAATTTTTGAAATAATAACTTTTTCTAGATACCAAAACATTTTTTAAAAATCTTACTATTTTGATTAGATTCTGTGGTAGACATCTGTTTTTATTTTTTCCTGCTCAACATCTATTTTCCTTTTCTTGCAACTTTCCAGTCTACATTTAGGAATGTTTTACGCTCATTATGTACAGTTCTGGCGGAAAATTAATCAAGGTGCTCTGCCTACAATTAACAGAAACTAGAAGAGTTCTTGCAAACTCCGTCAGCCAAATACTTCGTATTAACTGCTCTACCCTCCCTCCCCACAATTAAAGTTGTGGGGTTTGGCAGTACTATATTCTAATCTCAAGCAATAAGACTTTCTCTGTCAGGAATTATGAATATTACTTTATATAAGAGACTAGAAGAGAGACTGATTTGTTGTTGCTGTTCATTCACTTGTTTCCTGTCTTTTCCTAGTTGAGGCTTGAGTTTTAATTTTTTAAAATAACCGAAAGATCCATTAATGGATTTAACTAAACCAGATGCAGTTTACTCAAGAGGAGATTTAACTACTTTTTTAAGGAGCAGAAGAAGCTGCCTGTGATTTAAAATAATTCCAATAACTTCTTTTTCTCTCTCCATTTTATATTATGGATAGATATTATAATAGAAAAGAAAATATGGTGTTTTTGTGTCCTGGATCACAGGTGTCTGATACTGCCATCTGGAGACAATATCTGTCTGGAGACCCTTATGAAGTAAGACATCTTGGAGCAATTCCAGGATGCTGTGGAACTGTATAGGATCAGAAGCTGGGACTCTGAGAGCTGTATTGAACCAGGCTTACTGTCAGTAGGTGGTTAACTGACATAGTCATGGGCTCTGTTCTCTGAAAACCTATATGTACCATATGATTCTGGGAAAAAAAAAACCACATATTCTTTAAAGAATGATGATATTATTCATTGGAGAGAAAAACCTTTTGCTTTTCCTTGGTTTGGTTTTGTGAAAAATGGCTAAAAGTTCTGCGTTCTAAGCTCTTCTTCATTCAGACCAAGGACAAGGAATATTCTTGTTTCACCTTGGATAAGTCACTTAACCTGGATCTTAATTTCTTTACCTGTAATAAAATCCAGCCTCATTACCCATATAACAATCTGGTTAGTTACCCCATGAGTTAAATCACTTTGCATTTTCTAGTTAAAATGAAATATGTAGTATAATTAAACAATAATACAATGATGATTAATCATTTTTCACAATTTAATTATGCAATGTGTATGATTAATCATTGTAATTTAAAGGGTATAATAAGCAAGCAGAATAATTATGTATAATGGAACATGAGGTGTAGGTTAAAAGGTATATATTAAAATTACTCATAAGTATCCTGGAAAAAATTATTAAATGATATCACTGAATATGCCTTTAATGAAATTAGTCTCAGGGCTTTATATGTAAAAGACAGGCATTCCTTTTCCTTTGCACCAGGCAAAGTAGCTTTCCCTTGTTTTCTGTTTCCAGCTGAGTGTATATTTTTAAGTGCTCTGCATTTTTTATTCAAGTCTTCTAAAAAGGGAACAGAAAGAGATCTGAGATTTTTGGAAGGACAGACAGGGTCAGCTCTCCTGGTAGAATCTTTAAGGCTAGTCTTCATTTGAATGAATTATTTAAATACAGACAGCTTCCATCATACCAACACCTCATCTTTAATTGTCTGAAGTTTGGGTGAGCTTATCCATACAATGTCAAGGAAAGGTTAGTTTTGTTTTGTTTTGTTTTGTTGTTTTTTAAATTTATTTCAGCAAAAAGAAGGTGTTCAATAAGAGGAGGTAACCCAGAATTCCCTGTGGTTCTTGCTGCTTGATTCCAAAAGAGGCAGTTATTAACTTTTTCCTCTGTAGTGGTGATATAGGAGAGAAGATATCTGCTTATTCATTAATGTATTTATTCACTCAGAAAATATATGGGTTGTGACCATGCTTCATATAAATATCTAGTGGATGTCCACATAGCTATCCAGTGCCTTCCCTAGTAGGAAGAGAAGTTCCCAGTGTCCCAAAGTGGAATTTGTACCAAAAATGATGGCCACATTTTCAGTTGAGTTTACTGGAAGCAAAACAAAACAAAATACTGATAATATGTTGAGCCTAGTTCAGTGACTTAAGTCTACCTTGAGATTTTTAGCCTATTTCAGGAAACCAACATCTTTAACAACATCTTT
This sequence comes from Ailuropoda melanoleuca, assembly GCF_002007445.2. NCBI lineage: Eukaryota > Metazoa > Chordata > Mammalia > Carnivora > Ursidae > Ailuropoda > Ailuropoda melanoleuca. The sequence continues at coordinate 53,034,020 of NC_048226.1, forward strand.
CAATGGGAAAAGACATTCTGGGTTCTAGACAAATGACTGGGTTTAATTTTGGAATACAGCTTAGTTGTAAATTAGAGCCTAGCTATTCTAAGAGATAGACCATCAGTATCATCATGTTATGGCAGGGATATTAAAGAGATGCAAATAACATTTTTCTGTTTTAATATCCTAGAATCCATGTTAGGTAAATTGAGAGCAGCATTTGATTAAATCACTAAATGAAGAAACAAAAAGCATTTTGAAAAGCAAGTGTCATTTGTTATACCTTTAGGGGATGATTCCTCAATCCCACACTTATAAGTAACTCTCAGCAACATAACAGGAAGTAAGCATGTTTCTGGAGAAGAACATGAGCAGTCTGAGGTAAAAGGACCCTAGCTGGGTCTTGCTATTATGAGTCATGGTGAAGCAAAGTGTGAGGCAGTACAGCAGAGGTAAGAATGCTGGGTAAGAACTGCACACAATGTATCTGTTGAGAGCTATTAGTACGGCTTCTTTGAGAAGTGGTCATATAGAGTGAGAAGGGGAGGAAAGGAAAAAGGAACTGGAAAAGATGAGAGTAAAGCAGATGCAGCCACAACAGATTCCGCTGTACACCAAGAGGCAGTTGCATTGGGCTACAGAGAATTTATTGATCTCTCCATTTATTTCTGCTCACTTGGCCATTGGGATAGTCTTTTAATAAAAATAGAGGAGCTTATGAAGTCATTCTCTTTGTTTGACAGGGACCCGTGTGGTCCTAATCATTTTTTACCTATTATGTATCTAGGGAAAGATGGGCCCATTATTGTATGCTGAGGGAATACAAGACATAGATGGGGATTTCTAAATTAATACTGTAAACCTGACATGCTATGGAAGTCCAGAGCAAATTGCCTCCTAAGCAAGCTTCCCTCTGTAAGTGGAACTTAGTTCAACCTTGAAGTCTGTTATTTAGATTACAGGGTAGGAGAGTGTACCATGGAGATTAATATTGAGTGAAGGTCTGGAGGCATAATATGTAGGTCAGGGGAGATAATGGCTGACCATTTTGGTATAGCAAAGGAATTCTTCTGGACAAGCAACTGCTATTTCTTGTGTTGGACTAGAGTTGGTTACTTTTAGCTTCTCCAAATTCCATTGTCCTCTTAGTCTTAATGGCTTACCCTCTGCAATTATAAAGGTAGGCTAGCAAGTGAATGGATTCTCATTCATTTATTTATTCATTCATTCAGTTTGGACTATGTGGTCTGTTCTATGTGTGTCATTTTGCCTGGGCTAGTCCGCATTTATTCAATCAAACACTAATCTTGTTGCTGTGAAGGCATTTTGTAGATGTGATTAAAGTTCCTAATGAGTTAACAGTAATTAAAGAAGACTGTCCTAGATATTCTGGGTAGGCCTAATTCAATTAGTTGAAAAGACTTAAGAGCAGAACTATGGCTTCAAATAGGATGAAGAAATTCTTCCTCCAGATAGCAGCTTATGCTTGTGCCCCAGAATTTCAGCCTACACTTCATAATGGCCAATTTCAAAATTCTGACTTACCCAGCCAGCTCTACAATGACGGAAGACAATTCCTTGCAATAAATCTTTAATATATATCTTATACTGGTTCTATTTTGTTTTTTGGGACCCTGGCTGACATAAGATGCCATAACAAATAGATTTGAGGGGGAGGGTGTAATGGGAATGTTTTAGTAGGAAATGTTTTATTAGGAAGATGTTATGTGAAAGTGGGGCTTTAATAAACAATGACTAAATCTAGTGATAGTGCACAGGGAGAGTGTGTGTTGAAGGTAACCTGACTGGAATGTTGAACTAATTCAGTGAGAAGTTTGAGACTCGGATTTATAGGACTGGACCTGGAGTATGGACTCCTACTGAAACAAGGGACCTGAGGAATCAGAGTAACAATTGAAGTTAAAGTATATTGAAAAAAATCTGATGATTGAGAATTTAACATGGAGATGCCAAATCCAAATGCACCGAGGGTAGGGCTCCTGGTAGCATATGTTTTGAAGCCAAGTAGAGATGTGATCAAGGCTGGAGAAGATCAGAGGTCAAAAGAGCCACTGACGATAGGTGTTGTTCGAGGAAGATTCAGATTGGCTTAAAAAGCCCAGGGCAGGATGAGATTCAGAGTACTGAGACAGCTTAGGATGCCATAGCAATATATCATAATTGAAATAACATATGGCTCAATTAAGGCAGTGTTGAGAATGGAAAAGAATGGGATAGAGGAACGTGACATTAAAAAAGAAAAAAAATCATATTTGCAGGAAAATTACAAGATAGAAGGAAAGGGAAGCAATTTGCTCCCCAAATTACAAAGTGTTTAACATGTGAGACCAAATGTGCACAGATACACACCTCTATTTATGACTATTAACAGCAGTGATCTGTAGTGACTCAAATGTTCTAATATCCTTTCCCTGCAACAAAATTGCAAGCATATTAAGCTATTGAGCAATGAATTTAGACTGCTTTATTTCGTTTTTTAAAAATTTTCTTTTTTCTACCTTTTTCTTTTTTTATTGAGTTTTAAATTTTTATCCCTACATTTTTTTTCTTTATCAGTGATCTGTTTCCCAGTTCTACACTAAGCAATAAGTGTTTTAGTATATGGTCCTAGTTCAAGATATCATGGTCTGCTTTTATTATAAGTAAAAGTAGATCTTCCAAACATTAAGAGTCAAGCTTTCTTTTTCTCTCAGCTTTTGACAGTCTGAAGTTTCGTCTCCTATCTGTGGCTACAAGGCTTTGTCCCTGAAACTATTATGAATTTAATGAGAAAATTAGAATATAGTCATGCTATCACTGGAAAATATGTGTAGTTCTCTTTTAAAAGCAGTTCTAACAGCTTTTCAAAAAGATATATTGGAAGTAGGCAAATGATGTCCAGTGTGGCAAAGGTATAAGAGTGAGTGCTGCCTTATAAATCAAGAATTCTTACAAAATTACCTTTAATCCCAGTGGTGCTAGGAAGCTACCTCCCTGAGTGGATTATTGCACAGTACTTAACCAATCTATGATTTCTCAAAGCCCTCAAGCTTAGTTTAATGGTGAAAGTTGCAGGCCAGTCCAAGTGAGTGAGTTACATTTTAGACCATTGGCAACCTCAGGCACCTTAAGTTACTCAGAAGTAGCTGCATCTAAATGAATTCACTTGTTAGGGTCTCAGAACAACTGTCACAGAGGCCCTGCATTGAAATGAACAAACTACCTATAGATTTAAAATAAGTATATGATTTACCAAGAAAAAGAATTGTACCCAGAAAAGAAGAAAGAATTTAACATTTCTTGTGGCCTCCATGATGTTATATTAGTTGCAGTGCATATTAAAATTAAAGATTAATATAAACCAAAGAGAGAGAACATCAGTTATACTCATTGTAGAGATAAAAGAGCACATCTAAAATCCTTTCTCAGAAAATCTCCTTGTTTGAATTTGATGAGCAAAAAATATAATCTTATTTGTTATCAGCATTAACAAAGCATTTGCAGTATGCCAAACTATATAATTTTGTTGACTTATAATAATTAATAGAAAAACATATCATAAAGAATTACTGACGAATACTGATGAATTACTGATGAATGGGAATAATGAGGAAATTGATCTATTTCTTCATTGTGGAACATAATTGAAATTTATAACTAAAAGTATTATGCTTTGTACTAGGTATTTGATATATGTTAGATTTGACATTTTAAATTAATGAAAAGTATGATTGTTTAATAGATGGTATTGGAAAGCTAATATTCTAAAAAGTAAATTCAATAGTTTCCTCATGATATATTAAAAAAAATCTCATATAAATTATAGTTTATTTTAATGGTGCCATAAAATAAAAAAAATAATGTCTATTTGATCTTGATTGTGGGAAATCCTTTCAAAATGTGCATAATAATGTTTTAGGATATAATCCTATTTTTTTCCCTTTCCCTGCATTTCATCCTTTTCTATCAAGCATACTGAACAGGTAGCTGGCTTTCTACTTCATTATTTTGATAAGGATTGTGGCACACCAAAACACAGAAATAGACCACATGGATTCTTTGAGTTTTAAATTTTCTTTCAAGGCTAAAGTGCAAGTGTGAACATGACAGTTTATGGAGGAGGAGAAAGGAAAAGTGGGACCATCTTACCTCATTACCTGTTGCCTTAGCTCTTAGCCCAGGACTGTGGCACTACTCTGGAGACTTGGCAAAACTCTATTATGGAGTAGAGTTCTCAGGAAACTAAGGCAATAAACGAAGGCAGAGATACCACAAAGGAAAAAGAAATGCTGTATTTCCCTATCCAAATATGGACAAAAAAATTTAGTTCACTAAATATTTTCTTTGTTACTGAATAATAGCTTTTCATATTATACACTGTACTTAATTTATTTAATCATATATCTATTTTTGAAAATTTAGTTGGTTTCCAATTTGTATTATAATAAAATAGAACTTTAAAATGTGATTTATATGATTTTCAAACACAGCCTCAATAGTTTACTTAGAATAAATTCCTCCATTTGGAAGTCTAGAGTAAAATAAATAAATAAATAAATAAAATAATATGTATTATATATAAAAATATATATAATTTATATATGTGTATATATATGTATATGTGTGTGTGTGTATATATATATATACATATATATATACATATATATATATACATATATATATATATATATATGTGTATATATATATATATATTTAAGCCTCTTAATGCTTATGGGCATATTTCTTTCTGAAAAAGTTTTGGCAATTTTGAATCCAACACAGAATGTATGAACTAGCTTCTTCATTATACTTCTGTTACCATTGTCTTTTTTCCCTGCTTTTTTCCCAATTTAATGGCAAAAGCTTACATAGTTATTTTAATTTATATTTTTTACTACCAGAGAAGATGCAACTTAAGTTTTTTTTTCAATATGTAATGATTCTTCTTTTAAAAGAAAACATCCATTTTTTCTAATGTGTTTAAGTGTTTTTAATGGTTTGTAAAACCTTTATGTACATTAAAGATACGATTTGTCCATGAAATTTGTTGCAAAAATGTTATCCATTTGCCTTCTACTTTTTGATTTTATGTATAGGTTTGTAAAGGGTCATTTAGTATTAAATGTAAACCATTCCTTTTTTCTTTTCCTCTGTGTGTTTTTTTTTAAATTAATGATATACCTTTTCCATTTTCATTTAGAATTAATTTGGAAAAGTTGTATATATTTTGTTCTATTTCTTCAGTGTTTTCTGTTTTTACTACTAACCCTAATCAGTATGAGACTTATGTTGCCAAGGTACAGTACAAAATAATTTTCCTCATTCATTTATTGATTATCTAGTTAAGCTGATAGCTATTGTTGGCTAGTCATGTGCTGTGTCCTAGGGATAAAGTGGAGTATATAAGACATAGTCCATGCCTTTAAATATTTTATTCCTTTAAGCATGTCACCTAGTAGTAAAGAAGAAATCCGCAGAAAGTATGTGAGAGAGCATTGGCCATTTAGGAGGTGGAAAAAGGTCAGTGGGGCATGTGAAAAGAATATGAAGAGAATCACAGGATAGGAGTAAAAAAAAAAGATAATCAAAAGCCAGATCACATAGAGCTTCATGAGAGACACTAAGAGGCTGGATTCAATTTAACTAAGGGCAAAAAGTTGTTGAAGGATGTTTTAGCAGGGATGGAGCTTTCTACAATTTTGCATCATCCTGAGTCTCTGAATGAGTTTATAACTAAAGTATCACATCCCACCTGCAATCATGAACACCCATATTGGATTGCTCTGTGTTGGGAAGTAATACTCATTCTGTTAAACTACTGAAGCTTGGTGGTGGTTATTACAGCAGTAAGCGGTTTCCTGTCCATATATAGTGAAGATAGAGGATCTCCATTGTTGAATTTCTTGTCATTTATTCAGCATTCAAAATATAATGGGTGACTTCTTTTTTTTTTTTAAGATTTTTATTTGAGAGAGAGAGAGAAAACACAAGCAGGGGGAGAGGTAGAGGGAGAGAGACAAGCAGACTCCTCACTGAGCGGAGAGCTCAACACGGGCTCCATCCCAGGACCCTGAAATCATGACATTTAACCAACAGAGCCACCTAGCACCCCAAAATATAATGGGTGATTTCTAAATAAAAATCTGTATGTTAATCCTATGGTGGTTATGATAATAAAATGTTGTGTGCATTTAAGATATATGAAGAGATTTACAGAGAAAGGAGGTTAAGCTGTAATATACCTTGATAAAATTTGGTAGCTAGGACATCAGCTTGGGAGTTCTCTCTCCTCGTGAGTATTCTTTCCTGTTGTTCAGTATCCGGTTTCAGTCAAGAATAGGATCACTTTAAATGATTAAATGATGAAATGGGGGAAAGTGAGCTTTAGAAGTTAAGTTGTCTTATATATATGGCATGCATGTGCACACACACGAAAATTTTCTATGAAATTTTTCTTGTGAGATATGAATGTTCAGTCTTACTGGTTGTACAACCTAATATATTTAACTACAAAAAGGTTTAAGTGCTACAAGACTAAACTCTTACCTGTTATCACAATGCATGTAAATACATTTCATTAAAATAAAATGGTAATGTTTTTCTCTCAATAGGTTGCTTTATTTTTGGAAGGTGCTTGTACTATAGATTGAAGTGTTGGTTGAATATAGAGTTTCTCTTTTTAGTGTCTAATAATAAGCAGTGTAAACAGAGAAGTCAATTGAGGTTGGCAGGTTGGGAGAGTAGGGTTGGAGTTTATGCTGTTATCCACAGAAGCAAATTGTACAGGCAAAAGCAATCAGCATAGATCAATTTAGCCTGTGGGGTTGGGTTTCTGGTAAAATACTGCTCTACATTCCACCTCCATTTGCACTTGCCCCACAGGTTATTATTTATTATTGAACATTATTACAAATTCTTAAGAGAAAGTAGTGTAGTTCATTTGAAGTGATGCTACACTATTGTGCATGCAGTATACTCAAATTCTTGCAATTATTATTCTGACTTATAGGGTAATGAGCTGTTATTCAAGTTACTTCTTCTGGTTACAACTTTAACAGTTTCATTTCTATTTGTTAACGTATTATGCTTATTTATAGTCATTAGGAAAAATAGTTTTTATTTAAGTGAGCTCTGAATCATTATCTCTGAATATTTTGTATGTCCTTTGTAAAATGAACTAAACATAGTGGTTAGCTTGAAAAAATATGTAAAATTCTATGAACTATTTTGGGCTATTGAGGAAATTTTGTTGAAGTTTTTATCAGAGTTATATTTCAGTAGTTAGGACACACTGAGAATCAACATTACATACTTATTTCTAGGTTATCTAGTTATTACAAGAGTGATGCCATGATACTCACTTTGTATTGCAAGATGAATTGTGTATATAAATAATACATTATTACTGTCAGTGACACTTGGTACTTTTAAATTTTGTTTAAAAATGAAAGAAATTTTGCAGTAAATAATAACTAGAAATTTATCGAATACCGTACCTGTGGTGTTCATTGCATTAAATTAAGGGCTATGTGGTACACAAGTTAGGTGCAGTGTGTAGTGGTCTTCCTAATCTTATGGTTGAGAAGACAAAAGTAATGCATGAAAAGTAGCTAGAGAAAGAAGACAACAAAATTAATAAATCACATGGTAATTGAATACAGAAGTTCAGAAAAAGGCGAGGTGAGTAGAGGCTTTAGTATGCAGAAGATTTCATTCAGCAGTTTAAATTTGAATTGAGGTGACTGAGTAAAAGTGATAATTCAAGAAGATGCCCATTCTGGATTTGTAGAATGTCAAGAGAACATACATACAAGTTGGATGTAGTTTTGTGTGTTAAGGGAACCAAAGGGTGGAGGAAACATTGGTTTTCAGGGAGAAAACAAGTCAACTTAAGTAAAGTGGGCAGTATTAGCGAAGGCTTTGAAAGTTATGGAACAAATATATAAAAATCTCCATCATCTATATATCACCTATTGATCTGTCCCAGTTCAGAAGCTCTTGAGTCTCTAGATCAATAATGAAAATGTTTTTGTGAACTGAGAGTATTTTGGGTAGCATTGGCAACCAATGATGGTAAGTTTTGATTTCAGTGTATTTTCCCTCCAAGAACATAGCCTCTCCACCCAAAACCTGGTGTTCTTAATCATTTAAATAATTTATACAAGAGAGGCACCTGGGTGGCGCAGTCAGTTAATCTTCTAACTCTTGATTTTGGCTCAGGTCATGATCTCAGGGTTGTGGAATCAAGCCCCGCCTCAGGCTCTGAGATCAGTGTGGATTCAGCTTGAGATTCTCCCCCCCCCCCCCCCCCCCCCCCCCCCCCCNCTATTTTGTTTTAGACATGGGGCTGGGCATATCATGTGTTTTATTGTATAATTCTTCACAGCAGTGCCTGGAGTTAGATGTTTTTATCATTCAACATTAGTAATCAGGGACATTAGAAATATGTTATTAAGCATATCCAGACTTCTGTAATTTCAAAGTCTATGCTTTCTTTTATAATCAAGCTGCCACATCAGATTGTCCTTAGTTAGATCTATTAGATGTGTTCATCTTTGTTTCACCTCTTTCTGAAATAATATACACCCTCTGCTCTCCTTTTTCCCAAAGCTGAGATGAGCATGTTGATACTGGGTGCCCCTGTACCTTAGCTGACAGCTGATGGAACCAAAGGCAAGCACATTTCTCTCACTATAGAAATTTGAACTAAGATACACAGTGATAAATTGAGAAGATATTGGTAATTGGGTCTATAAATGATGAAGTTAAAGCCAGAATACTGCTATGAAGAGTCATGGTATGTTGCAAGTTAAACTTATATGGAAGCAAAAGATAAAAGCCTTAGAGAAGAAGCAAGTCCCTGGGAGGAAAATGAAACAGATGTGGATTAAGAAACAGAGGCATGCAGGAGTCTATGTCTTTGTATGACTAAAAATGTCTTTATTTAGATCCTTTTGATTGAATAGACACAAGACTCTAGGTTCAAAATCCTATTTTTATTGCAAGTAGTGGATTTTATATTATTTTACAGCATCTTGTGGTACAAAAAAAAAGCTGCATCCTAGTTCATTTTTGTCCCTTTTTAAGCAGTTTAGTTTTTCTTAGTGGAAACTTGTAAGTTTTGTTGTCATTTTTATTTGTTTGCTGGTGTTGATAGCAAATATCTCAATGAGACACTGTGATTTAGGTATGCTAAAATGACATTATTTAATTTTATTTAATAAAACTACTGTAATCATTTTCAATAGGAATATAAGGAACTTATGCATAAGAGAAATTGATCCTGTCGCAAATAAATTAATCTTTTCTTCTTCATGAGGGAGCACTAATAGTAAAATAATTTAAAACAAAGTTTTTGCTTTCCTTAAGTCACTAGAAAAGTGATTATTCCCAAGATTCTTATAGACACCTGTCATGTGTGAATATTGTATAAGAATGTCAAGGCAATTCATCACATTTATAAACAGTGAATCTAATGCATTTAAGTAATAATTCAGCAATAATAGTACGAAGCCATCATTAGTTTGGGTGCTGTTCATGTAATAAATTATTTCTTTAGTATTAATATGAAATCTGACAGCAATTTCTGAGAATGTCTCTATGCAATAAAAGTCTAATTAGAAATAATGAACAGCATATTTGGAAGGGGTCAACGGAGTTTTCATTCCATAAGGCAAAATCTTAAGGCTAGAAAATTTTGGAAAATGGATACAATTTGTTTTTCCAATACTTTATATATATATATTTCCCTTCAAAGATATTTCATGCAAAGGTAGACTAGGTATAGAAAAAAAATTAAGGCTTAGATAATATAGGTATTATTCTATAGATGTTTGTGGATGGCTGTTGGTCCTATTTGGCCATACAGAAAAGGGGCACTTTTCTGTCCCCTTTTAAGCAAAGTTAGCCCATATTTCAAGTGACAAGAAAATGACAGGTGATAAGAGGAGGGGTTGGAAAGAACAATCGCCACAGTTTTTTGAGTGATTCTTGTGAACTAAATTCTTTAAACCACTATTTGTTCATTTAATAAATATTTATTGGGTATTCCTGTTGTGTTCCAGGTATTCTTCTATGTGTTCAGAATACGTCAGTGAACCAAACAGACAAATATCCCTGCTTTTGCTGAGCTTAGGCTTTTTCATATGTCCATTTTTCTACACGTAATTAAAATGTATCATAAATGCTTGGCAGCTTTTACCAGTAATGTGCAAAATTTGATGTGTATTTATGCCTCTCCCTTGCATCTACTTACTCATTCAGTTTGCTTGTTCTCTTAAATGTTAAGAGCAGAGTGCTTGTAAATCCCTACATTTTTCAGTGCAAGATCACTTACAAAGACCAATGGCAGTGCTACTTCAGAGAACATATGAAACTGTCATAAAAATGCTGACCCCTCTAGGCTACCTTTTTTTTTTCAAGATAAACTAGTTATAAAACCAGTTTTTTAAAACTAGTTTACATATCTAGTTTGGGAAACTGTGAGAAAATCGTGGAAATACTTGGAATTCCATTTGTATATAGTACTTCATCAGGAAGATGAGAAATAGAGAATTCAGGGGAAGATAAATGTGGGGTTATTGCCACATCCATGTAAAACCTCAATCTAGAGATCTCCACAAGATCATTGTTGACTCTACAAAGAAAGACTTGGGAAGACACACACTTCAAGGGATAGGAAGTTATACTATGAGCTAAAATAATATCATTGAGCCAGGCTTTAAATTTAAAGAAGTCAAAAGAAACTGAGAAAGTAAATAAGAATGTATAATCTCATATCATTATGCAAAAGATTTCCTGGGTGCACTCTTAGGGGATTTGAAAGAAATGCATAGGACAGAAACACTTGTCTAGAGTGGGTGCAGTTAGTGGTGGCACTGGGAAGTCAAACCAAGGGAATTGGGTACTGCTTCATGTGGCTAGAGACACCAGAGGGAACAAATCCCTCAAAGTTCTGTTCCTGTAATAAACTACATGGAGTTTCTGAAAGCCATTGTTAGTTCAGAGAGAAGAACTTCTGGGTTCTGCCCACCACACAACTACATGGCCATTGCCAGCAGTCAGCTACAAGAATCCAGCCATCAAAGAGGCATTGCGATTAAGGAAAATTTTATGGAAGTTGTAATTAACATCCAAAAGCCCTTGCAATATAATATCAAGTGAAAATGAAGGATGAAAAATTTTCTATATAATACAATTTCAAGAAATATGTATTTTATATATGTCCATATGTAGAACATAAAGACAAGGAATACATATTTTCTTCAACGAACATGATTTAAATTTATAATCATGGAAAAGTTTTTTCTGTAATTCAGTCTAATTACTATTACTTTTATGTAATACACAACTCCAGTTTGCCTTAAGTCCACCTTAATATCCATTTGAAAGAGTTTTACAGTTTGGAGACTCTTTTTTTCTGTGCATCAGAGCAGATTTTTAAAAATATTAACGTAGGAGTGAGTGAGGAGTGAATATTTCAAAGTCCCGTAACTTTACTCTTGTAACCAATCAAAGGGTGTAATGGGGGAAAGGAAGCATAACTACTTCAAAGATATTTTAAGAATAGCTTAAAATACTAGTTACCACAATAAGAGTTATTATGATTTGGGTCCCATTCTCATGGGAGCCACAAAGAATTTATGGGGTTCATCACCATTTGCCTCCTTTGGATGGAGACTGGTTACAGAGACATCTACTGGAGCTGTTTAGGATTGTGTGAAATGAGAAAATACTGGGAGGGAAATTAGTGATTGTGCATACGGGGTGTCAGGTTGAATTTCCTTCTAAGAAGATTTCCTTCAGAAAGAGGAAGTAAGGGAAGACTGTGTAGAATCAAGGTCAAGCGATAAAGAGGTGGAATGAGAGTTGCTAGAAACCTTTTCTTAAGGATTATGAATTTGATTTCTTTCCAGATTACTGACTCTTCTGTCCTTTTCTTTAGAGTGTTATCAGCCAAAATGGACTAGGCCTTCCATACTTTTTTTTTTCCTTTTTTCTGTATGGAACTCACCTTCAGTTTCTTGCTAACACTAGTACTGTTTGGTGTTTTAATAAAGGGTTCACCCCTCATAGTTTTTATCCTAGATTGAGGTTGATGTGTGTATGCTGACCACCAAAAAGCTTAGTCACAAATTGTGAGAGCAGGAAGGGTGATGTCTAGACAATGTCAAGGATGGTAGCCAGGTGAAAGGGAAGTTGACTGTGTAATCCATCCTTTTAGAGAACTGAGAGGCACTAACTCTCCAGAAGTGTCAGGATACCTCTCCACAGCTATGAAATGGGGTATCTTTTCACAGATTATTAGGACAGATTTGAGTGCCCCCCAAAATCTACATTGGGCAAATGATCTGTCAACTGGTCAGTTTTAATTTAATAGTCACCATAAAGAAATACTAAATAAAATGAAATGAAGAAAGTCAGCCATCAAAACTAGCTTCCACATTTATTAAAACAGCTTTGTTCTTAGATTGAAATAGTCAACTAGCAGCCCATAAATCATGAAATAAATTGAAATACGGTGTGACAGATTGTTAATGCAAATCATCTAAGATAATATGTTCATTCAAATTAACATGGCAGTCAATAACAGATATCACAATCCAGTAAATACTGTATACACTCAGTAATTTATACCGTTGAAAACATTTGCTGAACTCCTGCATGTTAACTTTCATGAAACTAGTTTACCTTTCATCTTGACCATGTTTTGCTGAAGCATTCGGCATATAATCAAGATGCCTTATTGGCCTTAAAAGCTCATTAGCAAGGTTGAGGCATTTCCTTAATTAAAAAAAAAATAAAGTTCATTCTATGAATCTACCTGTGAAAAGTCTGTGGCCATCATATTTGTGTTTATTATACAGGAACACAAAAATCTGAGCGCTTTCATCAACAAACTGACAAATGCTAGAGAAATGAAAACAGCAACTTTGACAGTAACAGGGAGACCGCATTTTCATTGTTCAAAGAGTATGCTAGTGTCATGGTTTGAGAACTAAGAGGGAGGTACAATCAAAGTAAAAGCATTTAGCTGCTTTCTCATGCTTTGTCTAAGGGAATTGAGATGAATTTGTTTTGTATAGCTGATTTTAACTCTCTATTCTAAGATAAACCCTCTAATTCTATATTTAATATCATTTCTACCATAAATGTCATTGAGCATTGAAAGCTTGATCCAGCTCTCTAATCCTATCCAGCTCTGTTCTTATGTTACTAGAGCTTTTAAAGTCTTTGCATTCATGCCATGGTTTTTGACATTTATATCAGGTACAATAGATGAGCTTAAAATAAAACAAGTGATACTTACATGCAAGATACACAACCTCTTTCTGGAAGGTTCTTATCTTTTCAAAAAATCACTGAATTTATTGCCTATGTTTTTTCTTTAGGAGAAAACTTGACCTTGTTCCATACCACATATTCTTGACACTTAAGCTGTAATAAAGGGGTTTCTTTTCTTTCTAATAACTGCTTTCTTTTAAAAAATTAAGAGAAGAGATTTCTCCCTACGGGCATCTAATTCTTATCATTTTCTGCTCTTTTTTATTGTCAGAAAATATGTTGTCAAGGCCATCTCAAAAATTATATTCCTGTAGAAGGCGTTTTACTTCATATAGCCATGCTATAATTGTGTGTGCTCTCTGTAAAGTTGAAAGGAGAAACAAAATTATAGACTAACAAGGTAAAAAAAAAATCAAGTTTTATTTCAAGAGTGAAGCAGTTGACAGGTTGAATTCTTACTATGGACCAAACACTCTTCTAAATACTTTAAATATGTCGTTACTTAAATTGACACAAGATGAAACTGAAGCTCATAGAAGCTAAGTGACTTCCCCAGGTCATCCAGGAATTAGGTGATGATGTTAGGAGTTGAATATATGTGTGCTTACAGACCTTGACATCTTATGACTATACTATACTATTTTCAAATGTTGCTTTAAATACTAACTTTCCTATCAATATGAAGCACAAATGCTAGGTAAATGAAAGGTTTTAAAAACTGAATATACCATTCACATGAATTCAGAAGAATTTTAATAGCATGTAAATAACCTCATACCATTCTGGTCTACTCAACTGTTTTATCAAAGTTCTGAAAAAAGTTTGTGTTATTATGTGTTGACTTTTTTAAAGTAAATATATGGTTAATGACTTTGTTGTTTTCTTGTGGAAGATGTGTGTAAAGAATAAGTTTCCAGTTATATAAAAAGATTTTTAGTTTGTAAATATTTCTAAAATTCCCTGAGATAGTAAGCCATTTATTTTTCATTATTGATGTTATTTTGAACATTAAACCTTTCCTGGTGTTTGAGAGCACATGCCTAATACTGCAGTATATTGGGGGAAAAAAAACCAATTATATATTAAAATTATAGGAATATAGGAACAGAATAACTCATCAGGGGAATGAATTTAAAAACTGTTTTTACTATCACTTATAATTCTGAAAATATGTATTATTATAGGGAATTATACTTTACTGCACTTTCAAACTGAAAACTAAGTGTAACCACAGTCTTTGGTGGTTATTTAGAAATAGTCTTTTAAAAAGGACTTGCATAAATATTATAAATAGTAACTTGAAGCCTTTCTCATTGAAAAGGCTTAGAGAAAGAAGTTGTTAGATATGCATTAAAATTTCATTATTATCAAATGCTTCAGAATAGATACATCCACTGTTAAATGCTATAAAAATATTTAGAAAATATGAACTTGAACATAAAAATGCACTTAAACTATCATCTATTCCCATCCTGACAAAAGGCACTCAGCAAACGGCAAAAAGACATTCAGTTTTTATTAGGTAAAAACTTGCTCTACAGCATTATCTTCTGAATTTAATATCTTTTTCTGAATGATAGCTTTCCTTTGTCATCCAAGTACAAAAAGCCTGTGGTAGTTGTCATGGTGTCTGATTCATTGTCCATAGTATTTTCATGTACAGTTTTAATTAAATCTGGAAAGGTTCACTTCTACAACTGCCAGTGGCTCAGCATTTTCCGGCTGCAATCTTGATATCCAGCCTATAATAGTGTCTCTTGCTGTGTTAAACAGCTATTCAGTATGTATAGTTGTTGGGCCTGACCTTTTCATCTTCTAGTGTTCAGATTAACAGAAGGTGGAGTGGCTGAGAGGCCTCACTGATGAAATCTTTGTGCTTAATTCTTAATTCAGAATATGGTGGTAATAATAGTTCTTAGCTTAAGCGCAGTCCATTTTAAAAATTCTGTAATTGCTAAATTATAATACTCATAATCATGTGAGGTGACTGGAAGGGAAGAGATCAGGAAATATACTTTTCTGTTTTAAGAGGATTTTTATTTCATTCATTTCAGAGTATGCCTGCTTGAAGCAATATACAGCTAGTATTTCAATTACACAATTTTTAAGACGCTATCACTGCAATCATTTACGTGGAAATAATGAAGAACTTCCCATTCCATCACATCCTTCAGTATGATAGTGTGTGTACCAATCTTTTGGATCTACTGGCAATCAGTAGCAGGATAGTAGCAAATTATTTGAAATTGGTTAGGCATTGGCTTAAAATAGATGGAAAGAAAAGATATATTTATTTCCATTTATGAAAAATATGTATGAATAATTATGTATACTTAGTATACCTTATTCTTGGTTTAGATATCATGAGTTCATCACATTAAAGAACCTTGTTCATGGTCTAACTTACTGAATGTGGCTTTTAGCCCTGGAGCACTTGACCTGTTTTCTTCAGCCACTGTAGGAAGAACCAGAGTCTAAATGTTTGATCATTTTAACCCTTTATATCACTCTGGAGAATATACTCAAAAGTTTGAAATCATCTGTTTATGTTAAAAGCTTTGAAGGGATTTTGAAGGTTAGTCTTTAAAATTTAGTCTTCAAGAAATTACTCCTAAGTGGAAAGAGAATTTTACAATTTCATAGAGCAGCAAATTTAGAGAAGATTGAAGTCCTAGTATCATAATAATGTAGTTTGAGGAAGAGTGATGTCAGATACGTGTTAGTGGGTGTCCCTTAATATTGTGAGCTGATTAAATTAACATATGTAAATAGCTTAGTAAGTATTGATAAGCAATGGGTATAGTCAAAAAAATAAAGCAATAGATTAACTTCTGCATATTTTATAGCGGTGATACTTGCAATAGGTGCCCCTGAAAAATCATAGATTTTTGCAATTTAAATAAACTTTAGCAATTATTTTAATCCCTGCATTTTCTAGATGATTAAACTGAAGCTCAGAGTTGTTCGGAGAGTTGCCAGTAGTCACAAAGATAGATAATAACAGAACCAAGAATGTCACCCATTCTTCCATTTCCCATGTGTTTTTCTGCTCAGAAGGACCTAGTTTAAAATACCGTGTCTACCATCCAGTGTTTAACAGACCTTGCCTAAACAATATAGAACAGAGATTTCCTCATCTGTAAAGGATGGAAAAGTATGAGAAGGGTTGATAACTGTTTTTCGGTGCATGCTCACGTATATATACCGAAGACTGATACCTATTATTACTATTAAAGATTATATAACCTCGGCAAATTTTCTTATCTATATATAATTGAGGAAAAAAGGAATGAACTAAGGACTCCTTGGGCTTTCTCTGGATGAAGAGAATATATTTTTATATGGCGTCACTTCTGTCTGCAGAGACTAGGGTTTTAGATGGCCCTAAGTATTTGATCATTTAAAGGAAAAATTTTAATTCAACTTTCCTGCAGTCTTTGGTATTAGCTCAATGTAGAAAACCTGCAAAAGTGTTTCTTTTCTTTATTAAAGAGGAGCTTTAATGAGTAGGGGGAATACAGATTTGAGACTAGAATTTAACTTCTGGTAAAAGGTGAAGAGCTAAATAGCTCTCTCAGCAAAAGAGGACAGGATTTGAGGGCACAAGACATTGTCTCAGGTGAAGGAGAAAGATTCAAGGAGAGGAAATACAACCAGCAAGAAACTTCTGATTGGGTAATGGCTCAATAATTTTAAGAACACACGTATCTAATATTAGATTTATTCTATTGAGGGATATCCAGTACTGCCATAGATAGTAGAATTTAAAATTGATTTGATCTTTTCTTTAACCAAAAATTATTACCAAACTTTAGCTTCACAGGAGTGCCTGGTCGGCTCAGTGGGTTGAGTGTCTGCTCCAGGTCATGATCCTGGAGTCCCAAGATCAAGACCCATATGGCCCCTATGGACATCCCTGCTCAGCGGGCAGCCTGCTTCTCCCTCTCTCTCTGCCCCTTCCCCTGTTCCTGCCGTCTCTCTCACTTACTCACTCTCTCTCTCTCTCAAATAAATAAATAAATCTTAAAAAAAAAAAAAACTTCAGGTGCACAGAGTTATGCTATAAAAAAAAATGACCCTGTCAATTATATATATATTTTTAAAGATTTTATTTATTTATTCGACAGAGATAGAGACAGCCAGTGAGAGAGGGAACACAAGTAGGGGAAGTGGGAGAGGAAGAAGCAGGCTCATAACGGAAGAGCCTGATGTGGGGCTCGATCCCATAACGCCAGGATCACGCCCTGAGCCGAAGGCAGACGCTTAACCGCTGTGCCACCCAGGCGNTGTCAATTATATTTTGATGCAATTTGAACAATCTGGGCAAACTGAAAGAATGATCCTAGGAATAATCATTCCAAAGATTGCAGTCTCTCCTCTTGGGCTTTCTAAAACATAATCTGGCAAAAGGCAACAGCAGCCAACCAGGTGATTGAGAAGGGACTGGCAGAAGGACTATAGAATGCTCTCCACTGAATACCATTGTTTGTATAGTTGAACAGCTTAATTGAGAAAGATGTTGCCCACAAAAGAACTATCCCAGGTAGGATGGTTCTGCTCTATTCTGTAAAAACCTGTCTAATACAGATCTTCTATAAGTCTGTGAATGGGATAGTTCTACACTTAAAAAGCAGATCACAAGCTTAGGGACTCTGACAAAAGAGTGAGACACTTACAAACAGTAACAGGCTCTATTTATGTTGTTTTTGTTCTAATACATTTTGTTCCATGACATTTGAAAGTGAACATATCTATGCATGTGTCCGTGCATATATATGTAGATTATATATGTGTATATATACACACATTCTCTTTCTATATATTTATATATACAGATATGAATATAAATATAAATATAAATGACCCTTAAC
This sequence comes from Ailuropoda melanoleuca, assembly GCF_002007445.2. Taxonomy (NCBI): domain Eukaryota; kingdom Metazoa; phylum Chordata; class Mammalia; order Carnivora; family Ursidae; genus Ailuropoda; species Ailuropoda melanoleuca. The sequence continues at coordinate 53,052,157 of NC_048226.1, forward strand.
TCTAAGATCCAGGCTTAGAGCACAACTCACATGTTGAATCTTCAAAGTTTCCCTAACATTTCACTGGCCGTTGTAAGCCACATGGCCAAGCCTGATATTAATGGCACAGAAAAGTATAATTATGTTTCAAGCAAGTTGCAGTAAGTAAATACAAAAAATAGCACAGTCTATCTCAAACAATTAAAAGTGTATAATTTAGCAACATGTATATAGTTTTAGGTTAAAAAATATTGAATCAAGTCTTCTACATCCAGATATCCTCAATGCACACATTTGTAAATGTGATTAAATGTGATTAAAAAACAGAACTAAACATATTTTTCAAAGGAAAATATATATAATGTAAATAAATTGAAGTTATTATACTAGTTATAAAATCCCAAATTATACCACCAAATTCTAGAAATTGTAGGGAAGTTTGGACCTCTCTCAATTTCTTACTAATTGATTAGGCTTCACACAAGAAGCTCCACATACTATTAAATTGAAGAATTATACTAACATCGAGTGTAGTAAATTAGAAATGTGACATTATCTAAGTCTAGCTAAGTCCAACTAAGGTAAGAAATAACTGTGTCATAATTATCTTTACTGTATAAGGTAGTGATTACTTGCAAAATGGCAGGAAATGCTTTTGTACCACCCCTACCATCTCTCCAAAATGAGAGATTCAGGCCTGTGTCACTTACATGAACGATCTGGACAGGTGATTTCTCTGAGCAGTGGCTGTAAGCTCTTCCCCAACCTTCACCTCTCCTTCACCTCCATTTTTGATTTATCAGTATAGAAATTGTATATCCCTGAGTACAAATGGATTGGAAGGAGGAAGGGACGGGATTCTGAAAAGAATCGCTTATTCTGAGAAGTGTGTATCCCACAGTAAAGCAATCTATATATATATGCAGATGGCATGGAAAAAAGTAAATCGTTGTTCAGCATCTTCAGAGTGCAAAGCAGTATGTTAAGATAGAGTGAGAGGAGGAGCATTTATAGTTCCTGCAGTCTTCGATACATGGAGAGTAAAAGCATGCCTTTAATATTTAGGAATAAGTGAATGTTTGTAATTGAAATGGAGGAAGCTCTGGCATGACACTTTTTAAGCAAATTCATGAAGGCTGAGTGAGGGCTAGCTAAATGGCATGAGGTGGGAAGAATTGTTACAGGAAAGGACCAGAAGCAGGTGGCAGCAAACTACAAAATAAAACTGAGAAAGACCAGCATGGTAGGTGGAGTGAGCTGGAGGTTAAATCCAGTTGAGAAAGCAGAATCAAAATAATTCAATATATGATGGCTTTTATGTGTGGGCAAGAGTGGTAGAAAGTCATAACATCAGGTAATTTTATCCCTATCTTGGGACTCAGGGAATGCTTCAATGGAAAAATGACACAGTGAGAAGTCAGTAAGGAAAATAACAAAGTGAAATATAATGGTCTCAACAGGGGTGACACCATATGTCACAGGTTTCAAACGTGAGAAATGGACTCTGCTTGCAGCAGGTTATTAGGAAGGGCTCTTGGCATTAACACCTATTGAAAGGGAAGAGACAAAAACTGGAATGAGCAGAAGGAGAAGTCAAGTTATGACGCAATCTCAGCAAAATCTTGTTCAATCCTATTGGGAGCTCTGAAGTAAAACAAGATTCTTCAGAGTTGTCTTAGAGTTGGCCCTAGAAAGTCAAATTTTATATCTTCTTGTAAATGAGTAATTGGATATAGGCTACTCTCCCCACCCTGCCCAGAGGGGGCATGGCTTTGGGTGAGGCGGTTCTTTTCATTTAATGCAATCCCTTTAGAGGACTGACAGTTGAGATACATCTCCTGGTGGCAATCCCAGGAGCTGAACTGATAAAACCTTTATTTCTGGAATGGGATCTGGGCAACACCTCTTAGCATCTACCACTTGATGTTTGAAAGATTGGGAGTTAGTTTGATAAACTGAAGGAAATCTAAGCTGACTGGCAAAGAGAGAACCCAAAGAATGGTGGCAAAGAGTAAGACTGGACATAACATCAGAAGCTGGATCAGGAAGGACTTTGTAAACCATGTTGGGATTTTGGACTGTCAGATTTGGATTGAAATGTCCCTTTAGAAGCTTTGTAGAAAATACATTGTAGAAGAAGCCGGTAGCAATTCAGAGTAACCAAAACAACAAAGAGTCTAGGTGAAAGACATTGATAGCCTGGAGGTAACATGTCAGTAGGGAAATAGTACAGCTCCATGCATTGGTTTAGAATTTTTGAGCACTTTTATAGAGATTGAGTTCTTGTTAAGTCTAGGAAATAAATGAAATCATGATGGGAGTGAGTAGATGATTAACATTGTAGAGATCCTAGGAAAGAAACCTAGAGGTATTTCAACATTTATTGGTCAACAAGAGAAAGGGGGACTGGCAAATTAGAATTTCAAGATGTTGGAGGGAGGAGAACAAAAATGGAGTTTCACTGAAAGCTAGAGCTGAGAGTCTTTTTCAAGAAATAAAGAAGGTGGATCTTTGTCAGATGCTCCTGAAAGGTGAAATAAAATTAGGACTGAAAAGTATCTACTACATTGACAACAGAATAGGTGTAAGTATTAGGAGGTAAATCTAAGAAAGGTAACTGTAACTGTTTAGTTTTGAAAAGTTAGTATCTTTTCCCTTCTTATTTTCTGTGTGAAAATAAGTCAGCTAAGTCTGCTAAGAAAGTGAAGAGAGAACATAGTTTGAAACTGGAAGAGATTAGAAATTTGAGATATGATTTTTGGAAGTGGAAAGAGAAAAATTATCAAAAGACCAGTTACACTTGCTGGTTAGTTATGTCCTGATGTTTCTGATGATAAAATTGTAACACTATTGAACTAGTTGTGTTGTTTATTTATTCATTTGTTTGTATTACCTCTATTGCTTGGGTATAGACAAAAAGAAAATATTGGCATTTATCTGGGTAGATGCTAAAAGTAAAAGAGCAAGGGAGCTGGAGTTTTGATAACACAGTATCTGAAATGATGAATTAGATAAAGTCTAATAGGAAAGGAATTAAGGAGAGGGTGTAATTACTTTCGTGGTGGAGACCACTTCTAAGCTGCAAATAGAGACAATCTCGAAATTAGTAGCAGGACTTCAACTTAAACATGACAGACCAAATACCCTGGTTTACTTCCATTCTCCTTGAGATACCATGAAAATGGCAGTAACATGAATTTTCATAAAGTCATAAGTCTGTAAAGGCAAAGAGAACCCAAGGGAAAAGGTGAGCAACAGTATTTGGAAAGCTGGAAAGTGGAGGAATGAGTGGTAACTAACTTGGCAGACCTGAGCAGATTGCAATTATTTCAGCCTCAGGGATAGCATAGAATCAGGCTGATTCAGAAGCTTTGCAAGACTCAGAATTTGGATGTATGAAGTACCTCTAAAAGTGGGGCTATAAAAGATCAGAAAACAGGACTATTCGTTAAAATACAACTATCCGTTTGTATGACATTAACTACAGTGTCTCTTAACTTCCCACTTTCTGAGATAACACTAGCAACTCTATCCTTTCTTGCACTTATCTTTCCTACTTCTTCACATCTCACATTTGTACTTTTACATTGTACTTTATTTTATTTTTTAAAGAATAGGAACTTTTTAGGTTTAAGTTCTTTTCACGAGATAGCTACTTTTTTTTTCTTTTTGAGTATAGTTGACACACAATGTTACATTAGTTTCAGGTGTACAACATAGAGATTTGATAAGTTCATACATCATGCTATGATCACAAGTATACGTACCATCGGTCCCATTACCTCGCTATTATAATATCATTGACTGTATTCCTTATGCTCTGCTTTTTTATTCCCGTGACTTACTCATTCCATAACTGGAGGCCTATATCTCCCCTTGGCCCAATTTCCTCTTCCCCATCCCTCCTTAAACTGTCAGTGTTCTCTGTATTTATGGTTCTGATTCTGCTTTTTGTTTATTGATTTTTTTGGATTCCATTTGTGAGTGGAATCTTATGGTATTTGTCTTTCTCAGTCTGCCTTACTTCACTGAATATAGTACTTTCTGTGTCCATCCATGTTGTCTTAAATGGCACAATCTCATCCTTTTTTATAGTTGTGTAATATTTGTGTGTGTGTGTGTGAGAGAGAGAGAGAGAACCATGTTTTCCTCATCCATTCTTCTTGTGGACACTTAGGTTGCTTCCATGTCTTGGCTACTATAAATGATGCCGCAGTAAGCAGAGGTTTTTTGTTTTTTTGTTTGTTTGTTTGTTTTTTAAAGTAGGCTCCATGCCCAGCTTGGAGCCCAACTTGGGGCTTGAACTCATGACTTTGAGATCAAGACCTGAGCTGAAATCGAGAGTTAGACACTTAACCGATTGAACCACTCAGGCACCTCAGGGGTGCATATATCTTCTTGAGTTAGTGATTTCCCTGGGTAAAATTCTTATAAGTGGAATTATTGAATCATGTGGTATTTCTATTTATAATTTTTTGAGAAACCTCCATACTGTTTTCTACAGTGACTATATCAGTTTACATTCTTACCAACAGTGCAAGAGCATTCCTTTTTCTCCACATCCTTGCCAATACTTGCTGTTTCTTATTTGCTTGATTTTAGCCAGTCAAACAGGTGTGAGGTGATATTGTGCTGCTTTTTTGCATTTTCCTGATGGTTAGTGATGTTGAGCATCTTTTCATGTGTCTGTTGGCCATCTGTATGTCTTCATTAGAAAAATGTCTATTCAGGTCCTCTGCCCATTTTTTAATCAGATTGTTCATTTTTTTGGTATGGAGTTGCATATGTTCTTTATATATTTTGGATATTAACCCCTTATTGGATAAATTCTTTGCAAATATCTTCTCCCATTCAGTAGGTTGTACTTGTTGTTGTTGTGCAAAATATTTTTATTTTGATATAGTCTCAATAGTTTATTTTTGCTTTGGTTTCCTTGCCTTAGGAGGCATATCCAGAAAAATGTTATTGTGGCTAGTGTACAAGAAATTATTGCCTGTGCTCTCTTTTAGGATTTTTATGGTTTCAGGTCTCACATTTAGGCCTTTATTCAGTTTTTAAGTTTATCTTCATGCATGGTGTTAGAGAGTAGCCCAGTTTCATTCTTTTACATGTAACTGTCTAGTTTTCCCACCACCATTTATTGAAAAGACTGTCTTTTCTCCATTTTATATTCTTGCCTCCTTTGTTATAGATTAATTGACCATATAATTGTGGGTTTATTTCTTGGCTCTCTATTATGTTCTATTGATCTGTGTATCCATTTTGTGCCGTACCATACTGTTTTGATTACTATAGCTTTGTAGTATTTTTTTTACAAGTAGGCTTCATGCCTAACATGGGGCCTAGTGCCGGGCTTGAACTCACGACCCTGAGATCAAGACCTGAGATGATATCAAGAGTCAGATGCTTAACTGACTGGGCAACCCAGATGTCCCAGCTTTGTAGTATATTTTGAAACCTGAATTGTGATACCTTGAGTTTTGTTCTTCTATCTCAGGATTGCTTTGGCTCTTTGGGGTATTCTGTTGTTCCATACAAATTTTGGTATTATTTGTTCTAGTTCTGTGAAAACTGCTGTTGGTATTTTGAGAGGGATTGCATTGAATCTGTAGATTACTTTGGGTAATATGGACATTTTGACAATACTAATTCTTCCAATCCCTGAGCATGGAATATCTTTCTATTTGCTTGAGTCCATTTCAATTTCTTTAATCATTGTTTTCTAGTTTTCAGAGTACAGGTTTTTTTTCATCTCTAGTTAAGTTTATTCTTAGGTATTTTATTCTTTTTGGTATAATTGTAATGAAATTGTTTTTTAAATTTCTCTTTCTGTGACTTCTTCTACAGAAACACTACCAATTTCCGAGTATTAATTTCATATCCTGCCACTTCACTGAATTCGTTTATTACTTCTAGTAATTTTTTTGTGGAGTCTTTAGATTTTCTATGTATAGTATCATGTTGTCTGCAAATAGTAACAGTTTAGCTTCTTCTTTACCACCATGGATGCCTCTTATTTCTTCTTGTCCCTCTGCTGTGGGTAGGACTTTTGAATAAAAGTGGCCAGAGTGGACATCCTTGTCTCATTCCTGACTTACACAGAAAGGTCTCGATTTTTTACCATTGAGGATGATGTTAGTTGTGGGTTTTTTATATTTAGCCTTTATTATGTTGAGATATGTCCCTCTAACCCCATTTTGTTGAGAGTTTTTATCATGAATGGATGTTGTACTTTGTCAAATGCTTTTTCTGGTTCTATTGAGATAGTTATATGATTTTTATCCTTTGTTTTGGTGATGTGGTATATCACATTGATTGATTTGTGAATATTGAACCATCCTTGCATCCTGGGAATAAATCCAACCTGATGGTGGTGAATGATCTTTTTAATGCATTTTTGTATGCAGTTTACTAATAACATAGATTTATAACATAGATTTTTGCAACTGTGTTAATCAGGGATATTGTCCTGTAGTTTCCTTTTTTTGTGGTGTCTTTGTTTTCATTATCTCAGTAATACTGGCCTCTTAGAATATATTTGCAAGCTTTCCTTCCTCCTCTGTTTTTTGGTAATAGTTTGAGGAGAATAGGTATTAGCTCTTTAAATGTCTGGTAGAATTCATTTGTGATTATTTTGTTTTTATGTTGCACTTTTTATAATTGAATTTCATCTTTTACTTGTATGTTATGACATATAGATGGTGATTCTTGGGATATTAAATAATGAATAATTATGACTTGTATTACTCTTCTAAGTTTGGAATTGATAGAGAGAGGGAGAGAAGGAGAAAGGAGAGGATGGGTACAGGAGGAGGAGGAGACTTAAATGTCTTCTTTGCTTTTACTCCTAATAAAAACTGAAAAATAGGAGACCAAAGCTAATTAACTGAAAACAGGCTGAACAGAACAACTACAGACCTATCCAGAAGGATATACCTTCTCTGAAAGGGAAGAGGAGGAGGAAGGTTAGAAAGAGAAAAAAGTTGGGATAAACTTGAGCAACTTACTCTCCCAGGAACACCATCAGATAAGCTATGGAGTGGTGAGAAAAGAAGAGAATCTTGGAGTGTTTCTCTCTTATTTTTCCCACTTAAGAAGTCAAATGAAAATTCCTATTCCTCTATGGGCCACATTAGGAATGGGGTATGTCCCTCCAAGCAATTATAAAGTTAAAGGTTAATGATGTTTAGATACTATGACTATGTAAATATTGTTTGATGTAGAGTCAAGTAGTATACTATGAATGTGCTCTTTTCTTTATGCCTTCTATAATTTGTGGTTATTTTGTTTTTATTTCTTCTTTTGAATTTTTCTTTGACTCTCCTGGAGTCAGACTGCCTGATTTGAAGACAAAGCTTCATCACATCCTAGCTGTATGAATATACTTGTGTGATCTGTAAATACTGATATTAACAGTATATCCTTTATAGAATCATTGTGATGATTTATGGGTTAATATACATAAAATGCCTAGAGCAATGACTGACACATAGTAAACACACTAAAAGTATTTCCTATAATTCTGCCCTTATTGTGGTATATTATATTCTTTCAGTTTCTCAAGTCACATAATATTATCTAAATCATATAGATTAGATAAAACTTTTCCCTAAAGATTTCTCCTGGATTCTTCTGTTCTTTTGCCCAGCACTGAAAAAATTGTGATATATGCCTGCAGATGAATGGCCATCTGGAATTTTCCTCTTGGGTTTTGTACATCAGATCCTCAGTGGTCCTTTTTTTTTTCCCTTCATTTTACTGAAGTTCATCTTTAATAATAAAAGAAAGTTGGTGTATGAGATAAATTCTTAGGGCCTTTGCAGTTTGAAAAGTCTCTATTCTCTTCTCACTTTTAATTACTAATCTGGTCGCTAAAGGTTTTCTGTTATTTCCTCTCTAATTTTTTAAAGCATTTTTTTTCTTCAAACAGCTACCTTTGATGATGAGAGGTCTGTTTGCCATCTTAAAAAGGTTAATTTGTGAGCGATCTGTTTTTCTTTTCCTCTTTAGACTCTTTTAGGAGTCTTCTCTTTATCATCAGTAATATGGAATTTCAGAGTGTGGATCACTTATTTTTATTCACCCTGCTTAATAATTTGTAGAATCTTTATTTTGATGATGAATGTCTCCCTTCAGCTTTAGTAAATTATCCTCTATTATTCTCTCACTATCATTTTTTTCTTGAATTCCTATTAGCCAGATGATACCTCTCAAGTAAAAATAATTCCTTTGCTTGATATACATATATATATATATGTTATGTGTTATACATATATAACATATAATATTATAAATAACATATATAATGTGATAAGTTATATAAAAGATAAATGCTTATATTAAGGAGATTTCTTTAGCTTCATCTTCTAACACTTATATAATTAGCTTCTTTTTATTTAGATAATTGCATTTTTTTAAAAATTCTTCTTGGTTTCTAAATGTATTTCTTACAGCATTGAGCTTACTAATTAATTTTCCTCAATTTTTTTATTTGTTGAAATATGTGCACCTCCTCCAGTCATTGTTTTGGATTTTTTTGTTGTTGTTGTTGCTTGTTTTAATCATTTTTTCCCATGATTCAGCCTTTCCTTAAATATCTTATAGTTCCTGCTCATGCATTCATATTTAATGTAAGGTGATACAAAGGATAATTATAGTTCATGTATTTGTGAACAGAATTTTCAACAGATTGTCACACTCTGGAAAAAACAGGCCATTTTAGTAAGGATTTTAAGTTCAAGAATTCAGAATACTCTGGGGTATAAAATTGCCTTAGTGCTTTCCTTACAGTTTAGAACAGTTTCATTTTATTTTGTTGTTTTTTTAGAAGATAACCATCAATTGTTTCAGCAGGGATTTAGTTGCCTTGTGGCTTTCATTTTTCTCCATGGCCTGAGAGACTAGTGGGATCATTGCCTCTTTTCTGTTTGATCCTTCAAATAATACCTTTTTTCATTTCCATTCCTTACTCTTAATTTCAAAGACTTTCAGTCTTTGAATTTGTAGTCTCCTTGGGCATCTGCTAGGGAGGCTAACTGCCTACCAGAATTCTAGGTGATGTCTACTTAACTCTGCTTCACTGGAATTAGTTGAAATCCCTCCTCTACTGGTGACTTTCATTCTGTTTTCTTTGTTGTAGGACTGTATTGTTCTTTGCACATTTACTTATAATAATTTTAATTAGTGTCTCAGGGGAGCTGTAGTGTATGTATACATGCTTAGTATGCCATCTTGATCTGGACCCAGGTTTAGTTTTAAAACATTAAATATATATGGAATGTGGACTAGGGTAAAGGAAGAATAGAGTAAGGACTAATTAGAAGCTTAGTCCAGATGAGATGATTGTATGTTAAATTAGATAGCTTCCATTGGAGATGAAGAAATGTGTGTAGATTCAACAAGTATTTTGGAAGTAAAATCAACATCACATTATTTAGTGATTTGGTAAATAAAGTCACTTTTTCACAGTTCAAGTTTTTCTTCAGTTTGAATTTTTTGGTAGCTTTTGTTTTACAAAATGAAAGGATTCTAATCTTCTAAATTTCACTTCATAAAGCAGTAGCAATATCCCTTTTAGTATTTAGTTAACCATTTATTATTCTTTTCAATCTCTGTTTTATTTTTTAAGGAATGAAATCAAATGTGCACAGTGTTCCAGGTTTTGACAGACACCATTTGAAAATTATGAGAATGTCACTCCTGTTGCCCATGATACTGTGTAACAGGAGGCAATTTCTGAAACAATCTAGGTCAGGTCAATGTCATATGAAAAGCTTCAGTCTCAGCAAGGCTGGGATACTCTTAGTAGTTATTTCATTAGTAAGATTCAAACTTATACAGCTATGGTTCACATTCTCTAAATCCTGACCTGTTAACTACCATGATTACAGATATCCCTTGAGAAAGATAATTGCTTATAAGATAGACCAAAAGAAGATCATATAACTAGCTTGGATTTGCCTTTGGCTTTGGAATATTGGTTGGGGCCATATTAGACCTGGTGATCTGCAGTGTACCACATCAGAGTATACCATATAACCACGTCAAGTATTAATTTTACAAGTGAGGCCTATGCTAAATCAGTCCTGAAAGCCTTCTCAGTAAAGGGCTCTTCCTGAGTAAGAGGCTTCCACAGACCATATTGTTACATGAGATTTACAATAATAGTCATTCAATCCAAAAGAATAAATTTTGAAAGATTAGACAAAAAATAGTCCTGATTATTATTATCAAAGAGACATCTATCTTCCTATTACTTTTGCCCATTCAGTGTTATTGTATTTGACCCATCCATCCAAGAATCACACTTTTATGAAGATGGAGTAAAGAAAAGATTCAAATTTCTGTTAAAGATGGGTATACTAATAAAATTAATTAGAATTGACAAGAGGAAATTGAAGTAAGAGATATAAGAGACGTGGTTTGTAAACCTACCTGCTCATCAGACAGCATTAGGATTTTCAGATTTGTAGGTGGATTTTGAGGTTAAAGTGATTCTTGAAAACTTCCAGCTTGAAAGTCCATAGATGTTTTGTGGAAGGTTAAATTTCAAGTCCATGGTAAAGCACAGTTTAGGATGTTTCAGAATATGGGACTGGGATTGCTTTTGCTAATGACCTTTTTTGCTATTTTGAGATATAATGAACATATAACATTATATTAGCTTCAGGTGTATTTACTGAAGAGACTGTACTTTCCCCATTGTATATTCTTGACTTCTTTGTTATAAATTAATTGATCATATATGCATGTGTTTATTTTTGGAGTCTCTATTTTGTTCCTTTGATCCGTGTATCTGTTTTTGTACCAATACCATGTACTGTTTTGATTACTATAGCTTTATAATATAGTGTGAAATCAGGAAGTGTGGTGCTTCCAGCTTTGTTCCTTTTTCTTAAGATTGTTTTGGCTATTCAGGGTTTCTTGTGGTTTTATACAAATTTTAGGAGTGTTTGTTCTATTTTTGTGAAAAATGCCATTGGGATTTTGATAAGGATTACACTGAATCTGCAGATTGCTTTGGGTTGTATGGAATATTTTAATAACTCAGTAGTAAAAACTAAACCCAATTAAAAAATGGTCGGAGGACCCATGTAGACATTTTTCTAAAGAAGACATGCAAAAGGCCAAAAGGTACATGGAAAGGGCTCAGTTTCACTAGTTTACAGGGAAATGCAAATCAAAGCCACAATGAAACATCACTTTATACTTGTTAGAATGGCTATCATCAAGAGACAAAATAAAAGTGTTGGAGAGGATGTGGAGAAAAAAGAACCTTCTTGCACTGTTGTGAAGAATATAAATTGGTTCACTTACTATGGAAAACAGTATGGCGTTCCTCAAAAAATTAAAAATAAAATTAGCAACTGATCCAGCAACACCACTTCTGGGTATTTCAAAAAAAGAATGAAAACAGAATCTCAAAGCCATATCTGCACCCTATTCTCATTATAACATTATTCACAATAGCCAAGATATGGAAACTACTTAAGTGTCCATCTATGGATGAATGGATAAAGGAGCTGTGTGAGGTATCTATGTATACAATGGAATATCATTCAGCCATAAAAGAGAAGAACATCTTCCCATTTGTGACAACATGGAGGACTTTGAGGACATTATACTAAGTGAAATAACTAAGATAAGAAAGACAAATACTATATAATCTTACTTTTCTGTGGAATCTAAAAAAATGAAACTCCTAGAAACAATGACAAGACTGGTAGTTATGAAGAGTCGGGAGGATTGGGGAGAAAGAGAGTTGTTAGTCAAAGAGTAAAAATTTCCAGTTATATGGTAAATAAGTTCTGGGGACTTAATGTATAGCATAGTGATAATAGTTAATCATACTATGTTATATACCTAAAAGTTGCTAAAAGAGTAGATCTTAAATGTTTTCATCACAAAAAATTAATGGAAATTATATGATATGATGGAGATGTTAGCTAATAATATGGTGGTAATCATTTTTCAATATAGGTTTATTAAGTCCACAGACTTTGACCTTAAACTTACATAATATTGTATGTCAATTAGAGTTGACCCTCTAACAACATGGGTTTGCACTGCACAGGATCACTTATACACAGATTGTTTTCAAGAAATACAGTACTGTAAGTGTATTTTCTTTCCTTATGATTTTCTTAACATTTTCTTTTCTCTAGCATACTTTATTGTAAGAATACAGTATGTGTAATATATATACAGAATATGTGTTAACTGTTTATGCTTCTGGTCAATAGTAGGCTATTAGTAAAGTTTTTGGGGACTCAGATTTATATATGGATTTTTGACTGCACAGAGTGGGCTGGGTGCCCCTAACTTCTGTGCTGTTCAAGGGTCAATTGTACATCTCAACAAAGCTGGAGAAAAAAGAAAATACAGAGTAAGATTAGAATAGATTTGACATCTCTATTTTAGAGATTTAGTTGAAGTCTCTAGATTTGGACGCTCCATTTTTAGATTACACACCTAAATTAGGAAGTGGAATAGAGGATAAGAGTAAACCAGAAGAAAACCAGGGAAGATATTTATTCAGAAACTGAGAAGTACTTACCTTAAGTAATTCTATGAAAAGGTCAAGAAAGAGTTTGAGAAAAAGTCATAACAATGTTATTTAGCAGTTACTTGTGGGAAAAAAAAAGAAAGAAAATCACTTATCACTTAAGGACTTTTTAGAGCAATTTATTTTTTTGTACTCTGTGTGGCTTTAATAAAACATAATTGTAACCACATTCAACATATAATTTCAATATTGTAATTGAAACTTTAGAACAATACAATTAGTATGTATTTTATGCATTTTATATAAATAAACGTTAGGTAAATATACATAATGGTGGTATAATATTGCATTGAATGGATAAATCATAGTTCAAGATTCCCTGAAAATGGACAATTAATTTGCTTCCAATTTTGGCTATAATTAATATTTTAAATACTGTTTGGTATATGCTGGTTTTCTCTACTTATTTCAGGACTATTTCCTGAAGAAATGCTTCCATATTTAAATTTATTATGATAAAAATTTAACTATTTTAGAGGGTCATGACTTACATCACTAAATTGTTTTGTATTTATAATGCCTTGAGCAGTGTACATTGGGGGATCTTTAGCAATACTTTTACAACTTTAAGGTATCTTCAATGTTTTTAAATCTCTGCTGTTTAATAAATATCAGGTCAGAACAGTTACTCTGCAGCCCTCCTCAGAGAGGCTGCCACGGAATGTTAGGACTTTTATAGATGTTAGACTCCAGATAAAATATGGAATATAAAGACTTCATTTTAATATCTCATAAATTATGTCCCTATTTTTCTGCATTCTGTTTCTATTGTGTATTTAAATCTATATTTTGGTTTATGCAGCAAGTAATTGCTATAGGAGAATTTTCATATCTTAGGAAATTTAGTGGATAACAAACTCAAGATAGGAATAAAGAAGAAAGGAGATGGTGAGGAAGGGAAATTGATTTTTAAAGTGATAGGTATTAGCAACTCATATGAACTCCTTAGTGCTAATCTGAGATGTATATACTTGTTTCTGAGACACACGCAAAATAACAGATTAAACGTAAGTTATTGATGCTTTGCTTTTGGAACAGATTGTTGAAAGGAGATTGCTATTTGGGGAGCAAAACAGGTCCAGTAATCACCTGAAAACAGTTCTGACAGTGATAAAATATTGTCCAGCTCTGATTTTTTCCATAAGATAATTGTCCCCATTCAAATTGCTAAAAATATGTGAAGGACCGAACGAAGCAAATGTATTTATGGACGATTTGTCCCAAACACCTTGTGTAGAATCTGTTGACAAGAAAAATAGCCTAACAAAAAGAAAGAGAGGAAGAAAAAGATTGAGGGAGGAAGATACTAAGAAAAGGAAATCCTAGAAGATAATGAATTGTTGAATCCAGAGGTGTAACTGATGAACCTTTCAGATTCGACTTTCTTTAAGCTACTGTCAAACAAAAATGACTGTAGGTAGTGTATTGATTTGACATCAAATTGGCATAAATTATTTTTCATGTGGTGCTATGGTATCAGTTTTTATTAATCATCCCACATCTACTTTGTTTTTTTAGAGTAAAAATGTCTTTAAAATTCCCCTGTTGAATTTTATTCTTTTTTTTTTTTACTTTTCTGTATTCTTTCTTAATATCATGTAGATAATTTGTTCGTGTGTGTGTGTGTGTGTGTGTGTAGGTTTTTTTTGTTTGTTTTTTTGTAAAATTAAGTTCTCTTACTAGCACATTATGGGAAAAAATGAAAAAAAACCCACAAAGCTTTGCATATGAGGTATTTTCCTGTACAGATAATTGGCATTTATAAACCATAAATTCTTCGGCCTCAGACACCTGAGTTATTGTGGAGATCTTCTATAGTAGAATTGCTTCAAATATCCCACACTATTTTAAGTTATTATTCATTCTTTTATCCATTTATTTATTACACAAAAATATACAGGAACTGAGCTAGGAAATCAATTTAAGATACAGTTTCTGTTCTCAAANAGAATGCACTATGTATGAGGAACTGAGCTAGGAAATCAATTTAAGATACAGTTTCTGTTCTCAAAAAAATTTAAGGACTATGTTTTTGTCAACATAGTCAAGTTGTGCAAGACTAGTCTGGAGGCATATGAGAATCCCTATAAGGCTGGAACAGTCCAATTGTAATGTAGACAATTACTCATCAATATGTCTATTATATTACTTTTATAGGTCCCCTCTTTTCCCACTCTGTGGCACTTCTTCCTATCTAAATATCTAGTGTACCCTTCCCACTACATTGTCCCATGAAAAACCTGATTTTTTCAGGACTAGGTGTCGTTCATAAATTCTTAGATTGACTGATACCAATGTATTCTGTTTCTAAGAATACTACTTTTCAAGCCAAATCTCAAATTACAGAAATCTAATCATTAATCACCATAGAAGCAATGTTGATTATCCCAATCAGGTAGTGAAGCTTTAGGGCAGGCCTAAAATTTCACTAACTATAGCCTTTGTAAACCAAGCCAGGTAGGAGCTGGCATGTGACTTATTCCCTGCCTTTTCCCCATTTGTTCAAATATTTTCTATTTTGAGTTCTGGCTTACCCCTACTTTTCCAACTAGTTTCAAACCTAGTAAAAGTAGAAATAAATACCCCACCCACCCACATACTCTCGTTTTTATAAGTTGGAGAAATGAGACCAATGACCATGGCCTCCATACTTCAATAATTAGAATTCAGTTTTTAAAAATTATAATGGCTGGAACGCCTGGGTGGTGCAGTCGGTTAAGCATTCAATTCTTGGTTTTGGCTCAGGTAATGATCACAGGGTCATGAGATTGAGCCCCCTGTTGACTCCACGCTTCCTCTCCCTCTGCCCCTCCTTCTCTCTGAAATAAATAAATATTTAAAAAAATTATAATGGCTGTCTGAATTATATCCCTTCATGGCTTTCTTCTGAACATGTAGAGGTAATCTAAGGTAATCTAAGATGAATTCTGTTTGTATGAAATCATCAGACTTTTTATTTCATCCTCTTGCTGATGAGGTTGATTGACTGCATAGTAAATTCAAATGAGGAAAATGCTACTGATTATTAAAATGATCAAAAGACCTAACTCAAATGAAAGGCTTCCAATGACCACAGCTGAAACTATTTGAGGGAAAAAAAAAGAAAAGATTATTTTATTGGTTCTCTATTGCTGTCAGTAAGAGATTACCACAAACCTAGTGACAGCACAAATTTATTATCTTAAAATACTGTAGATCAAAAGTCTGACACAGGTCTGTTCAGGTTACATCAAAGTGTCCACATCACTGCATGCCTTTCTTTCTTTCTTTCTTTTTAAATAATTTTTATTTTGTTATGTTAGTCACCATACAGTACATCCTATTTTTGATGCAATGTTCCATGATTCATTATTTGCTTATAACACCCAGTGCACCATGCAATATGTGCCCTCCTTACTGCATGCCTTTCTAATGGCTCTACAGGAAAATCCATTCGTTCACTCTTTCATGTTGTTAGCAGAATTCAGTTCCTTGTAATTATAGGGCCGGGGTACCCATTTTCCTGAAGGTTGTCAGTCAGAGGCTGATCACAGCCTATAGAGACCACTTCATTCCCTGGCTTGTGGCTTCCTTCTTCATCTTCAGAACCAGAAGCAATAAATGAAGTCTTTTCTCATGTCACATCCCTCAGACCCATTTTTCCTTTGCTTTCTACGTTTAAGGACTCCTGTGTTTAGATTGTATCCATTGGATAATTGAGGAAAACCTTCCCATCTCAAGATCTGTCCTTATCTAAATTATATCTGCAAGTATCTTTTTTCATGTAAGAGAATATATTCATAAATTCCAGGGACTCTTTGGGGGAATGATGTTTTTTTCTACCATAATACTGTTGAATAAAAGAATTATCCATGAGTCCATACTGATACACATAAGTAATTTAATAAATACCTCAGTGGGGCAAAGGGTTATCTCTTCATTACAGAAGAATCTGATTGATAAGTATAGAAGTAATGGGGGAAACAGAAACACCATAGTAATAATTGTTGCAAGCAAGATCCATTATGGATGCTAAAATTAGTGAGCCACATTTTGAGAGAAAGATAATATTTGCATGTTTCAAAATAATCTTCAACATATGTTTTATGGGAAAATAGTAACTTTACTATGTAGAAACCTAGCTTTAACCAGTGGATCAAGATAAACTTCCCATTAATAAGCTATATAATGTCATATACACCATGAAGTGATGCAAGAGAAGGGCACAATACTTCTGTTACGTTCCTGCCAAAAATTCATTACCTCATCCTAATCATGAGAAAATATCAGACACACCAAAACTCAGACAACTTGACCAGTACTCTTCAAAGAGTCTAGTTCATGAAAGAAAAGGAAAGACTGAAGAGCTGTCACGGACAGAGGAGAGTTAGGGAGACATGAAAAGAATGCAACATGAGATTCGCGATCAGAATCTGGAACAAAAAGAAGTCATTAGTGGAAAAATCAGTGAAATAAAATGTGCAGTTTAGTTAATAATATTGGGCCAGTGTTCATTTTCTGGTTTTCATAATTATACTGTGATTATATGTTAACACTAGAGAAAAGTAGGTGAAGTTATATACGAGCTTGTCTGTACTATTTTTGCTACTTTTTTTAAGTCCAATTTTTTTTAAAGTTAACAACGACAACAACAACAAGCACTAGTGTAGGATTATGGATATTATAAATTTCCTTCTTTTTGTTCATCTGAATTTTTTTGGTCATGATTATATATACATTAATATTTTATTTAAATAAAAAGGTTAAAATAATTTAAACAAAAGGCCTGGCTCAATCATAGATACACAATATTCCTGCCACAAGGATGTAAGTAGAAAAGAGCCCTAGGGAGTTGGTTCATTAACGACAATTCCTGCAATGTGTAGGGCTTCGGAAAAGACATTTCTGTCTTTCAGTTTATAGAAGAATGTTTATCCATTAGGATGGATATTCAAAGGCATCTTTCAAAGCAGTTTCATGTATTGGGGATAAGATGGGTTTGGAGTCTGAAAACAAATTACCCACTACTTGTTGGACATTACTAGATCTTGTTTCCATCAGTTAACCTCTTGGCCACTGTTGACTCATCAATTATAATAAAACTAATCTTCTTTGATAATTTTTTTGTAAGGATTAAATGACACAAATGTGGTAATGTGCCTGACGACT
Organism: Ailuropoda melanoleuca; assembly: GCF_002007445.2. Classification (NCBI taxonomy): domain Eukaryota; kingdom Metazoa; phylum Chordata; class Mammalia; order Carnivora; family Ursidae; genus Ailuropoda; species Ailuropoda melanoleuca. The sequence continues at coordinate 53,069,849 of NC_048226.1, forward strand.
GAAATGTTCTTCATTTATCCATTACTATTATTGTTTAGTATCTTCCATTGACGAGTGAGCCACTGGCAGCTAGAATTCCTTATGATAACACATCTGAGAAAGTTGACTGAACTCAATGCAGAATCCTGTTTTACCCTCACTTAACAGAAGTGTGGCTGCAGGGAAGGTTTTGGTGAAGAGGAAGACGAGTGAGCACTTTTCTCTTTTGAGCGGGCACTTCAGATGAAATATGTATGGAAATTAAGTCATTTTCACTTCATCTTGATTTTTGTTGCTCTCCTCATACCTTTCTGACCTTCTTTTGCCCCTGAGCTTTTTCAGTGCTGAGTGATGATCACGTAGGTAGAAATCATATGGAGAGCATATCATGCGTGGAGTATGCACAGGGATGCAAGAATTTAATTTTCTTTCAGTGCAAAGCAGTCCTGCCTGTTTAAAACTGATTTCTCTTTAGCAAAATCTACAAAAGTGCATTGAGGAGAAAAAGTTTTCCACTTTAAATAAATTCTGCTGCTTGTGCTTTACGTGAGGAGATTTATGAAGTTCATTTAAAAAATTGGCTAAGTAAAGGGAACTTTCAATCTGAAATGAAGACAAACTAAGGGGAAAAAAAACATAAAAATATATGGAGATCTGACTCATCCTAGCCCATTAGCTCAGCACTGGTGCACGCATACATAATGTTAATGCAGGAGTACAGTTTTAAAACCTGATTAGAGTGTAGATTGGGAGTTTAAAAAATAATCAAAAGAATCAGCTTTAGAGTACACATCAAAGAATACTCTTTGTGCAGATGGGAATGAAGAGAAACAGAGAAGAATATCTTGTATTTAATCCTTGATTCTCAGGGCAAGTGTTTTAAGAAAACAGATAAAAGATTAAAGCTCAACTCACATACAAAATAAGAGAATTAAATAAATTTATGGCCTGAAAAAAACCTAAGCTCTTCATTCCTAATTATATCTAGCAATGATCTTCTAACAGCCTAGTAAAAGCATTAACAATAGAGAGTTAATATACGCAGCAAATTCTTCTTATTTATATTCTTGTCATTTGGTTTTGAATTTGTAGTTAGAGAGCTCACACCCAGCCTCCTTCCAGCAAAGTAGAGATAAAATGTTTTTATTAAAAAATTCTTCATTTCTTTCTCTTAGTTGCACAGTAGCAATAAGAAGACATATTCTTAATATAGAGAAAAAGAATGATGTGCTACGAATGGATGCATCAGCCTAATATGATTAGCATATCTTTGCAGGTAAATTTTTTTCCTGGTGAGGGAAAAACATTCTGTACCCTTGTCACATTCCTCAATTTATATAGAGGAAAATGACTCATTAGGGATGGGTTATTGTCTGTGGATGAGACAGTCCACTCATCTTGTAGTTGTATGCATTTTCTGTTTTAGATTCTACACATTGCTCTAAGTTACCATGCATTGCCTGAGAAATTAAATGTCTTTCTTTGCATTGAGAAACAAATGCAGAGCAGCTCATTTTCTTCTGCTGAGAGGCAGAGCTAGAGCATAGGTGTGAAAAGAATTATTCTTAATATAGATGAAAAAAATGTTTCCCCAAAAGTATTGAAAATTCCCTTTTAGTCTAAGCATAGTGCTTCTTGAAAGGAGCCTTGCACAATCATTAACACCAATCTATGTGGGAGGTAATTTGAAAAGACTTTTAGAAAGCCTGAGAAGCTAAGACTATAACACATCTGTTCATTAGCTCTCAGTCTAACTACCATGCAGTCATTCACATTCACCTTCCTGAATCGGTGTTCCTATTAAATGGAGGATGTCTTTCTGTGGGCTCTAAGGAATTGAGCCTTGCCAAGACTTAGAGCATATGTAGGGAGCCCTCTCTTGAGGTCATCTATCTGATTCATCACCCAAGAGAACCATAAGTGTAGTCAGTATTAATGACTCTAAATACTGAATCAAATAATTAAAATTTTGAGCAGGATTTGAGGTTGTAAATGTCATAGAAACAGAAAATAATTAATCCATTTGTGGTATATCCTATGACCTTAATTTGGCAAAGTCATTGATAAAGCAGATCAGTGTTTATGGAACTTCTCTTTGGAGACTTAAGAATAACTGAGTACTCTAGTTTCTAATCTAGATGAAATTTAGTGAATCAAGAGACAGAACAAATAAGCCTTTGCTATAGCAAACTAGCATTCTGCAAGCCCTGTTATCCGTTAAAAGAAAAAAAAAGAAAAGAGTGTATTCAAGTATTGTGTGTTTACTAAAGCTGAGTGTTGTTAAACCGTTAAATCCCTTAAAGGCTTAATTCATATTATGCATAAATTCAGGTTCTAAAATACTTGGCAGATAATAGACTGCTGGTGTTTTGGGGGGGACAGGGATGGATGGATATCACACCTATGCAAGAAGGCTTTGGAATTTATTAACTTGAAAGTAAAATTATTTAAATTGATTTTAAATTGACAAGGCATAAGCATGAAATCAATTAAGATAAAGGTAAAACAAAATTTCAAAACTACCTAGGCTTATCTCAATTTACCTTCAGAACAATCCTATGTAACAGTTTCCAATTTCAGAAGCTGTTTTCCCCAAATTGTACAGCAAGTATGTGATAGAATTAAACTGATGATTATTATACTCCACGTTTTTGGAAGTCACAAGGAATTTTACTGTGAAAGTAGGTCCTCAAATTGCTGTAGATTTCACAGGTACAGCCTGAAGAAGACCAATGATGTCACTGCAATTCTGGAATCCTATTTTCCCCTCATGGTTTGCATAACAAATATCAATAAATGTTCTTCATATACAGTAGCTCCATACCAAACAGGAACTCAGTAATTCTATTTTGAATTATCCCAAATGTGATATAAAAGGGTATCAAAGAAAGAGGAAATTAAACAAAGAAATTAAAGCAATTTAGACCTTCAAAGTCAATTCAGTGAAGTTTTGTGGGGGAATAATTGTTTTTGTGTGTTTTTATGATCGAATGATTGAATGCATTATTTATTGAGATGGAGAAAAACAAAACCATCCACCTCTAGGTTGTGTTCATTTTTCTATCAAAAAGAAAAGGTTTTGTAATTTGTGGCAAGACAGAATCCCAACAGACAGATATGGAGGATTATCAGATCTCTATATGCCAAATATACCTACCATTCTTCTTGTAAAGGCATTCAGCGAAATAAATAGATGAGATCCATGTCAGGTGTAAAAAATGTGGAATCTGGGGGCGCCTGGGTGGCACAGCAGTTAAGTGTCTGCCTTCGGCTCAGGGCATGATCCTGGCGTTATGGGATCGAGCCCCACGTCAGGCTCCTCTGCTATGAGCCTGCTTCTTCCTCTCCCACTCCCGCTGCTTGTGTTCCCTCTCTCGCTGGCTGTCTCTGTCTCTGTCAAATAAATAAGTAAATAAATAAATAAATAAATAAATAAATAAATAAATAAATAAAATCTTTAAAAAAATATGTGGAATCTCCTCACCTGCAGTGAGATATCCTGGGTTACTTAGGAAGATTTTATTGACTAAATTAGATGCAAGAAGAAGACCAACATGAGGCCCCTTATACCAGAACTGAGTTATTAATATTTGTTGTAATGTGTTAGTTTATGGGATTGTGGAAGTTAACTAGGCAACTCTGAAATTTGCCGGTAGATTATAGTCCACAGGTGGAATTTCTTCTTCCTCAAGGAAACTTCAGTTCTGCTCTTAAAGCCTTTCAGTGGATTGGATCAGACCCACCCTAATTATCCAGGCTAATTTCCTTTACTTAAGGTCAACTGATTATAGATGCTAATCACATCTACAAAATAACTTTCAGCAACACCTACATTAGTGTTTGATTGATTAGCCTGGCCAAGTAGACACATAGAACAGACCGTCACATCATATTGATTGAATAGAGGAAAAAAGTTGCATGATTTTTTCAGTAGATTCATACATATACACACACACACACCCATTCAGTAAACTTGAACTAGGTATCCTGTTCTGATAAAGCGTGTCTACAAAAACAAAACCCAGAGATAATGGTGAAAGACTGAAAGCTTTCCCAGTAAGGTCAGGTGTAAGAAAAGAAAGTCCTCTCACCACTTCTTTTCGATGTTGTATGGAGGTCCTACAGAGATTGTCCACAGATTTCTAGGGCTCAGGGTGGAGTGTGGAGAGAAATGAGGTGTGACTTCTGTGGGGTAACGGTAAGGGTTTCTTCGGGGCTTATAAAAATGTACTGACGTCAGATTGTGCTATTGGTTGCACAACCCTTTAGATATAGAATAAAGCACTGATTTGTACACTTCAATTCTTCTTATTCCTTACTGGTTGAGCAGACAACAGTTTGTACCAAATAATAGCAACAATTTATCCAATTATGTACCTATGCTTATGTATGCTTGTATGTGAGTGAAATGAATGAGAGCAATGGTACAATGGATAGGAGGTGGGATTTAGGATTATTTTGTTATTATAAAGAATTGTGTGTGAAGAAGCTTGGATAGTTCTATTTTTAATTTTTTTGAGGAACGTCTATATTGTTGATCCAGCAGTCCCACTTCTGGGTGTATATCCAGAAGAAATGAAAACAGGATATCAAAGAGATATCTGCACTCTCAGATTTATTTCAGGATTATTCAAAATAGACAAGATATAGAAACAATCTAAGGGTCTGTCAATAGTTGAATGGATAAACAAGAGGTGGTATATATATATATATATACAATGTAATATTATTTGGCTATGAGAAAGAAGAAAAAAATCCTGCTATTTGCAACTGCAGGGATGGAACTCGAGAACATTATGCTAAGTGAAATAAGTCAGAGAAATGCTGTATGATCTTATTTACACGTGGAATCCAAAGAAAACCCCAACCTTTTTAAAACAGAGAGTTAAAAAAGTGGTTACCGTGTCTGGGGGGGTGGGGAAGTGTGGAGATGTTGGTCAAAGGGTACAAACTTCCAATTAGAAGATAAATTCTGGGGATGTAATGTACAGCACTATTATAGTTAACAGTAAAGTACTATATATTTGAAAGTTGTTAAGAGAGTAAATCTTAAATATTCTCAACACAAAAAAAGCAGTGGTAATTATGTGACATGATGAAGGTATTAGTTAACCCTACCTTAGAGCTTAGAATTGAGTCTCTATTCTGCTTTGTTTTTGATAATGATACTTATATTGATAAAAGTTATTATACCTGGTAATATATAAATTCTATAGCCAAAGTATAGAAACTATTACTGTTTTAATCTAAAATGTCTATACCGCTATTAAATCAGTCAGTCATAATGCTCCAAAATAAAGATCATAATATAACTAATGCTAGGTTATGTTTCTTAATTTTTTCCAAAAAAATTTCCATTTCACAATGACCAATATAAACTATATTTCCTTAAATATAATTAAACTAATGATGGTACTGTATGGTGACTAGCATAACATAATAATAAAAATATATAAATAAATAAGTAAAGTGATATTATATATATTTCATTTGTCCTTTATATGTTACTAAAGTAGAGGTTTTTTTTTTGTTTTATCTTGAAACATTATACATCTTAATTCTCTAGTCCCTTTTTAGAGCTCAGTATCTGAAATGTTGCATGTGTTAGCAGCTGAAATTAGGGAGTTGGACACTTAGCCAACTGCGCCAACTGCGTTCCCCCAAGGCACCCCTGTACTTAGTTTTTAAACAAAGGTTGACATTGTGACTTAAGTGACAGATTGATATTCTGACTTGGGTGACAAAGTAGCTTTCAGTTATTTGAAAGAGCAAATTTGAATTGGCCTTAACACTCCCATCTACTACATTCTATCAGTACTTACCATATGAATAGGAATCTATATCAACTTGGCATGATGAATTAAGGTTTTCAGAAGCACATTTTAGGATTAGTTGATATTGATATCTAGATGTGTTGATGCATGTTAAAATTTGTTTAAAGTATTTCTGTAAACTAATGTTATCAGTAAACCATATGTTTCCATTTCTCAATTTGTTATATAATAATGGGGAACATTCACTAGGTACTTATGTATTAGGCACTATTCTTTGTTCTTTCGATGGATTAACTCACTTAAATCTCTATAATAACTCTATGAAATGGACCCTGTCATTAACCTTATTTTTTATAGATGAAGAAACAGACACGGGATAGTTAAGTGTCAAAGTCACATCTAATTAGATAGAGAAGTTGAGGTTCAACCACAGGCAGTCTTGTTCCAGAGCTCAGATTGGCAAAACATGAAAACACATAATATTCCTTTAAATACTTACAGGTATTATCCACCAATAGTAGCATTAGACCTTTACAAAATGTTCATGTAGAGATGTTCAGGAAAACATACCCAAAGAAACCAGACTGGGGCAGACACTGACGTTATTTATTTATAACTTTCTAAAAGCACATTCTTAGTTAACAGATAGATGTTGTAGTCACTCAGTTAAATCCAATGATTTTTTTTTAAAGGGATTACATCATTGTCATTTCATTCACACTTGACTTTCAGTAATAGGTGCCAATATGCTTGGGAATTGGGAGTTACATTTCTGATCTTAAGCTTTTGAATCCATTTATAGCAAGTGGGATGTTTTATTAGAATACCTGATAAATTTAATAAAAAAGAAAGATGTAACTTTTGTTTTAAACTTTTTGACAATCAAAAGTCTTTATTGCTACATTGAATATATTTGTAAATTACATTATATAGAGAATATGTAAAAATAGCTCATGGGGCACCTGGGTGGCTCAGTCAATTAAGCTGCTGACTCTTGATTTCAGCTCAGGTTATGATCTCAGGGTCCTGTGATCAAGCCCCATGTGGGGCTCTGTGCTCAGCAGGGAGTCAGCTTGAGTATTTCTTTCCCTCTCCCTCTGCCCGTCCTTGCATGCTCTCTCTCTCTCTAAAATAAGTACATCTTAAAAAAATAGTTCATATATAAGATTACTGTAAGTAACATTTGTAATACAATATATTGAGAAACACGGTTGGATGAAGATTCAATAGGAGTGAGAGATAAGCCTATTACTTTTGGTGCTGCTGAGAGAAAGTCCAAACTTCTGTGAAGACAAAAATCCCATAGTCCTTGGTATAGTGCAGGAAGTTCAATAATGTTTAGACTTGGAGGAGTCAACCATGAAGGACCTGGCTGCTGTGTCCAGCAAGTAAAGATGGCAGAACTCGGCCCAGGGAGGACAGTCCCTGCGTCAACTGGCCACCATGCAGATAGAGCTTGAGGTGGAGGGACACAGACTGGAAGGTGGGAGGCTTGGGGAGGGTAGTTAGCAGCACTGCTTTAGGACCCAGGCTCCTGGGGAAGGGGCCAATAAAGAGGGCTTGGCTCTTGGTCTCCAGGCAGGTTAGGAGAAGCTCCTCATGGTATGGTGAATCTCATAATCTGTTTTGCAGCACTTTTAGCATCTCTACCATTTGCTCTTCTTGTTTTGACTGTTTGGATCTCTCTCCCTTTAGTTCTCGAACCGGAGAATGTAGTTCCTATATCAGCATCATGTTGGTCTACTTCACCTTTCTGGAAGAGTCTGTAAGGCTGGGTATATTAAATGACTCTTTCTCTAGTCTGGCATTCTCTAAAGATGATTCATTTCCTGTATACTCCTCTTTAGCCTCACAAAGCTTGTCAGTGATTTGGCATTTCTCCTCAATCCCAGCAGCCAGTGTTTCTGCCAACTGCTTTTCACGTCTTACATAAAGGCAACTTCTAATTGACTGAACAAGTCTGAATATAATGATAGGCCCACTGATAAGCTTATGACAGGCAGACACACCACAGTCTCCCACTGGAGGCTGTGGATAATGAGTCATGGATTTGAGTCACTGGGCAGCAGCTCTACTACCACCTCACCGAGCTTCCCAAGAATCAGCCCAAAGTCAAGCTCCAGAGAGGATGGCAGCACCTCCATGACACTGTTTTACCACAGGACTCTGTTCAGTCACTGTGGATCCAGCAGCTGCATCAAACCCTAGAGAAGACCTCAACATTCTGCCTGGAACCCAACCAGCAACTGGCAGCCTAGAATGGTAGTTAAATGGTAGGTTTTTGGGGGAGAGAAGGGGTGGTTTATGAATAAAATGTGCTTGTTTTCATTACTGTATAATTTTCCTTATTTCCGTCTTTACTTTCTTATCAATGCAAAATTAAAATATAGTGAAATGTGCCAAAATTGAGTGTACGTCTTGACAATATTTTAAAACTTTATAACCAGCTGCAGTATCCAAAAACTCTATCAATATGCAGATCATATCTGCTAACACAGAAAATACCCCTGTGTAATATTTCAGATAATACCCACTCACCCTCAATACATGGAACACTGTATTAATTTCTATTTACATACCTTAATTTGGCAGTGGCAGAACTTCATAAAAATGAATTAAATCACAAGTGTACTTTGACATGTCTCTCTTCTGCCTGAAGTAATGTTTTTGATATCCACGCATTTTTATTTAATAAGCAGTTCATTTGCTTATTATTTTTTTAAGTTTTTATTTAAATTCAGTTAGTAAACATACAGTGTAAAATTTGTTTCAGGTGTATAATTAAGTGAACACTTACATACAACACCCAGTGCTCGTCATAGTGAGTACCCTCCTTAATCCCCATCACCTATTTAACCCATCCCCCTACCCACCTCCCCTCCAGTAACCCTCAGTTTATTCTCTATAGTTCAAAGTCTCTTTCTTGGCTTGCCTCTCTCTCTTTTTTCCCCTACTATCATTTGTTCTGTTTCTTAAATTCCACATATGAGTGAAACCATATGATAATTGTCTTTCTCTGACTGACTTATTTCACTTAGCATAATACTCTCTAGCTCTATCCATTTGTTGCAAATGGCCAGATTTCATTCTTTTTTATGTTTGAGTAATATTCCATCGTATGATGTTTTCTTACAGCTAAGTGGAGTCATTTCTCTGAGAAAGTCATGACCATTGTTAAAATATAAGTTGGAGTAGTCTTTCTCCAAGTATTTAAAATGGAAAATAAGTGTTGATTCTTTCTAAAAAGAATTTAAAGACTTACTATGTGCCATTTTTTTCCATGCTGGGGCTATAGTAGTAAACAAAAGAGACAAAATATCCTGCCCTTGATTTTGCTGCCAAGTGTTTATGGGCCCGTGAAAACTTCTACAAAAAAGAACAAAAATGAAAATACTTAGAGTGGCTTAGCAGACAACATAAATAGGTAAATAAGATGGGGTTAAAATATCAGGGAATAGTGGGGCCTATAATGATCGGGAGTGTTTATATCAAGCCCAGAGGATTTTGGGTCACATTTCTTTCAGTCATTTTATCAGCCAATCAAATGCTTCTGTTTTTTAGAACAAGGAAGCTTTCACCATTCTTGAAGAATCTTAAGGATTAGGGGGTGGATATAAGATGATGGAGTAGTAGGAGGACCCTAGGCTTTCTTCATCCCTTGAACATAGCTAGATAAATATTATCATTCTGAATACCCAAGAAATTGATCTGAGGACTGACAGAACAAACTGCACAACCATTGGGAGAGAAGAGGCCACATCATGGAAGGAGGGGAGGGAGCCTAGATTGTGGAGAGAGGCATTCACAAGCGATCACTCAAGGAAAACACTTCCCCAAAGCCACTGACTGGGAAAATGAGAGAAGCTGATTTTTGTGAGTTTTTTCAACCAGGAGGGCTCAAAGACTAGGGTTTTAGAGGCTGGTAGAGAGCCCTGAGGATGCTGCAGTGCTCCTGTAGTGAAGGTAGGCAGGTAACCCAAGGACAGACAGCATGATCTGAGGATCCCCTGAGATGCACTGGGAGAGACAGCTCCCCCTTCTTGGAGTGCATCTTAGAGCAGTGGCATTGCCTCATCAGGAGCAAAAGACCCAGTGGTTGGCATTTCCCTCCCTTGCCCCTTGGCATAGGTGCAGAGACACCTGCTGAGGGCTGCTAACCTGGACACTGGCTGCTTAGTGTGCTTTGCTCTAAATTCCATGCTTCTGAGCTCTGATGCAACTGCCCTTCTGGGTCAAACCTGCATCAATCCCCACATGGTGTGACCCTTCTCAGAAGGCCAGTGCAGGTCCTTGCCACAACAGGTCCCTACAGTTTGGAGTTTTAAAATTCAGCCAGCCGGCTGGGATAGAGCCCGGAGTGCACTGGGCTTCTCCAGGCAGACAAACAACCCAGACACAGACAGTGTGTAAGCAGTGGTCTGAAATACACCTAGGATGTACAGATACCTTTTTGAGATCCTGACTTCATTTCCTTTAGATATATATCTAGAAGTAAGATTGCTGCATTATATGATAGTTCTATTTTTTATTTTTTTGAGAAACCTCCATACTATTTTCCTCAGTGGCTGCACCAATTTATATACCCACCAGTGGTGCATAAGGTTCCCTTTTCTCCACATCCTCACTAACATCTCATTTCTCTCTCTCTCTCTTTTTTCTTTTTTTTAATTAATAGCCATTCTAATAGGTGAGGTGATATACCATGTGGCTTTGATTTACATTTCCCTGATGATTAGTGATATTGAACATATTTTTGTGTATCTATCAGCTATTTGTATGTCTTTGGAAAAATATCTGTTCAGGTCCCCTGCCTATTTTTAAATCAGGTTGTTTGTTTGTTATTGAGTTTCGTGATCTCCTTATATATTTTATATATTAATCCCTTTCCAGATAAGCAGTTTGCAAATTTTTCTCCCACTTTATAGTTGCCTTTTTATTTTGTTGATTGTTTCTTTAGCTGCACAGAATCTTTTTAGTTTCATTAGTCCTCCTTGTTAATTTTTGCTGCTTGTGCTTTTGATCTCATTTCCAAAAAATCAACTTAGAGCAGTCTACTTTAAGTTGGTAACAACTGAAGTTTTATCTCATTCTAAAACTCTATTTTTTATTTCCCCACCATGTTTTGTTTTTGACACACATTTTGTATCTTTTTATCATGTGTACCATTAACTAATTATTGTAGTTATAGTTATTTTTACTACTTTTTTCTTTTAACCTTCATACTAGTTTGTGATTAATCCACTACCTTCAACAACTATTTATCTTTCCAGTGAGATTTATTCTTTTATATGTTTTCTTGTTACTAATTAGTGTTCTTTCTTTTTAGCTCAAAGAAGTCCCTTTAACATTTCTTGTAAGTCAAGTTTAGCCTTTGCTCATCTGGAAAACTCTTTATCTCTCCTTCAATTCTGAATGATAACTTTGCCAGATAGAATATTCTTGATTGCAGGATTTTTTTTTTCTTTCAGCACTTTGAATATATTGTGCCACTCTTTTCTGGACTGCAAAGTTTCTGTTGAAAAATTTGCTTGTAATTTTGCAGGGGTTCCCTTGTACATAACAAGTTGTTTTACTCTTGCTGCTTTTAGGATTCTCTCCTTGACTTTAAATTTGACATTTTAATGATAATATATTTTGGTGTGAGGTCTCTTTGAGTTTAACTTGTTTGAAACTCTGGGCTTCCTGGAACTGGATATTTGTTTCCTTCCCCAGGTTAGGGAAGTTTTCTGCCATTATTTCTTCAAAATTTTTTTCTGCTCCTTTTTGTCTCTCTTCTATTTCTGGGACCCTTGCAATGCCAATTTTAGAGTCCTTGATGTTGTCATATTAGTCCTTAAGCTATCTTCACTTTTTTCGTTCTTTTTTCATTGTTTGAGTGGGTGAGCTCCTCAGCCTTGTCTTCGAAATCACTGATATTTTCTTCTGCTTCGTCTAGTCTTCTGTTGAATCTCTTTCATGTATTTTTCAGTTCAGTTATTGTATTCTTCAACTCTTTGACTTCTCTTTGGTACATCCTTATATTTTCTATCTTTTGTTGAAATTCTCACTGTGTTCCTCTATTTCCCCCAGTTTGATGATCGTCTTTATGACCGTTACTTTGGACTCTTTATCATGTAAATTATTTATCTCTGTTTCATTAAGTTTTTTTTCTGGAAGTTGTATCTTGTTCTTTCGTTTGGAGCACATTCTGTTTCTTCATTTTGTTTGACCCTCTGAATTGGTTTCTTGAAAGGGTGGCCTTGTGTAAGAGATGAACCTTGTTGTTCAACCTTTCCTACTGTTTGGATGTCTCTAAAACCTAGTGGTTGACCAAGAGGCCTATTTTTTTTTAATATCTCCCTGTAGTTGAGGATGTACTAAGACCTGTCTTTGTCTCAAGGGATGGATCTCAGTGAGTACCTAAATTCTGGTTGATTGGAAGCCAGACCCTTGGATATTAGCTTTTAAATAATACAAATATATGCTGTCCTATGGGGCTGCAAACAAGCTCCACTGGCTGCCAACCCAGGTGATCTGGAAGTGTCCCCTGGGTGGCAGTTACAGAAACCAGGGCTCCAGATGAGTGCATAAGCTCTTTTCTGTTAGATACTGGTGAGCTATAGTGAAGCAGACAGAGAGCAGTAGGATGGCATCTCTCAGCCTATGTTTCCTGATATCTATTTCTTAGGCCCCTAAGTGTGCACCAGACCTGAAGTCTGTCCCTAAGGCTGAAGCTCCAGGAAAAGAAAATAGGCCTCTTTCATAAATAGAGTGGAATGGTGTTTCACTGCTGTCTCTGTAGTGCGCTGGGGCTAGTAGCCTATCAAGGACTGTCTCTATTATTATTATAGTGTCATGGGACCCAGGAACACAAGCCCCCGGCCACAAGAGCCAGGTGTTTAAGGATGTCCCCTGGGTAGCCGACACAAAATCTGGGGCACCAGATGCATGTAAGAGCTACAGTTCAGGAGATAGTGGTACTCTAGAGTGCAGCAGAGGGAGAGCATAAAGATAGTGCCCACCCTCTGAAGTCTCCAAAAAATATTATAGTTAACTCTGAGATGCGTGTTTAATTAGAATCCTGCCCTTCAGGCTGCAGCTGTGATTAGCTAATAGGCCTTTTTTACAGAAAGACTGAGTTCTTGGCTCTGTTGCCTCTTGCTGTGCCCTGGAGGTGGTAGCTGTTTAAGAACTCTTTCGTTATTGGTTCAATCTTGTGGTACCCTTGAGTGTAAGCCCTGCTGACAGCCAGAACCAGGCCATGTAAAGGTGTTCTGGGTGGCAGCCACAAAAATCAGGGTGCCAGACCAGGGCATATAAGCTACTTTCTGGAATATACTGGTGCACTGTAGTGAGGCAGAGAGAGAGCACATAGATGATGTCTACCAGCCTATGTTCCCTGACAGCACTTACATAGACCACCTCAGGCCAAAGCTCTTGGACAAGCAAATAAGCCTCTTTCATAGAAAGACAGGTGGTATGTTTTAGTTTGCTATCTGTGCAATGCCCTCGGGGTGGTAGCCTGCCAAGAACTGTCTCTCTGATTGTTACAGTCCCGTGGGACCCAGCAACACAAATTCCCGGGGTCTTCAGAGCCAAGTGATCAAGGGATGTCCTCTGGGTAGCAACCACAAAAATCAGGGTATCTCCCTTTCAGGAGATGCTTGTACTTTCAAGCATGGCAGAGGGAGAGCATGTAGATGGCATGTGTTGGTTGTGGCAAGACACAGGGGGAGTATAATGATGGTGCTCTCTGGAAAAAGGAAAAAGAGAAAGAGAAAATGAAAAAAGAAGAAAAAGAAATTAAAAAAAAGAGATGATGCCCACTGGCTATAGCAAGGCAGAACGAGAGTGTGAAAATGGTGCCCGCTAGTCTCCATCCTGGAGTATTCCAGCAGGATTCTAATATGTGTGTTAAATTAGATGCCTGCTTCTCAGTCCTGCACTTTAAGCAAACGAGCCTCTTTCACTTACGGTCTGGGTGCAATCAGCTGCCTATGAGGTGGGCAGATGAGTCCAAGCTTGTGAGCCCCTTTAAGAGCCGTTTCTCAGATTGTTAATCTTCTGGGTTTTGTGGATGTTTTGGGGGTTCATCTCTCAGGTATAGGTCTTAAAATTTGGGGTGCTCAATGTCCTTCATTCCTTAGAGAGATGTTCCAGGTTTTGAGTTTTCTCCTGATTCGTAGGATGCTGTGTCAAGGATGGGGTTTATGGTGAGATTGCATCCCAGCCTTCCCTAATTGCTTCAGTGTGGTTTCTTCTCATTTTTTCCAGTGTGTAGTTGTTGCTTGGCCATCCTTTATGTCTTTTTCAGAGGAAAGTGTTCCATATATAGCTGTAGACTCAGTGTGTCCATGACAGGAGGTGAGTTCAGGATCTTCTTAAATAAGATCTAAGCGAAGGATGTCTTGTTGATGTCACTGTCAGAATTCTTAAACTATATGTGTAGCTTAAGTAAAAGAAATTAATTTATATTATTTAGAGATTAATTTCAAATGTATTAATTTTTATAAAGAGAAATTTGTCTGTAACATTATTTTCCATAAATAAATTCCCAATAGCAATATTTTATACCAACATTTTTATACAGTAATAATGTAGAAAAATCCCTATTTTAATATCATTTATAGCCTATAAATTAGTACCAAAACATAGACACTGTTTTGTATTCAGTATATAAATAATTTTGAGCTCCTCATTGCATAGCAGATAGAAATTTTCACAGAAATATGAAAACACTGTCTGAGTATTACTGGATCAAGTGTTCCTTAGAAAAAGTACTACTCAGACATGCAAAGTGATTCAAACTTTATTTCTTATAATTGACTGAGTTTCCTCATAACTGTGCATCTCAAAGACCACCAAGGAGAACAAATTTGCTATTTGTTATGTAAAACTTTTCTTTTTGAAATGACTTCTTTTCTGTTTATAGTTCTCCAGTCTTTATCACCCTTTCTTCTCCATCAGTTTCCCCATGCTTGAAGAGCTATGTGGTTCTTGCAGCACAGTAAGAGGGGTCTCAGATCTGATTGGGTGTCATTGGGAATTTTTCGGGGTCTGCTGTCTGTGGCCTTTAAGGTACCAGTAGTACCTGTCAGCCTGGCCTGATCCCCAGTTGCTGAAGTCTACAAACTCTCTCCTTCTTCTACTTTCTCTCTCCCCAGCCAGGACCTGGTAGTTCTCTCCACCGACTCAGTCTCACCACTCTTTCCTGGTGCTGCATATTTTAACAAGGACCTCACTCTCATTAATTTTTTTTCCCTCTCATTCATCTTTAGCTTTGTTAGTCTACTTTCAGTCTTTGCTCCTGTGTGTTTGTGTCTCTGATATGACAACCTTGGACAACTCAATTGCCAACATATAATTAACCCCTTCAGATTTTTGAAAAGTGGACCCTTTGCAAAACAGTCTCTTCTCTGGGTCTCAGATGGGAAATGGAGCAAAACTCCTGTTGCTTTTATTTCTTCAAGCTATCCAACAAATCTCTTGGCCTGGGAATCTCGATCTGGTCAGGGAGGTCTCAAGACACACTTGTCCTTTTCTCACTATCAGTTTATCAAGGCCAGGTGTTCCACATCTCCTCCTATCTGGTTTTCCACTTCTCTTTCCTGAGGTGGCATTTTACATGCCATCTTCTTAAGATATACATGGAACAGAAGGAGATAAATTGATTGACACTTAAGGAATAAAGTGTTACAAAGCATATTATGCTTTTTATATCAACCTGCCATAATATGAATTGATAAAATAAGACATGAAATAAGCCTTGCCAAACTCCCAAACATTTTGTGAATGCATCACAGTTTCAATAAGTTTTCATCTCTTTTATTTTCTATAACAAAGCTTTTAGCTATATAAATGGATACAAGTTTGGAGTGTTCACTACAAATCCTTGAGCTTATCTTATTTGTTTATACCTTTTTACTTTCTGCCTCTGGGTATTAAAACACATATTCTCAAGAACAGAGATTTACAATAAATCTAAGACCCTCAGCTCCTAAAACAGTGTTCAGGGACTGTAGACCCTCAATTGTTTATGGAGCAAGTGAATAAGCTACGAATATTGTGGGAACTATCCAACACATTAACAACCACTTTCACACCAAGATTTCTACAGTAAGAAAGAAAAAGAAAATGAAAGAGAACAAAAGTTCTCTGAACTAATATTCTGAATTAATCTGTCTTAAAGAACTGAAAGCATCCTGGTATCATCTAGAAACAGCTTTTTTAGAGTATTCATAACCTGAGTAAATTTAACATAGTAATTCTAAAATTTACACTTACATTTACATCAAGCCTACTTACTTTCAAAGTAGCTATTGGTCTGAGCCCCTTTCTTCATTTGCAAAATTTAGTTATGTATTCAGGTATTGGTCCCCTGTGAAGTGTTTTAATATTATAGGTAAAGTCCTGTATTCCTTGGCATATAGATAAAGGCTGAAAAGAAAGTTAGCTTTTATAATTACAAATGGAGAAAATTTATCTAAATATTTATATTTTTATACTAACATGGTATCACACTGTGGTCCTTAATAACTACAGAATATGTATTGTAGAGTTTACATAGCATTTTTACATACTCTATTTCACTTGTTACTCTGTATAGCTCACATATGATTCACCATTCTTGATATTAAAACAAACAAATGTTAACTTTGCTACCATAGAATTACTCCAGTTAATTAAAAAATATAGCACAGACATATTAATGTAAGAAAAATTGAAATAGAGAAAGGAGGAAAGCAGGGCCAGGCATACGGAAGGAGAGCTGTGGAGGTAGAAAAGGAAGGCTGTTAAAAAAAAAAGTCTTTGCCTTTTCATTCACTCAAAAATGCAACAGTTTAGAAAACATTGATTCTTTTTTTTAAAAAGATTTTATTTATTTATTTATTTATTTGACAGAGAGAGACAACCAGGGTGAGAGGGAACACAAGCAGGGGGAGTGGAAGAGGAAGAAGCAGGCTCTTAGTGGAGGAGCCTGATGTGGGGCTTGATTCCAGAATGCTGGGATCACACCCTGAGCCGAAGGCAGACGCTTAACAACTGTGCCACCCAGGCGCCCCAGAAAACATTGATTCTTAACTTTGTAGGTAGCAAATATATATAGGATCCAAGCTGAAAAGTTAGTGTGCTCAGCAAATATCAATTATGAAATGATGGTAAGTAAATATCAAGTATAAAATGAAACCCTAACCAAACTCAGACTAGGCTGTCGGTAAAGGCTGGTAATTGATTGTTCATAATTGTTGAACCATACATTTACACCCTACTAATAAGTGCCATTAGCAATTTAATGTCAACTAAGAAGGCAGGGTACATTCACTTGTTGACACTGTTTCAGAAATTGCAAGCATTATAAAATGATTTTTTTTGGAAATGCATTAACAAACAATCATTACTTTATCTTTTGGACACACACTGCACAAAGATGTAATATTGTGATATCATAAAAATATAATTTTGTGACATCAATAACCGAGAGGAGTTGGGACAGTTTTAAATGATCAAAGTTATGTGTGTTATGGAAGTGAAAATGATAAAATTAGAGTTTTATAATTTTAGAATATTAAATGTAATCCCCATGGTAACCACAAAACGAAAAGCTGTAGAATATACACAATATGAAATGAAAAAGGAATTGAAATGCTCACCATAAAAAAATCAACCACACAAAAGAGACAGTAATGCAGGAAATTAGGTACAACAAGGTTTAAGACATATAGAAAACAGGGGTGCCTGGGTGGCACAGCAGCTAAGCGTCTGCCTTCGGCTCAGGGCGTGATCCCGGCGTTCTGGGATCGAGCCCCACATCAGGCTCCTCCGCTATGAGCCTGCTTCTTCCTCTCCCACTCCCCCTGCTTGTGTTCCTTCTCTCGCTGGCTGTCTCTGTCTCTGTCAAATAAATAAATAAAATCTTAAAAAAAAAAGACATATAGAAAACAAATAGCAAATGATAGAAACAAATCCCTCCATATCAGTAATTACTTTAAAGGTAAATAAATTAAACTGTCTAATCAAAAGACAGGTATTGATAAGCATAAGAAAAAATGACAGACCTATATATTATCTATGAGAGGGTCACTAAGGTGCAAAGACACAAATAGGTTGAAAGTAAAAGGATGGAAAAAATACTCCATGCAAATGGTAACCAAAAGGGAGCAGGGGTAGCTACGCTAACATTAGACAAAATATACTTTAAATAAGAAAAGTTCAAAGAAGTACATTATATATTAATAAAAGATTCAATACAGTAAGAAGATTCAATTAAAACTTTTATACACTTAGTAGCAGACCATTAAAATACATAAAGCAAAAATTGAAGGAGTGAAGGGAGAGATAGACATTTCTGTAATAAAAGAGACTCTAGTATCCCACTTTCTATAATGGATAGAACCACCAGACATATAAATAAGGAAACAGAGGACTTGAACAGCACAATAAACCAAGTAGAACTGACCAACATGTATAGAACACTGAACCCAACAACCATAGTACATACGTTCTTCTTAGGTGCACACGGGAGATTCTCCAGGACAGACCATCTGTTAGGTCACAAATTATGTCTCAAAAATGTAAAAGGATACATATCATGCAAAGTTATCTTCACTGACCATACACAGATACAGTTAGAAATCAATAACAGAAGGAAAATTGTAAGATTAGCACATTTGTGGAGAACAAAGAACACATCCTTAAGCAATCAGTGAATTGAAGAAGAGATCACAAGAGGAATTAGAAAATACTTAAAGATGAATGAAAATGAAAGCATAACATGCCAAAAAATATGGGATGCAAAAAGGGCAGTGCTAAAATGGAAATTTATAGCTATAAATGCTTACATTAAAAAAGATGTAAGATCTTAAAGCAATGGCATATCTTAAAGAACTAGAACAAGAACAAAATAAACCCCCAAAGCCATCAGAAGGAAGGAAGTAGCAAAGATTAAAGTAGAAAGAAATGATATAAAGAATGGAAAAACAATAGAGAAAATCAACAAAACGAAAAGTTGCTTCTTTGAAAAGATCAAAAAAAGTGAGAAACCTTTAGCAAAGTTGTCTAAGAAAAAGAGAGAAGACTCAAATTACTAAATCAGAAATAAAAGCGAGACATTAGTACCAATTCTATGGAAATAAAAAAGACTAAAAGAGAGTATTATGAATAGTTGTATCCCAGCCAGTTGGATAACATATATAAAAGGTGCAAATTTCCTAGAAGCACAAATGTCCATTCCTCATAATCCTAAGAAATGATAATAAATTTCTAACTTAAGGTGGGAGTGTAAATTGGTACAGTCATTATGGAAAACAGTATAGTGGTTCCTTAAAAAATTAAAATGAAATTAAATTAAAAATATAACTACTATATGGGTGATCAAGCATTTCCACTTCTGGGTATTTATTATTGAGACTCATTATTTATTTAGATTAATTGTCTTCCCTGTATGGTAAATGAGTCTTCAGAGTTGCCATATTCTTTTTTTTATATAATTTTTTTATTATATTATGTTAGTCACCATACAGTACATCCCTGGTTTTTGATGTAAAGTTCCATGATTCATTAGTTGCGTATAACACCCAGTGCACCATGCAATATGTGCCCTCCTTACTACCCATCACCAGTCTATCCCATTCCCCCACCGCCCTCCCCTCTGAAGCCCTCAGTTTGTTTCTCGGAGTCCATAGTCTCTCATGCTTCATTCCCCTTTCTGATTACCCCCCCTTTCTTTATCCCTTTCTTCTCCTACCGATCTTCCTAGTTCTTATGTTCCATAGATGAGAGAAGCCATATGATAATTGTCTTTCTCTGCTTGACTTATTTCACTTAGCATTATCCCCTCCAGTGCCATATTCTAAGTATGAACTTTCTGTCCTGTTTATCATTATTTTGATGGAAATACAGTCTTTGTTCCTTTCATATAAATTCCCAATTAATAACCATTCTTTGTGAGGAAGTGCTCCTTCCCCTCAAATATTTGTGCTTTGGAAAACTAAGGATTGTTAAGAATAGTGTGGAAAGATAAAGGTGTGGAAGTGTTTTTCAATTCTAGTATGAAATCATTGACTAGCAGTGGGCTTCTCTTGTGGATTGTAACATGCTCTGTCAGCTTAAGACTGATTTGTTGTTAAGTCAGAAATGCACGAATGAATAAGGTATGAACATAAAGATAGAACATTTTATTATGCAGGTATAAGTGGAAACCTCTGACTGCCAGTGTCGCATTATTCTCTGAGGCCCAATAAATGTAGAGAGGTGGAAAAAAGGGAATGGGACCAGAGGGAATGATTTATGATAAAATATTAGTAAAATTATATATGGATGCCTTGGCCAAACTCGGAGTAGTGTGGGAAGTGAGTAGAAATGGATCATATATTTTATTCCACTCAGTGCCAACTCAAATGTTCACACTGAAATTGCTTAGGGAAATGAAAAATTATGTGCTCCAAAGCTACAATAAGGATGATCACAGTCCTGCCATATTTGAAAATGTGGTGATGTGACATTCTACCACTAATTTTACATGTGATTTTTCTCCTTGGCTGGGTTGTAAACTGTCAAACAACTATGTGTTTTCTCTTACACATACATCCTTTAAAGAGGGTTTAAAACTTCCTTTGATTTGATATCTTCTTTCCCTTTGCCAATCAACCTTATTTATCACTAAATGCTTTTGTACCTGTTTCACAAATTCTCAAATTCTCTTTTCAATTTCAGCTGTTACTCTCACCTTACAGAGATTATCATTGAAAGTTCTTTTTCTAATTATCTGATCTTGATTAAGGTGAAAGCTTTAAAAAAGTGCCAATTTGCATATTGAGAATTTTCTTCTAAAGGATAATTATTTTGTGGCCCCATTTTAAAAAATGGGAACACATTCTATATTAATTTTTTGTAGCAGGAATTACTTTTTTAGTTAAAGTGTTTCATAGATCAGATATATTTTAATTTGGCCTGCATAATTTGGCCAGACAAAAGGTTTGGCACGGTTTTGCACATAAGAGATAAAACTCTAGGATCAGAGTGCATGGATTTCACATCCCAGCCACACCATTTTCTAGCTCTGTGATTTGAGGCAAGTTAATTAACTTCTAAGAGTCTCCATTTACTCATCTGTAATATAGAGATAATTCCACCTATGTACTTATGTAATATAAGAATATCTGGCATATGGAAATAATAGAAGTTTAGCTATTATTATATGGATTTCTAAAAATCAAAGAAGTAGAAATAATGGTAATAGGCCCTCCGTTTTTTAACTTAATCTTAAGAAGAAATAAGTCAATGAGAAATCACCCAGTTCTAAATTGATAGAGACTTAAGGTGGGAAGATGGGATTAATTAAAGAAGATTGACTCTCATCCAAGGCTTGGGACTGCCATATTGTTTATTGGGTTTATTCAAATGGTAACCTGATTCCAAACTTGACACTTCTAACTTTCCTTTATTAACATCAATTCTATTACCAGTTACATTCATAGAGAGGAAGACAATTTATAGGTTGAAAAAAATCTTCTACAGGGGCAGATTTCTAGGGATGGATGTTGGCACCATTACTCTGCTTTATTTGATTTATGTTATGTTATTTTTAGTATTCTTATTGGTTACACAAATAAATATGCTCTTTTTGATGGTTTTAATTGAGCATCATGTATGCTTTTATTTTTATGCATGAATGCAGTAGGTGGGATTGAAATAAGCCTTCTAAAAATTCCCCAGAATAGTCCATAAACCATTTTTAAGCATGCTTCATGCCTAGTTTATTACGTCTTCATAATTGATATCCCGTGTTTTTCTCAGTTCTCGCATGACTCTGGCTTGATCCTGACCCATCCATTAATCTCAAGGCCAGACATTACAACTGAGCTATCCTCCTATCATCTTCAGCTTTACTTTGATAAATGTTCCTATATTCTCATAATACTTTGTCATCTCTTCTTCATCCTCACTCTTGCAACAGACAACTAATAGTTTTCCTACTGGGAATTTTGTACTTTCATTCTACTCACTAAATTCTTGTCATAGTGGTTTTGCAAATGCTTTCCTGGTCAAGTTACTGCCATGTAAATATTTTTAAAATATTTAATAATTAAAAAATTTATAAGATAAGGTAAAAACTCCTTAGTATGTCAGAATTAATAATTATTGATTAGTTTCCATTTATCAGCTTTATTCCCAAATGTGCTCTCCTTCTTTGGGCATTGCATTTAGTTTTCCAAATAGGGTGTTTGTGTTTTAATGACTGACATTTGGGTCATTCCTCTTTCTCTGCTTGGAATGCTAACAGCGATGAACCTGGTTGGGGGGTCTGCCTTGAGGTTAACGAGTGAGTGCGCGATGGTGGAGTATTGTATAGGGATATCATGGTGCTAATGTAGTGAGCCAGGTATGAAGTATTTTTCAGACTGGCTTACAAGCTAATCTGAGGAATGAATAATTACCTTTTGAGATGTCACTTAAACCACGGATTGTTGGTATTTTTTTTCCTGTAACATGCTATACCCATCCATAGGCTTAGTCACTACTACTTCTGAGCCTCAGTCACATTTTATACAAATGTCTCTCAAAACACTTTATGCTTTTTGATTTTCTCTTGGATTCCTTTTGTTAATTTAATGTACAGTACCCAGATATTTTTGTTCAAACATTACTATAGTAATTTGTGTGAAAGCATTTTTAGGTAAGAGTAGTATTTAAATCACTAGACTTTGAGTAAAGCAGATTATCCTGCATAATGTGGATGGGGTGGGCCTCATCCAATTAGTTGAAGGCCTTAGGAAAAGACTGATGTCCCTGGAAGAAGGAGGAACTTTTCTAGCCGACTGCCATTGGACTCAAACTGCAACTCTTCTGTGGGTCTCCATCCTGCTGACCTATGCCACGGAGTTTGTATTTGTCAGACCTCCATGGTCATATGAGCCAATTTTAAAAACTCTGTCTGCCTGTTTGCCTCTCTCTTTATGTATCTATCTCTCATCTATTTATCATCTTTCTATCTTATTGTCTCTCTTTCTCTGTAAACTTAATACATTCCCTAATACAGTTTTAGACAGGGCTATGTCCTTTAATCTTTCTATCATCTAGCATTTTGCCTGGTATTCAAATGGATAAATAATGAAACTCTTCAGTTAATAAAATATCATTCACATTAGCATTTCTAACCTGCCTCTTCCATCAGTTATCTTCAGTGTTTAATTATCTGATCGAATAACTACAACATACCTCATTGGTGTCCTATTTCAAGATTAGATGACAAGTCCTCTTTCTTGTATTTTATGCTTTTTAACTAACACCTGAAACTTCTATACAGTTGTCCCCCAGGTAGCCACAGGGATATGTTCCAAGACCGCTGGTGAATGCCTGTATGCATGGATAGTACCAAACCCTAGATATACTGTTTTTCCCCATACATACATACCTATGATAAAGTTTAATTTATAAGTCAGGCACAGTAAGAGAGAGATTAATAACAATAACTACAAATAGAACAATTATAACAATAGACTGTAATAAAAGTTATATGAATGTAGTTTCTCTCTCCTCAAAATGTCTTGTACTGTACTCACCCTTTTTCTTCTTGTAATGATATGAGATGGTAAAATGCCTATGTGATGAGATGAAGTGAGGGGAATGATGTAGGCATTGTGAGGTAACATTAAGCTACTATTGACTTTCTGATGACGTGTCAGAAGGAGAGTCATCTACTTCCAGAACTTAGTTTACCATGGGTAACTGAAACCATAGAAAATGAAACCATAGAAAATGAAACCATGGATAATGGGAGCACTATTGTAGGTAGCACCTTCTTCCTGTTACATAAACACTGTGCTCTGAGCAGCTGCTTTCTTCATTGTATCCTAGCATACTTTGTACATTCTTCTCCTCTGCTTTAGCTCAGGCTGTCATCCTTGCAGGGTTTTCTTTCACAACATCCATCTAGAGAATCTTGCCTCCCACTTAATCCCACCTTCTCTGAGACATCTTCTCTTTCAATTCAGTTCTAAAGATCTATCTACTTGCTTTAAAAGTCTTCTTCCAGAGCCATAAATTTCACGTATCATACAGTGCCTTGTATTGCTGGTTATTCACTTTTCTCTCTCTGTTACTAATGTTAGTGCTATGTCCATTTAGGGACAAGTATTGAAAGTTAAAAATGTGCGAGTTTGAAACAAGATGAACAAAGAACAACTGTCCAGAGAATCTGGAGAAATTGAAATAAAGTATCATGGCAGATTTTATTCTGGTTTTATTATCAATATCATCTTAAAAGAAGTTTTTGATAGATGCATATCAGAGGCCTGAATTATTATTATTTATTTTTCAAATTCAGTAGAGTATTACTGTAATTTTCTTTGCTCATGAAGTTTCTTCATTTTCCTGATCATTATCTCAGATTCAAGGATCTAAATTATTTTGTCTTTTAAAATAATACTCTCACTTTTAGGAAAAAATGACAAGCTGAGAAGAAAAGGAGGGAGATCTATTTATTTCTCTGTATCTGTCAGGACAAAGAGATGGAATTTGGTTTTTTGAGTGTGTGCGTGTTTATGGCTTAAGAATTATTTTGCTCAAGGTATTCCATATTTAAACCTTGAAAACAGTATAAAGGTCAAAATCAAAGGTAGGGTAACAAAGGAAATGTTTAAATATACCCACAAAATACTATTGTAAATGTCATATTAAGATAGAAGAATAAAAATAAAGAAAAAAGGACACTGATTTTGTGTGAAAATATTTTTTAGATAAGAATAATATTTAAATCAGTAGATTTTTGGTTCATAACAAAATTGAAAAGAAAATGCAAGATTTCCCATACACCCCTTGTCTCCACATATGTATAGCCTCTCTTATCATCATCCCCTACCAGAGTGGTGTGTTTGTTGCAATGATGAGCCTCCATTGACATATAATAATTACCCGAAGTTTATAGTTTACATTACAGTTCATTCTTGGTGTCTTGGTTCTATGAGTTTGACAAACCTAGAATGTTATGTATCCACCATTACAGTATCATACAAAGTATTTTTACTGCCCTAAGAATCCCGTGTGTTCCTCCTATTCCTTTCTGCCCCAGCACACAACATCCCTGGCAATCACTAATATTTTTACTGTCTCTATAGTTTTGCCTTTTCTAGAAGGCAAATAGTTAGATTTCTACAGTATGTAGCCTTTGCATATTGGCTTCTTTTACTTAGCAATATCCATTTAAGTTTCCTCCATGTCTTTTCATGGCTTGATAGCTCTACATTTTAGCATGGAATTATATTCCATTATCTCGATGTACCATGGTTTATTCATCCATTCCCCTACTGAAGGACATCTCAGTTGCTTCCAAGTTTTGGCAGTTATGAATATAGCTGCTTATGAACATCTCTGTGAAGATTTATGTGTGGACATAACTTTTCAACTCCTTTTGGTAGATACCAAGAAGCATGATTACTGGATCACGTAGTAGGATTATGTTTATTTTTGTAGGAAGTCACTTTTTGGTCTTCCAAAGTGGCTGTACCATTTTGCATTCCTACCACCAATGAGTGAGAGTTCCTGTTGCTCTACCTCCTTGCCTGCATTTAGTGTTGTCAGTTTCTTGATTTTAGCAATTATAATAAATGTATATTTATTAGATGAAATAAGTAATGTGTATAAATGTGCAATAATATCTCATTTTTTGTTTTAATTTGCATTTCCCTGATGATAAATGATGTAGAACATCTTTTCAAATGCTTGTTTGCCATATATATTTATCATAAATATATATATATGTAAATACATATATATTTATGATAAGGTGTCTGTTAAGGCCTTTTTCCCATTTTTTGACCAGGTAGCTTGTTTACTTATTGTTGCATTTTAAGAGTTCTCTTCGTATTTTGGGTAACAGTTGTTTTTTTGTTTTGTTTTGTTTTGTTTTGTTTTTAAATCAGATGTGTCTTATTGCAGATATTTTCCCCAGTCAGTGGCTTCTTCTCAATTTCTTGACATTGTGTTGCATAGTCAGAAGTTTATAATTTTAATGAAGTCCAGCTCATCATTTACTTCTTTTGTGCTTTATGGTGGTAGATGTGAAAAGTCACTGTCATACTCAAGGTTCTCTAGGCTGTTCATTTGTTCCAGCAACACTTGTTTAATTTTTTATTTTTTATTATGTTATGTTAGTCACCATACAGTACATCCCTAATTTGTGATGTAAAGTTCCATGATTCATTACTTGTGTATAATACCCAGCGTACCATGCAATACATGCCCTCCTTACTACACATCACCAGCCTATCCCAATCCCCCACCCCCCTCCCATCT
>NC_048226.1:53096751-53117683 GCF_002007445.2 Ailuropoda melanoleuca
TACAACAAGGTTTAAGACATATAGAAAACAGGGGCGCCTGGGTGGCACAGCAGCTAAGCGTCTGCCTTCGGCTCAGGGCGTGATCCCGGCGTTCTGGGATCGAGCCCCACATCAGGCTCCTCCGCTATGAGCCTGCTTCTTCCTCTCCCACTCCCCCTGCTTGTGTTCCTTCTCTCGCTGGCTGTCTCTGTCTCTGTCAAATAAATAAATAAAATCTTAAAAAAAAAAGACATATAGAAAACAAATAGCAAATGATAGAAACAAATCCCTCCATATCAGTAATTACTTTAAAGGTAAATAAATTAAACTGTCTAATCAAAAGACAGGTATTGATAAGCATAAGAAAAAATGACAGACCTATATATTATCTATGAGAGGGTCACTAAGGTGCAAAGACACAAATAGGTTGAAAGTAAAAGGATGGAAAAAATACTCCATGCAAATGGTAACCAAAAGGGAGCAGGGGTAGCTACCCTAACATTAGACAAAATATACTTTAAATAAGAAAAGTTCAAAGAAGTACATTATATATTAATAAAAGATTCAATACAGTAAGAAGATTCAATTAAAACTTTTATACACTTAGTAGCAGACCATTAAAATACATAAAGCAAAAATTGAAGGAGTGAAGGGAGAGATAGACATTTCTGTAATAAAAGAGACTCTAGTATCCCACTTTCTATAATGGATAGAACCACCAGACATATAAATAAGGAAACAGAGGACTTGAACAGCACAATAAACCAAGTAGAACTGACCAACATGTTTAGAACACTGAACCCAACAACCATAGTACATACGTTCTTCTTAGGTGCACACGGGAGATTCTCCAGGACAGACCATCTGTTAGGTCACAAATTATGTCTCAAAAATGTAAAAGGATACATATCATGCAAAGTTATCTTCACTGACCATACACAGATACAGTTAGAAATCAATAACAGAAGGAAAATTGTAAGATTAGCACATTTGTGGAGAACAAAGAACACATCCTTAAGCAATCAGTGAATTGAAGAAGAGATCACAAGAGGAATTAGAAAATACTTAAAGATGAATGAAAATGAAAGCATAACATGCCAAAAAATATGGGATGCAAAAAGGGCAGTGCTAAAATGGAAATTTATAGCTATAAATGCTTACATTAAAAAAGATGTAAGATCTTAAAGCAATGGCATATCTTAAAGAACTAGAACAAGAACAAAATAAACCCCCAAAGCCATCAGAAGGAAGGAAGTAGCAAAGATTAAAGTAGAAAGAAATGATATAAAGAATGGAAAAACAATAGAGAAAATCAACAAAACGAAAAGTTGCTTCTTTGAAAAGATCAAAAAAAGTGAGAAACCTTTAGCAAAGTTGTCTAAGAAAAAGAGAGAAGACTCAAATTACTAAATCAGAAATAAAAGCGAGACATTAGTACCAATTCTATGGAAATAAAAAAGACTAAAAGAGAGTATTATGAATAGTTGTATCCCAGCCAGTTGGATAACATATATAAAAGGTGCAAATTTCCTAGAAGCACAAATGTCCATTCCTCATAATCCTAAGAAATGATAATAAATTTCTAACTTAAGGTGGGAGTGTAAATTGGTACAGTCATTATGGAAAACAGTATAGTGGTTCCTTAAAAAATTAAAATGAAATTAAATTAAAAATATAACTACTATATGGGTGATCAAGCATTTCCACTTCTGGGTATTTATTATTGAGACTCATTATTTATTTAGATTAATTGTCTTCCCTGTATGGTAAATGAGTCTTCAGAGTTGCCATATTCTTTTTTTTATATAATTTTTTTATTATATTATGTTAGTCACCATACAGTACATCCCTGGTTTTTGATGTAAAGTTCCATGATTCATTAGTTGCGTATAACACCCAGTGCACCATGCAATATGTGCCCTCCTTACTACCCATCACCAGTCTATCCCATTCCCCCACCGCCCTCCCCTCTGAAGCCCTCAGTTTGTTTCTCGGAGTCCATAGTCTCTCATGCTTCATTCCCCTTTCTGATTACCCCCCCTTTCTTTATCCCTTTCTTCTCCTACCGATCTTCCTAGTTCTTATGTTCCATAGATGAGAGAAGCCATATGATAATTGTCTTTCTCTGCTTGACTTATTTCACTTAGCATTATCCCCTCCAGTGCCATATTCTAAGTATGAACTTTCTGTCCTGTTTATCATTATTTTGATGGAAATACAGTCTTTGTTCCTTTCATATAAATTCCCAATTAATAACCATTCTTTGTGAGGAAGTGCTCCTTCCCCTCAAATATTTGTGCTTTGGAAAACTAAGGATTGTTAAGAATAGTGTGGAAAGATAAAGGTGTGGAAGTGTTTTTCAATTCTAGTATGAAATCATTGACTAGCAGTGGGCTTCTCTTGTGGATTGTAACATGCTCTGTCAGCTTAAGACTGATTTGTTGTTAAGTCAGAAATGCACGAATGAATAAGGTATGAACATAAAGATAGAACATTTTATTATGCAGGTATAAGTGGAAACCTCTGACTGCCAGTGTCGCATTATTCTCTGAGGCCCAATAAATGTAGAGAGGTGGAAAAAAGGGAATGGGACCAGAGGGAATGATTTATGATAAAATATTAGTAAAATTATATATGGATGCCTTGGCCAAACTCGGAGTAGTGTGGGAAGTGAGTAGAAATGGATCATATATTTTATTCCACTCAGTGCCAACTCAAATGTTCACACTGAAATTGCTTAGGGAAATGAAAAATTATGTGCTCCAAAGCTACAATAAGGATGATCACAGTCCTGCCATATTTGAAAATGTGGTGATGTGACATTCTACCACTAATTTTACATGTGATTTTTCTCCTTGGCTGGGTTGTAAACTGTCAAACAAGTATGTGTTTTCTCTTACACATACATCCTTTAAAGAGGGTTTAAAACTTCCTTTGATTTGATATCTTCTTTCCCTTTGCCAATCAACCTTATTTATCACTAAATGCTTTTGTACCTGTTTCACAAATTCTCAAATTCTCTTTTCAATTTCAGCTGTTATTCTCACCTTACAGAGATTATCATTGAAAGTTCTTTTTCTAATTATCTGATCTTGATTAAGGTGAAAGCTTTAAAAAAGTGCCAATTTGCATATTGAGAATTTTCTTCTAAAGGATAATTATTTTGTGGCCCCATTTTAAAAAATGGGAACACATTCTATATTAATTTTTTGTAGCAGGAATTACTTTTTTAGTTAAAGTGTTTCATAGATCAGATATATTTTAATTTGGCCTGCATAATTTGGCCAGACAAAAGGTTTGGCACGGTTTTGCACATAAGAGATAAAACTCTAGGATCAGAGTGCATGGATTTCACATCCCAGCCACACCATTTTCTAGCTCTGTGATTTGAGGCAAGTTAATTAACTTCTAAGAGTCTCCATTTACTCATCTGTAATATAGAGATAATTCCACCTATGTACTTATGTAATATAAGAATATCTGGCATATGGAAATAATAGAAGTTTAGCTATTATTATATGGATTTCTAAAAATCAAAGAAGTAGAAATAATGGTAATAGGCCCTCCGTTTTTTAACTTAATCTTAAGAAGAAATAAGTCAATGAGAAATCACCCAGTTCTAAATTGATAGAGACTTAAGGTGGGAAGATGGGATTAATTAAAGAAGATTGACTCTCATCCAAGGCTTGGGACTGCCATATTGTTTATTGGGTTTATTCAAATGGTAACCTGATTCCAAACTTGACACTTCTATCTTTCCTTTATTAACATCAATTCTATTACCAGTTACATTCATAGAGAGGAAGACAATTTATAGGTTGAAAAAAATCTTCTACAGGGGCAGATTTCTAGGGATGGATGTTGGCACCATTACTCTGCTTTATTTGATTTACGTTATGTTATTTTTAGTATTCTTATTGGTTACACAAATAAATATGCTCTTTTTGATGGTTTTAATTGAGCATCATGTATGCTTTTATTTTTATGCATGAATGCAGTAGGTGGGATTGAAATAAGCCTTCTAAAAATTCCCCAGAATAGTCCATAAACCATTTTTAAGCATGCTTCATGCCTAGTTTATTACGTCTTCATAATTGATATCCCGTGTTTTTCTCAGTTCTCGCATGACTCTGGCTTGATCCTGACCCATCCATTAATCTCAAGGCCAGACATTACAACTGAGCTATCCTCCTATCATCTTCAGCTTTACTTTGATAAATGTTCCTATATTCTCATAATACTTTGTCATCTCTTCTTCATCCTCACTCTTGCAACAGACAACTAATAGTTTTCCTACTGGGAATTTTGTACTTTCATTCTACTCACTAAATTCTTGTCATAGTGGTTTTGCAAATGCTTTCCTGGTCAAGTTACTGCCATGTAAATATTTTTAAAATATTTAATAATTAAAAAATTTATAAGATAAGGTAAAAACTCCTTAGTATGTCAGAATTAATAATTATTGATTAGTTTCCATTTATCAGCTTTATTCCCAAATGTGCTCTCCTTCTTTGGGCATTGCATTTAGTTTTCCAAATAGGGTGTTTGTGTTTTAATGACTGACATTTGGGTCATTCCTCTTTCTCTGCTTGGAATGCTAACAGCGATGAACCTGGTTGGGGGGTCTGCCTTGAGGTTAACGAGTGAGTGCGCGATGGTGGAGTATTGTATAGGGATATCATGGTGCTAATGTAGTGAGCCAGGTATGAAGTATTTTTCAGACTGGCTTACAAGCTAATCTGAGGAATGAATAATTACCTTTTGAGATGTCACTTAAACCACGGATTGTTGGTATTTTTTTCCTGTAACATGCTATACCCATCCATAGGCTTAGTCACTACTACTTCTGAGCCTCAGTCACATTTTATACAAATGTCTCTCAAAATACTTTATGCTTTTTGATTTTCTCTTGGATTCCTTTTGTTAATTTAATGTACAGTACCCAGATATTTTTGTTCAAACATTACTATAGTAATTTGTGTGAAAGCATTTTTAGGTAAGAGTAGTATTTAAATCACTAGACTTTGAGTAAAGCAGATTATCCTGCATAATGTGGATGGGGTGGGCCTCATCCAATTAGTTGAAGGCCTTAGGAAAAGACTGATGTCCCTGGAAGAAGGAGGAACTTTTCTAGCCGACTGCCATTGGACTCAAACTGCAACTCTTCTGTGGGTCTCCATCCTGCTGACCTATGCCACGGAGTTTGTATTTGTCAGACCTCCATGGTCATATGAGCCAATTTTAAAAACTCTGTCTGCCTGTTTGCCTCTCTCTTTATGTATCTATCTCTCATCTATTTATCATCTTTCTATCTTATTGTCTCTCTTTCTCTGTAAACTTAATACATTCCCTAATACAGTTTTAGACAGGGCTATGTCCTTTAATCTTTCTATCATCTAGCATTATGCCTGGTATTCAAATGGATAAATAATGAAACTCTTCAGTTAATAAAATATCATTCACATTAGCATTTCTAACCTGCCTCTTCCATCAGTTATCTTCAGTGTTTAATTATCTGATCGAATAACTACAACATACCTCATTGGTGTCCTATTTCAAGATTAGATGACAAGTCCTCTTTCTTGTATTTTATGCTTTTTAACTAACACCTGAAACTTCTATACAGTTGTCCCCCAGGTAGCCACAGGGATATGTTCCAAGACCGCTGGTGAATGCCTGTATGCATGGATAGTACCAAACCCTAGATATACTGTTTTTCCCCATACATACATACCTATGATAAAGTTTAATTTATAAGTCAGGCACAGTAAGAGAGAGATTGATAACAATAACTACAAATAGAACAATTATAACAATAGACTGTAATAAAAGTTATATGAATGTAGTTTCTCTCTCCTCAAAATGTCTTGTACTGTACTCACCCTTTTTCTTCTTGTAATGATATGAGATGGTAAAATGCCTATGTGATGAGATGAAGTGAGGGGAATGATGTAGGCATTGTGAGGTAACATTAAGCTACTATTGACTTTCTGATGACGTGTCAGAAGGAGAGTCATCTACTTCCAGAACTTAGTTTACCATGGGTAACTGAAACCATAGAAAATGAAACCATAGAAAATGAAACCATGGATAATGGGAGCACTATTGTAGGTAGCACCTTCTTCCTGTTACATAAACACTGTGCTCTGAGCAGCTGCTTTCTTCATTGTATCCTAGCATACTTTGTACATTCTTCTCCTCTGCTTTAGCTCAGGCTGTCATCCTTGCAGGGTTTTCTTTCACAACATCCATCTAGAGAATCTTGCCTCCCACTTAATCCCACCTTCTCTGAGACATCTTCTCTTTCAATTCAGTTCTAAAGATCTATCTACTTGCTTTAAAAGTCTTCTTCCAGAGCCATAAATTTCACGTATCATACAGTGCCTTGTATTGCTGGTTATTCACTTTTCTCTCTCTGTTACTAATGTTAGTGCTATGTCCATTTAGGGACAAGTATTGAAAGTTAAAAATGTGCGAGTTTGAAACAAGATGAACAAAGAACAACTGTCCAGAGAATCTGGAGAAATTGAAATAAAGTATCATGGCAGATTTTATTCTGGTTTTATTATCAATATCATCTTAAAAGAAGTTTTTGATAGATGCATATCAGAGGCCTGAATTATTATTATTTATTTTTCAAATTCAGTAGAGTATTACTGTAATTTTCTTTGCTCATGAAGTTTCTTCATTTTCCTGATCATTATCTCAGATTCAAGGATCTAAATTATTTTGTCTTTTAAAATAATACTCTCACTTTTAGGAAAAAATGACAAGCTGAGAAGAAAAGGAGGGAGATCTATTTATTTCTCTGTATCTGTCAGGACAAAGAGATGGAATTTGGTTTTTTGAGTGTGTGCGTGTTTATGGCTTAAGAATTATTTTGCTCAAGGTATTCCATATTTAAACCTTGAAAACAGTATAAAGGTCAAAATCAAAGGTAGGGTAACAAAGGAAATGTTTAAATATACCCACAAAATACTATTGTAAATGTCATATTAAGATAGAAGAATAAAAATAAAGAAAAAAGGACACTGATTTTGTGTGAAAATATTTTTTAGATAAGAATAATATTTAAATCAGTAGATTTTTGGTTCATAACAAAATTGAAAAGAAAATGCAAGATTTCCCATACACCCCTTGTCTCCACATATGTATAGCCTCTCTTATCATCATCCCCTACCAGAGTGGTGTGTTTGTTGCAATGATGAGCCTCCATTGACATATAATAATTACCCGAAGTTTATAGTTTACATTACAGTTCATTCTTGGTGTCTTGGTTCTATGAGTTTGACAAACCTAGAATGTTATGTATCCACCATTACAGTATCATACAAAGTATTTTTACTGCCCTAAGAATCCCGTGTGTTCCTCCTATTCCTTTCTGCCCCAGCACACAACATCCCTGGCAATCACTAATATTTTTACTGTCTCTATAGTTTTGCCTTTTCTAGAAGGCAAATAGTTAGATTTCTACAGTATGTAGCCTTTGCATATTGGCTTCTTTTACTTAGCAATATCCATTTAAGTTTCCTCCATGTCTTTTCATGGCTTGATAGCTCTACATTTTAGCATGGAATTATATTCCATTATCTCGATGTACCATGGTTTATTCATCCATTCCCCTACTGAAGGACATCTCAGTTGCTTCCAAGTTTTGGCAGTTATGAATATAGCTGCTTATGAACATCTCTGTGAAGATTTATGTGTGGACATAACTTTTCAACTCCTTTTGGTAGATACCAAGAAGCATGATTACTGGATCACGTAGTAGGATTATGTTTATTTTTGTAGGAAGTCACTTTTTGGTCTTCCAAAGTGGCTGTACCATTTTGCATTCCTACCACCAATGAGTGAGAGTTCCTGTTGCTCTACCTCCTTGCCTGCATTTAGTGTTGTCAGTTTCTTGATTTTAGCAATTATAATAAATGTATATTTATTAGATGAAATAAGTAATGTGTATAAATGTGCAATAATATCTCATTTTTTGTTTTAATTTGCATTTCCCTGATGATAAATGATGTAGAACATCTTTTCAAATGCTTGTTTGCCATATATATTTATCATAAATATATATATATGTAAATACATATATATTTATGATAAGGTGTCTGTTAAGGCCTTTTTCCCATTTTTTGACCAGGTAGCTTGTTTACTTATTGTTGCATTTTAAGAGTTCTCTTCGTATTTTGGGTAACAGTTGTTTTTTTGTTTTGTTTTGTTTTGTTTTGTTTTTAAATCAGATGTGTCTTATTGCAGATATTTTCCCCAGTCAGTGGCTTCTTCTCAATTTCTTGACATTGTGTTGCATAGTCAGAAGTTTATAATTTTAATGAAGTCCAGCTCATCATTTACTTCTTTTGTGCTTTATGGTGGTTTATGTGAAAAGTCACTGTCATACTCAAGGTTCTCTAGGCTGTTCATTTGTTCCAGCAACACTTGTTTAATTTTTTATTTTTATTATGTTATGTTAGTCACCATACAGTACATCCCTANGTATAATACCCAGCGCACCATGCAATACATGCCCTCCTTACTACACATCACCGGCCTATCCCAATCCCCCACCCCCCTCCCATCTGAAGCCCTCAGTTTGTTTCCCAGAGTCCACAGTCTCTCATNAGATGTGAAAAGTCACTGTCATACTCAAGGCTCTCTAGGCTGTTCATTTGTTCCAGCAACACTTGTTTAATTTTTTATTTTTTATTATGTTATGTTAGTCACCATACAGTACATCCCTAATTTTTGATGTAAAGTTCCATGATTCATTACTTGTGTATAATACCCAGCGCACCATGCAATACATGCCCTCCTTACTACACATCACCGGCCTATCCCAATCCCCCACCCCCCTCCCATCTGAAGCCCTCAGTTTGTTTCCCAGAGTCCACAGTCTCTCATGGTTCATTCCCCCTTCTGTTTAGACCCCCTTCATTCTTCCCTTCCTTCTCCTACAGATCTCCCTGCTATTTCTTATGTTCCATAAATGAGTGAAACCGTAGGATAATTGTCTTTCTCTGCTTGACTTATTTCACTTAGCATTATCTCCTCCAGTGCCGTCCATGTGTATTTTTGGGCCTATTTCTGGGGCTGTCTCTTCTCTGAGTAAAATTCCATTGTATATATGGACCACATCTTCTTTATCCATTTGTCTGTTGATGGGCATCTCAGCTCCTTCCACGATTTAGCTATTGTGGACAATGCTGCTATGAACATTGGGGTGCATATGGCCCTTCTCTTCACTACGTCTGTATCTTTGGGGTAAACACCCAGTAGTGCAATGGCTGGGTCATAGGGTAGTTCAATTTTTAACTTTTTAAGGGACCTCCACACTGTTTTCCAGAGTGGCTGTACCAACTTGCATTCCCACCAACAATGTAGGAGGGATCCCCTTTCTCCACATCCTCTCCAACAATTGTTGTTTCTTGCCTTGTCTATCTTTGCCATTCTAACTGGCGTAAGGTGGTATCTCAGTGTGGTTTTGATTTGAATTTCCCTGATGGCTAATGATTTTGAACATTTTTTCATGTCTGTTAGCCATTTGTATGTCTTCACTGGAAAAGAATAGAACAGAATAGAGACCCCAGAAATGGACCCTTGGCTCTATGGCNCTGTTAGTCATTTGTATGTCTTCACTGGAAAAGAATAGAACAGAATAGAGACCCCAGAAATGGACCCTTGGCTCTATGGGCAACTAATCTTTGACAAAGCAGGAAAAAACATCCAGTGGAAAAAAGACAGTCTCTTCAATAAATGGTGCTGGGAAAATTGGACAGCTACATGCAAAAGAATGAAACTTGACCACTCTCTCACACCATACACAAAAATAAACTCCAAATGGATGAAAGACCTCAATGTGAGACAGGAATCCATCAAAATTCTAGAGGAGAACATAGGCAACAACTTCTATGACATCGGCCAGAGCNTACGTCTTTCATGACACATCTCCAAAGGCAAGAGAAACAAAAGAAAAAATGAACTTGTGGGACTTCATCAAGATAAAAAGCTTCTGCACAGCCAAGGAAACAGTCAAAAAAACTAAGAGGCAGCCCACGGAATGGGAGAAGATATTTGCAAATGACACGACAGATGAAAGACTAGTATCCAGGATGCATAAGGAACTTCTCAAACTCAATACACAAGAAACAAATAATCAAATCAAAAAATGGGCAGAAGATATGAACAGACACTTTTCCAATGAAGACATACAAATGGCTAACAGACNGCAACACTATTTAAAAGAATGTCTTTGTTCCATTGTATTGCCTTTCCTCCACTGTCTAAGATCGAATGACTGTGTACTTTGGGCCAATTTCTGGGGCTGTCTATTCTCTTTGATCCTATTGATCTTTTTGTCTACTCTTTCATCAGCAACACACAGTATTGATTACTGCAGCTTTATAGTGAGTATTGAAGTAGGGTAGTGTCAGTCTTCCACCTTTGTTCTTCTCCTTCAAAATTGTTAGGTATTTTGGATCTTTTGCCTCTCCATATAAAGTTTAGAATCAATTTGTCCATATCCACAAAATAACTTGTCGAGGTTTTTAAAAAAGATTTTGTTTATTTATTTGAGAGAGAGAGAGCATGAGCAGGGGAGAGGGGCAAAGGGAGAGGGAAAGCAAACTCCTCACTGAGCAGGGAATCTGATTTAGGTCTCAGTCCCGGGACCTTGAGATCATGACCTGAGTTGAAGGCACATGTTTAACTGACTGAGCCACCACTTGTTGAGATTTTGATTGGTATTCTGTTGAAACTATTAACAAAGTTGGGAAGAACTGACATGTTGACATTATTGAGACGTCCATCCATGAACATTTATTTAGTTCTATATTTATTTAGTTCTTTTATTTTACTCTTCAGTTTTATAATTTTCCTCATATAGATCTTGTACATATTTTGTTAGATTTATACCTAAGTATTTCATGTTTTGGAAGTACTAATGCCAATGGCTGTGTGTTCTTAATTTTAAATTCCATTTGGTTGTTGATGGAATATAGGAAAGTGATTGATTTTGTATATTAACTTTGTAACCTGCCACTTTACTATAGTCACTTATTAATTCTAAGAGGTTTTTTTGTTGATTTATTTGGGTTTTCTACATAGATAAAATCATGTTATCTACAAACAAAGATCGTTTTATTTACCAATCTGTTGACTTTTTACTTTTTGTTACATTGCATTAGCTGAGACTTCTAGTATGATATCGATATGTAGTGGTGGGAGGGACATCTTTGCCTTGTTTTTGATCTGTGGGGAAACCTTCAAATTTTTCTCCCCTAAGTAAAATGTTACCTGTAGATTTTTTCTAGATATTCTTGATCAAGTTGAGGAAATTCCTTTTTATTCTTTGTTTACTCAAGTTTATATCATGAATGATTTTTGGATTTTGTCAAATGCCTTTCCTGCATATCTTGATATGATCATTTGGTTTTTCTTTTTCAATCTGTTGATTTGATGGATTATATTAATTGATTTTTGAATGTTGAACCAGCTTTGCTTACCTGTGATAAGTATCACTTAGTTGTGGTATACAGTTCTTCTTATAAGTTTTTGGACTCACACTTTTTTCTTTAAAGGATTTATTTATTTATTTTAAAGAGAGAGAAAGCATGGTAGGAAGGGGCAGAAGGAGAGGGAGAGAGAGTCCTAGGCAGACTCTGCCTGACATGGAGCTGAAACCAAGAGTTGGACGTTTAACCAACCATACCACACAGGGTCCCATGGACTCACTCTTTTAAATAGAGCAGAAATCTCAATAATACAGAGCAAAGTGTTTAGATTTACAACTTTGAAATATGAATCTGAGAGACTTCTCCCATCATGTCAGTCTGATATTCAGAACCATATGATATGAACAATATTCAGTATATAGTAACTGAGTAAATGAATGATTGTATAAAGTGAAGTTTGGATAGAGTAATACACTTTAAATTCAGTGTGGGTGAATTGGAATAAACAATTTTTTCTCCTTAAATTTAGGGTATTAGAAAGAAAACTCAGGGGAGAATAAAAAAAGATGGAGTAATAGATCTTAATTTTGGTTGTCCACTAAAGGTTTATATAGACTAGTACTTGGGATTCAACCATGAGGAAGCATGATTTCTGGGGATGAGGTCCAAAGTGTGATATTGTTTTAAAACTCTTTGGGTGATTTTAATATGCTGGCATTGTTAAGAACTCCTGTTTCAGAAAAACAAAGTATATGAGTATTATAATAAGTTAAATATTTTGGGTAAAAATTACTCAGCAGTAACTGTTTCTTTAAAGACATTTTTTTTTCCAGTGTGGATGAATGTCTTAAAAGAAGCACTGTCTCATAGTTATGGATACTATCACTGCTCTCACGTAACGATAGCTGAGGAGACGAAAATGTTGCTTTCTTGTCACGACTCATATATAAAAAAGTAGGGTTAGACAATCATATGTTCCAGAAGACAATGTTCTAATGTCCCAAGTCATTGTAAAAACGTTCCCCTCTGTGGTTCTTGACTGCAGTAGAATTCTTTTCTTTGCCCCACATTAATTCACCTTCCTAAAAGATTTTAAAAGTTTTCTAAACATTTTTTTTACCTGACATATATTGTAAACCCATTTTCTCTCCATTTCAGTTAGGAAATTTATAATCTGACTCTAAATTACTAGGGAATGTAATTTCTGGGAACCATGCCACAGAAAATAACACAGCATCATTTAGCCTGTGCATTTGACTAAAAACTGTGGCTTTAAATTTATCTTCTTAAAAATAATGAAGTACAATAAGATGTTGAGAGATGGCAGTTGAGGAGGCTTCTTGTTTGTGCTCCTTTTTTACTTTGATAATTTAGGGAAGAAAACACAGAAAACCCAATTTGGTATTTTAAATCTTCAGCTACTGTTGAATCATTTCTGAGTTGATTAATGTTATAATAATAACATTTTTTCAGCTTCTTAGTTGTATAATACAGTGTTTGAGAAGCTTGTTTTTTAACTTTAATGTGTTCAGGAAATTATCATTTGTGGAAGGAATGGAAAGTCTGGCGAGGTGATTCTAGGTAACTAGATAATAACATTTTAAAGTTTGATGCTTCATTAGTTGCATCAAACTTTACATCAGAATCAGGGGATGTACTGTATGGTGATTAACATAATATAATAAAATAAAATTAATAAAAAAAAGATAATAACATTTTAGTTTTCCAAGATAAAGAGATTAGATTTTTTAAAATCTTAGGAACACTTTGGGGCACCTGGGTGCCATAGTTGTTTAAGCGTCCATCTCTTGGTTTCAGCTCAGGTCATGACCTCAGGGTCATGAAATCAAGCCCCTTGTCCAGCTCCCTATGGAGCCCCCTGTGGAGCCCCAGGTCAGGCTCTGCTTTCAGCTCAGAGTCTGCTTCAGATTCTTTCTCCCTTCCCTCTGCCCCTCCCTCTTGTGCTCTCTCTCAAATAAATAAATAAATAAATAAATCTTAAAAAAATAAAATAGGGGTTCCTGGGTGGCTCAGTTGGTTAAGCATCTGCCTTTGGCTCAGGTCATGGTCCCCGGGTCCTGGGATGGAGCCCTGAGTCTGGCTCCCTGCTCAGTGGGGAGTCTTCTCCCCTTTCCTCTGTCCCTCCCCCCGTGCTCTTGCTCATTCTCTTTCTCTCTCTTTCAAATCAATCAATAAAAAATCTTTTGAAAAAATAATAAAATAAAATATTGGAAGACTTTAACCTTAATGGTAATGTTAACTAAGGCCTATTATTCTGTGTCAGTCTCAGAAAAAAAGTTAAGTTCCTAAAGAATTGATTTAATTACTCTTTTGAAGTATGAAAGTCTTCACTTTCTCCTCCTCCTACTTCTGCTTCTCCTCTTCATCTTCTTCCTCCTCCTCCTAATCATCATCATTTTTGTTTTTTTCCTAAGAGTTACTATGATTAATAAGGAACTTTAGGGGCAGGAATATTTTGTTCAACTAGATATGTTAGAAGCTGACTTCTAGGAAGGGTGAAATAAGGAAACACTGAGCAGAATCTTTACAACTGTGTAAATTATAGGTAATTATAGGTTTCATAGGTAGGTTAATAAAAAGCACCAAACAAAAATTATAAGTTGGACTTCATTAAAATGAAAAATATTTCTTTTTCAATAGATAGCATTAAGAATCTTAATGATTCTTAAATCGTTCAGAAAGTAGAAAACTTAAGTCTCAGATGTAGAGAAAATATTTACAGTATCTATCTCTGACAAAAATCTACAGTCCAATTTATATGAAGACTCAAGAAGACAAAATAGATTTTAAATCAAAAACAGTTACGAGACAAAGAAGTACATTAAATATTAATAAAAGTTTCAATACAGCAGAAAGATATAATAATTATAAACATTTAAGTATTTGGGTCTGTATGATGTAGCATCTAAGGATAGACCATCAAAATATGTGAACCCAAAACTGACAGAATTGAAGGGAAAAATAGGCAATTCTACAATCATAGTTGGGAGACTTTAAAATCTCAGTCTCAATAATAGATAGAACAACGGCACAGAAAACAAGTAAGGAAATACAGGACTGAAACCAACTAGATCTAACAGATGTATACAGAATACTGTACTCAACAACAAAATATGCTTTCTTCTGAAGTGCACATGGAACATTTTCTAGGATAGACTATATGTTAGATCACAAATTAAGTCTTAATAGATTATTTAAAAAGGTAAATATCATGCAAAACTCTTAAAGGCTTTTGCATTTTTGGAGTCAGAGGACAACCATTATTTAAACATGGGTTCACTTCTCTTCTACCGCATTAAAATGTACTTTCTAGAGAAGAGATGCATATACAACCACATACCAAAATGCACTCACATTCACAAACATGTTATTCTTAGGGGAAACAATTGCTAGATTAGGATTTGATTTTATCAAAGTTATTTTTTTCTTACAAGTTCATCATATCTGAAGCGATTAACTTCCTTTGTGAAATTTTGGGAGGCAAATATATAAAACAAAAATTATAATTTGATAGAGAATGTAACATAGCTGTATAAACAATTTATTATATAAACTCAGTAATAAAACTGATTTTACTATAAGTTTCTACACAGTAGAATAAATAAATATGATTATAATGATAAAAATATTGTTGAGAAAGGATTTACCATGTGCTGGATTCTAAGCAGTTTTTTGTAATAATCCCATTCTTTAAAAAAATAAATGAAATGGATAATATTATTATCTCCATTT
Source organism: Ailuropoda melanoleuca (assembly GCF_002007445.2). NCBI lineage: Eukaryota > Metazoa > Chordata > Mammalia > Carnivora > Ursidae > Ailuropoda > Ailuropoda melanoleuca. The sequence goes on from NC_048226.1 coordinate 53,111,931, forward strand.
TACAGATGGAGAATCTGAAGCACCAATTGGTTAAATAACTTTACTTAAGGTCAAATAGATGAGTGTTGGGAGGTGGGATTTAATATATGTACTTTAACATTTTAAATGTGAGGATTTTAATAATTACGTTCTTGCAATAATATTAATTTCCTTAACTTAAGATCAGAGTATTTGAGTCTGTATGATACTGAGTCTGTGATATTTGTTGAGTTATATGTTCTAGTCAACTATGTACTCAGTTTTTATAAATATTCCATATGTTCTTAAGATATCTGTTGTTTCATTATATGTGTTTTGAAAGCAAAATTATGTATAAATCAGAAAAAAATATATTTTCTTAAATAGTCTGTATCCTTGCATCTTCCATTTTTGGTGATCAAGCATTATAAAAGGTGTGCTAACACCTTCCAGTAAGATTACAGATTTTTGGATTTCTTTTTGAATTTGCCAGTATTTTCTTGACATGCTTTGCTATCAGATATGTAAAACTTAAAAATTTAAAGTCTTTCCAGGTGAAATATACTATAATGATTATGTATTGACCTTCTTTATTTAAAAAAAATTTTTTTTTTTTACATTTTCCCCTAGCTGTTGTTACTGTATGACATTTTTTTGGTTTACTGAGACTGTTCAAAATTCTGGTTTTTTTCTTCTGCTGGATTAGGAATTTTTTTGTTCTTTCTCTCTTTAATGGTTAATCTTAAAATGTGGTATATATTATATATATTCCTCTTACTCCACACCATGTATTATCCACATCTGATTCTATATCTGCTTACGTCAGAGCAATACGTGATTTTCACAACACCTTAACTTTGGTTATTCTCTGCTATCTTCAGAGTATTTGAAAACCATATTTTAAAGATACCTGTGTTTTATTTCTCTAAATTAGACACCTTATTACTATTTTCTACTGTGAGTGTTACTACAGATTTGTGCACCTGTTTATAATTTTTTAATACCATACCTCTGTTAGCTCAGACTTTATTATGGGATTATTTCCTTTTCCTTAAAGCACCTGCCTTAGAAGTTCCTTCTTGAGGATTATTAGAGCTAAATTCCTACCTGGAAATGTTTCTTTTTATGATATTTGTTTCTTTGTATGATCATTTGGCTATTTTTTTGTACTCTTTGTTGTTTAGAATTGCTATGTCTTTTGTGTCAAGACTCTATCTGTAGAAATCATGTGAGGCTTGTGTTGGGAGAGCATTCTTCCAGAGGCTTTTTGTTCTTTCTTCTTCAACATGTTCCCTAGCACCAACCATCTAGGATCCCTCTTGTAATTCAGTATTCTTATAATGGGGTTTTGAGATTATACAGGTGAAGTTTAGTACAAATTGAATGCCCTCAGGAAATATTTTTTTCTTTGTATGGTGGAAAGGAAATTCTCCCAATCTGTAGACCCTTAACGATATCAACTTCATAGGAGGGTCTCCATGGAAACACCTAACTAATTAGACCTGCTACCCAGTCCCTCAACCACAACTCTAGTTTCTCCTTTTCTTTACTACTCTTGCTTTTGGCCCTTAGGGATTTCCTTTACTTTTTGTAGTCTCAGTTCTATATTTAAATGTTCTATATTTTGTTGAATCTTATATATATATATATATATATATATATTTTTTTTTAAATTTGTCAGAGAGAGATTGAGACTGAGCAAGCAGGGGGAGTGACAGGCAGAGAGAGAAACAGGCTCCCCACTGAGCAGGGAAGCCCCATGCAGACCTGATCCCAAGACCCTGGGATCATGACCTAAGCCGAAGGCAGATGCTTAACTGACTGAGCCACCCAGGCATCTCTTACATGGTGTTTTTAATTGCTGTTGAGGATGGGTATTATATCTGCTTTGCCGTTTTGATTGGAATGAAACAATACATTCATTTATTCTTTTAGCAAGAATCTGACAATATGATAGATTTGCTTATAATTACATTATAAACAGAGAACAGGAACCACATCTCCAAAAGTTTAATATTTAGCATATCATGATCATATACCTGACAGTTTAGAAATCTTCCTGATTTCAAACATTTTATTTTGTGTTCATTTTATATGCCCATATCCATATTTGCTTCAGGAAGTGTGTTGACTTCACATCATACTAAGCATTTTGAAGATAATCAACTAAGAAATGTCTGATTGCTTTGCTCCTTTGTGTTTCTCACTGTTCTTTTAGGAGTCAAATAGTATCACTTCTTGATTCAACAAAAATTCATTGAAAACTTATTTTAGCACCAATACTAGGCTCTACACATGTAAAGATGCTTTCATTCAAAGTAAATTAATATTTAGAGCAGTAAGTAGGGAATAAGACAAAAGTGTTTATCAAGTGCTGTGAGAATACAGAGGAGGAAGTCCTTAATTGCAACTGCAAAGGCAAAAAAATAAAAAATCCCACAGAGATGTCTTAGCTGAATTTTGAATAAGTCAACATGAACCCTTCACAAGATCATAAGGAGTGGGGAGAGCTGTTAGGAGATTAAAGGGTATGTTAGGTAAGGGTGAAATCTTAGAGATTGTGTGCAGCTCTAAGACACTGAGCTATACCTCACAGGCAATTAGGAACAATTATTTGGACTCAGGCAGGGAAATGCACCGCCATATTTGCATTTCAAAAAGCTTACGAAAGATAGATTGAACAATGATGATATTGGTGTCAGATGGGATTTGTAGTAGCCTCTGTGATATATAGAGTCTGAAATTCTCAAAATTTTGAAAATACTTTGTGAAGTTCTTACACCTAGAACAAGAGAAATGGGGATGTTGTAACATCAGTTTTGAGTCTTTTAATCATTGTCATTATCACTAGTATTCTTAAGAATATTAAAGATAACCAATCTGTTCAGTGCCCTTCCCCCATTTAGAAGGAAGCCTCCATATTCTAAGGAAAGTATACCTCAATATTAAATAAGTTTAAATTTATCCAAATCTACACTTAAATCTATCTAAATCTAGAAATGTATGAGGAACTTTATTTCTTGATCTGACATTCTACCATGGACCCTCAAAATAGGGATTCTTTCATTTGAGTCAAGATATTGTGTCTCCAAGAGTCCTTGTATCATTAGTTAGCAGACCTTGAAAAGCTATATCTATATTTGTCCTCCTGAGAGGTGCCCTGTAGGCCCAGCATGCATGGCCAATTCTTTGTGGAAGGTGTGAACAGAGCTTGGAAGCATACAGGAGCCTTTGCACATGTGCCAGGATCCTTCATGGGATGGAACAGATCTATAGTGAGAAGAGGATGGAGGTAATGCCTCTACCATTAGGCATGGAATTTGTACCTTAAGGTCTATTTGAAGTTATTTTAATGATAAGGGAATAAGGAACATATTCAGTCGAGCCGTTTGATAGTTCAATTTATAACTTTAGTATTTAGATATATGGTACATAGGCTTTTTTAAATCTCTTACCCTGCATCCCAGAATGTTAGAGGCAGAGTGATGGGGATTATTAAGGACACACTTTTCATATGTACTTTGTTGTAATCACCTTCAAGCCATAGAGTAAAATTAGATTAATGAAATTGTGACAAACTTCTGGACTCAGAAAACTGGCTCTGGAGGATGCCTTAGATTCTTTGCCCTTAATCTTAAATGTGAGGTAACAGATTATGAGTTTTGTTCCAGATTATCCAGAAAGGTGGCGGCAAAGCCAAATAAAAGCCTAGGTACACAGACAACTTATAATTGTCTTTGCCTTTTATCTCTTATTAATTAGTGTATTAATTTATATTTCTCTTAGCAGACTTCTTAGTGCAAATAACTTCTTTTCAGGTCTTATCAAAAGTTCAAAAAATCAAAATCATGTCCGTGCATGTTGTAAAGTCAAGACTCAATGACTTTTATCGAAGTTGCATTTTTGATTTTGTAAACAATGTTATTTCTACTGAATCCATGACTAACGTTTTTAAGGGCTTTAAATGGTATTAGCCAGATGTTCCATTAATATTTACAGAAAGCATCCTATAAAATTGAAATTATGATTTTTTTCATTCAGATGTTTACATAAATATTGGAAATACCAAGAGAACATGAAAATGTAAAAAACTAAAACTTTATATTTTATTTGGTGAATAATATTTTACAAACATTGGAAAACTAAATCAACAAAAAATTATTTAATTAAATGTGTGCTAATGTGTTATACTGGTTTTAAAATTGATTGAAGAATGACATTGCTCCAAAATGAAGGAGACATATCTTGCATTTCTAATATTCAGATGAAATTGTTACTGTGACTGTCTTAACATTAGATAATTCCAATTTGGATATTATATCACATATATTTGAAATTAAGGACTAAAAATTATTGCCCAGAAACTTACAGCTTATTTTCCATGCAAGTATCATCCAACTATTTAGCCATATCTGATTGCCCCATTCAATTAATTTAAACTTAACGTCCACTCACATTCATCATTTATCAGACACGCATTTGAATTACAATGAGTAAGGGAGCATTGGCATTCATTTTGGAAAATACATCTGCTCAATGAAGGGCAAGAGGTCATGGCTATAGAAAGGGTGCTTAAAAATTCATCATCATAAAAATGAAGACGAAACCATTTTCAGAAATTGTTACTGACATTAAAATATTAGCGTATAATATAAAGCTTTACTATCTGGATGACCCCACCTATTTTCTTTCAGTACACATCATCCAAATGTTACAAAGGTGATCAACCTATAACCTTGATTATCTTTTTATATGTGATCACCTTTAATTCTTTGAGGAAGACAAATAGTTAAGAAAAAAATAAAAGAAGAAATGGTAAAGCAAGTATTCCCAGATTCAAGGAATTAAGTATGCTATTAATGGAATTATATTCTATTTATATCTATTTATTTTTCTATTGAGTTTGTTTATTCTCCGTTAATTGCCACAGATCATCAGCATAACTAAAAACTGATTTAATTCAATTTATTTTAATTAACAAAAGCTAAGATTTGTTTGTTACACAGCAGTAGATAGCCAGAAGAAATGCTCATTTTGAATTTGATTTTTTAATGTAATGAATTATATTATTGGAAAGAATATATGTGCAAATTCCAAGACTAAAAACCAAGATTTTTAAATTTTGGAACAAACAAGAATGACCAGGCAGACTAAGGATAGGAACCAAAAGAACAGATGTTTAAATGTGAAATTAGGAAAAGACCTCAGTATTAACAACAACAACAACAGCAAAAACAATCTTATTGCTAGATGTATTAATTATATTGATTGCAACTGACTGTCTGAAGAACACTGTCTCTATGATGTCTCTATGATGTAACATTTGTTTCTTTCAAATGATAGATTACCTTTAATTATATGATAGTAACTCATAATGGCATTTGTTTTGTCCAACTACTTGCTTTTAAGTACAGACCATGTAAGACTTTCTAAAGGTCTGTCTCAGTTTGAATACTTTAAGGAAATGAAGCATAAAACATAAAGAGCTCATGTTATATTTTACCCTAATCTAATACTAATTAATGAAATTAATGATTCATCCATAGGTATCCATGATAGAAGTTACTAAAATTTCACCATGGGGAGAAAATGATCAAAATAGTTTTCATTTTCCACCAAAAACACCAACCTACAGTTCGAGAGAGTGCTTACAGCTAAATGTGGCATGCGATTTTTAAAGTNTTTTTTTATTTTTTTTTTATTGTTTTTTTTTTAAAGATTTTATTTATTTATTTGACAGAGATAGAGACAGCCAGCGAGAGAGGGAACACAAGCAGGGGGAGTGGGAGAGGAAG
>NC_048226.1:53117810-53245743 GCF_002007445.2 Ailuropoda melanoleuca
GCATGCGATTTTTAAAGTTTAGAAATTTGAAAAGTTTAGATAGCTTCCTCAGAAAAAAATGAAGATATTAAAACTCCATTCAGAAATTGATAAAGATCAAAATACTGAATAGGCAGTGAAAGTTTTTATGTACCATCAAAGACTTTAATTGACTGAGTCTTCATATGAGATATTCATTAGGTGACTATTTTTTACTTCAAGTGAACATAGTTACAATTAAGTAGATAACCTTTCCATTTCGGGATGGCTTATTCAGACTATTTGCGATTATGACTGAAAGGGTCACCTTTATTCATGCACTAAATAAAAGTTGCTTGTATTTTGTCCCTGCCACTATTTCATGGTTTTACCTTGGAAATTAATCGTATCAAATTGACCCCTAAAGACACACAGCAGTTGCAGAAGGAAAGTTTAATATCTCATGATATTGGTATAGTTAGGAAAAAACACAGACATAAATTGTACTTGAAGAATTCTTATGGTAAATTCATTTGGAATCTTTATTCATCAAAACCCAAGAGTTTTGGCCACAAGGTGTGCTGGTAACAGGGATGGAACTATGCTCCAGAAGGAGCAGGAGGACCTGATGCTGTGGTAGTGTTGGCCGAGTGCTTATGATGATCAGCCTAGGCAGCTACCACAGTTACACATACTGTGCTCTGTGCACAGCTGGTCTGGAACGTGAAGGTGAGGGTTAAAACCTGTCTGCTCTGAATGTCAGTCTGCACACAGTGCAGGTCTCATCAGAACAAAGAGATGCCTTTTTCCTTATAGGAGTTTCTCACAGTGGTTTTCTTTTTCTAACTCTTACAAAGATGACATTTTAATGGCAGTGGCCCTGGGTATATCTTTTCCAATTGTTGTGTCCAAACAGACGTATGCATTTTTTAGTTTGATCTAGACTGAAGCAGGGATGAGCCGTTTGTAAGGCAGAGACACTTGAAGTCAGGTGATTTAGCATTGGTTCCTTGAAGGTTTGTGTAGGTGGAAGAAAGTTTAGTTAGCAGCTGGAGATTCCTGGATAGAGAAAAGATCAAGCTCTTAGTAGAAAGTGATAGGCAGGAGCTACTTTGAGTCTTGGCAAGAGGGTTAGGGCAAGGTAGGGCACCTTTCCCAGCAGAAATTATGGCAGAAGCATAGTCTGAAGCTAACTAACATATCATGGTTTGGTTCTTAGTTACTTAGAGACTGGGTGAGACTTGAGTGGGCAAGTTGCTCATCTTAAATAAGATATTTAAAAGTAAATAAATATTAAAGCTAGAACAAGACTATTCCTTCTTCTGGGTCCTACCTTGTGGGTCACCATCGACCAGTTAAGTCCTGCTCACCTTCAGAGGCCCTGTTCATTTGGCTCTTTCAATCTCTTAGTTCTGAAAAGTGCTTTCTCCTCTCTTCATTTCAGGTGTTAGTCTGAGCAAAGGCCCGTTGTTTTTATCTCAGATATATTACATTCTAACTAGAGTTTTACCTGCTCCTTGGCCACAGTTTTATAAGTGGCATTCTCAATTAAATTCTCAAATTACCAAATTTGAGCATGCCATTTCTTTCCCAAAGAATGTGCCAGACTGATAAGCTAACTAATGAATACTTTTTTCTTCTTTTAATTATGTTACCATCTTGCCAGTCCTGAAAAAGAAACAACCATCTTGAATATCTTTCTTTCTCTGTTTACTTTGGATTACCAGTCACCAAATCACACTTACTCTGAACATAACTAACCGCCTCATCTTGTTTCTCATCCTACTGCTTTGTAATATTTAAATTAACAAAATAAGTTCTATACTATGTCTGCAAATTCCATTTTCTAATCTTTTCAGTATCTTATCTATACTTCTAAGTTATAAAGTTGATCATATTTTCCTCAGTGTTTTTTAGTGACTTTTTTATTATAAAAATAAAATGTATTTCTAAAATAAAATGTTCCCTTTATTTCTGGACTACTGAATTACTTGTACAAAACTCAGTGCTGAAAAATACTGAAATTCAATATATATTTCAGTTTGTCTTGTTTCATTTTTACTTTCCTACTCATCTTAATCCTCCCCTCTTTTAGCTTATGATTCCTATGAATAGGCCATTTTTCTCTGTTCTTTGATGGTGAATGAGATTTTTCTTTAAAAATCCTTATGTTAAATCAAAGTAATTGAAGAGATATTTTCACCTAATACTTAAAATGTCTTATACTTACTTGTATCTAATCAGTATCCTAGAGCAGTAATTCTTTGAATTGGATATCACAATCAAAATAGGGAGGTTTGTTTTTGTTTATAGTGGTTTAGAATTTCTATTTTTAAGTCTTTCTTTTTTTACATTTTATTTTCAAGTTCATTAATTACAGGGGAAAAAAGATACTACAAAATACTAGGAAAGATGATACACCAACAGTACGTAGCAATTAATTTATCTAGATAGATCTAGCAATATAGTTTGGAAGTGTATAAAATAAAAACCTGTAGAGTTATAAACTTTCAGAAAAGGACAAATCCACAACCATGTATAAAGCAAGAACTTAAAGAATTACAAGCAAAAATTTACACACATCTATCAGAAACAGATAAAGCAAGTGTATTAATCTTTCTTTAAATTTTATTAAAAGAAGTTATTTTACTTGAGTATGGTTGACGTGCAACAATACACTAGTTTTCTATTTATCTGGTTTTAATTGTGGCTCCATTGTCAGAGATTTGGATAAAATAGATCTAAGGTGGCACTTAATATCTGTAATTTCCAAAAAATCCTTTAATATATTTGTCCATCCTGGTTTGGGAATCAGTGTTCTGTAATTAGGCCTTAAAAATCCATATGCTTGAATCTGTTTATCATTTGACCAGCGAATCTCTACAAATCTCAGTTACCTAATCACTGAAAATAATGTTGAGTTGAGAAGGTATGTAAAGCCCCATTTATTGGTTTAAGTTTAAAATGTAGACATGTAAATATAAAATGAGGAAGTTTACTTAATTAGACAATCCCAAGATTGCTTGCAAAATTTGACATTATACCAGGTCAAGAGTTGAGTGTTTTGTTGTTGTTGATCTTCAAATGCTGATTGTATTGAGCAATAAAGAGGAAGTATAAATAATGTACAAAATGGCAACCTCCAATTCTTACGATTGCTGGAATCAACACACCAGAGCCCATTGCCTAGCATGACACTTTCTGCTAATTTTTAAAAGATCCCCTTTTGTAAAAATGGAAATTAATTTTACCTATTTGCAGGATTTGGGGGAGAATGTGTGCAAATCACTGGCTCAGAGTAGACAATAAAAAATATTATTTCTCCTGCAGAAATATATAATCTAATTAGGGAGCCAAACAGAGAAACACTAAATAATTAATTATAATGCAATGTGGTCAGGATCAGTGAAGGACTTCTCACTATGGGTACAGCCAGCTTCTCCCTCCTACACCTCAGGTTTTCTCATCTTCCTAGAGGAGATAATCAAAAGAGGTTGAGTTCAACAATAGGGTTTTCTGCTGTTCCTATGGCAACCAACTGAAAATAATCACAACACTTCACTTCAATCCTTAATGCAATTTAGTCAGCAACATTTACTGAGCACCCACTGTGTGCAGAGAAATGTACTGGAAGGTTATGGCAATAAGAAATTTTATTGTCATAAGTGGGAACTGCTAGGGAAAAAACTTTCTCTACAAATATATCCTCTGAAAAAAAAGTTTATAAAAATCTGCCTCATTATTTGCACATTACGGTTTTAGATTTACGTTGTGCTGTAAGTATTTCTTTGCAAACTTCTGCACCAGTAGTTACCACGGTAAGAGTAGAATTTGGATCTATACTGAAAATGATTTGAATTAGTTGAGACAATAGTTGAACACTGTTTTACCAATACCAGTGGATTTCTCTCTAGAATTTTCTCCTGGGAATATAGATACATCTAAATACAAATGTAGAAAAATGCTGTTTCTGGAAGTTTTGCCTTTTTTTGGAAGATCTTAGGACAGTGAGGTTAATTGGGAAGAATGTCATTAAATAATAGTGAGTAATAAAATAGTTATGATGACCTTTCTCATAAAATCCAGCTATGTGATGACTAGCTGCAGACTGTCAGATAAAGAATCTAAACGTCTTTCTTCTGTCTTCTCACAGCAGTGTGTGGCCAGTCCACATCAGGCTAGAACAAATACCAGGTGTCTCCCACTGACCTATCTATTCAAAATTCTTAGTAATGTGTTGCCTTGATACCCATCTTTAATTCACCATTTTCCAGAGCATCTTTCCACTGAGATTTATTTCACTCAGATTTATTTTACATATATAATGCTGTGTATGCTCTTTTACCCATTTACATATTGCCCCAACTAACCTAAACAAGGAGAAGAATTAGTGAAATATGATGGCATGGCATACTGATGCATGTTTATTTAAGCTGTGTACATTTATTTAATTTTAAATGCTATTTTTCCTTACTACACAATAAGCAGACGTTCCTTACATTAAGAAATAGAAAATATAAAGAACAAAATAGGAATATTAAAACTATCCATAATGTAATACTCTTGGACTTTGATTATTAACACTGATGTATATAAGTTTCTTGCTTTTATTGTGAAAAAATGAAATTGTACTTTTTGCATAATTTATAACCTCCTTTTATATTTACTGATATATCATTGATCATCTTTGCATGTTGTTATGGACTGGATTGCGCCCTCTCCCCAATTCATATTGAAACCCCAACCCCCAATGTTACTATATTTGGAAATAGGGTCTCTAAAGAAGGTATTAAGATTAAAAGAGATCTAAGGCTGTGGCTCTAATCTGATAGGTTTAGTGTCTGTAGTAGTAAGAAGAGGAGAAGACACCAGAGTACTCTCTCTGAGCACAGAGAAAAGTTTGTGTGAGATGCAGTGAGAAGGTGCCCCCTGCAAGCCTAGGAAAGAGTTCTCACCAGAAACCAACCCTTCTGGCACCTTGAACTTGTACTTCCAGCCTCCAGAACTATATGAGAAAATAATTTTCTGTTCTTTCAGTCACCTAGATTGTGGCATTTTGTTTTAGCAACCTAAGCAGACTATACATATATTAATAAATGTTTCTATAATGACATTTTAATCATGACATGGAATCTTTGTATGTTATAATTTATTTTTACTTTCCTATTATTAGATATTTCAATTATCTAAATATATTTCAATTTTAACATTTATTTATTTTCATAGGAAAATTTCCAAAAATATTTCTGAATATAAAGTAATGCACATTTCTAAATATTTTTTATTTGTATTGGTAACTGGTAGTCTAATCTATACTTCTGTGAGTTGTGTGAGAGTATGACCCTTTCACAGTATCTACTCATAAAAGAATTATCACTTTTCAAAGATCTCTGTAAGTCTGGTAGTCAAAAATCACGTTATATTTTTTACTCAGTTTGAATTTTTAAATGTAATTTATAGTGAATTGATTATATTTGTAGTGATTTGATAGCTAATTTTTATTAGCTTTTCTATATCTCAACTTTGTGACTTGCCTATGCATATCATTGTAGGTATTTTTTAAATTACACGAAAAATATGCTTGTGATTATCTGTTTTTATATTGCAAGAAAATTATGTGCAAAGCCAAGAGATTGTTATAAATGACATTTATTTCAGTAACATGAAAAACACATTTATGTGTGATGAGTTGCTATTTGAGTGGGATTTGCGCATAGAGAGCATGGGAAATATTTTATTTCCATGTCACCATTTTCTTATGTTTTTGATTCTAGCTTCTGCTTCTCATAAAGTTTTTACTTCTTCTGTTAATACCTTATGTGATATTTCCCAGGGCATTTTACACACTCTAGTTAGTCAATATCTTGTATCCTTTTGCTGATTAATATTTTAAATCTGTAACCTCCTATGTTCATCTGAACCCAGTCTGACTCTTACGAGTTCTTTCAAAGAATGACCTCACCATCCACCCAGATTCTTATATCAATAACATATATGTCATCTTTGACTCATTTATCTTCAATTTATAACATCTAATGAGCCAGTACTTTGATTATTCCAACAAACATTTATTGATATGCTGCACTATATCAGATAATGTTCTACACTCTTGGGGTACAGCAGGGAACAACAAACTAAGTCCTTGTTTTTGCAGAGCTAATGTAAATGGGTGTATGTATAGTCAGGTCCAGTCAGAACACAGAAATGAACATAGATCATTTAATTTAAATAATTATCAACTAATTACAGGCAACAACTATTAAGGGATAAAGAGAACCTTATAGAATACAAGAATAGTAGATACATAGACCAGCTATTACTTCTAGGGCTGCAAATGTAACCAAAGGAAGAAACAAAGTTGGAATAGATTCCGCCCCCCCCCCCCCCCCCCCNCCCAAAGACTGAGATTCAGACCTTCCCGGAAAGAATCTGGATGTAGTCCCATTGGATCATAGGGAATTTGGCTGAGGAGCCACTGGCAAGGGCTGGCAAATAGAAGACTGCCTGATGGGGAAGGATGTGCTTAGAAGCCACCCGCTGGGGCACCAGCAAGACATCCTGAGATGCTTCCCATTGGAGTGCCACCAAGATTTGCTGAGAAGCTTTTCACTGGGTATCTGGTAAATCTTGTTGGCAAGCCTGCTGGGGTGCAATTGAAATTCCTTGGGAGTCTCCCCACCTTGCCTAGACTATCTGTGAAGCTCACTGGAGAGTTAATGCCACTGGATGTTCTGTGTACCAGTGGTGGCTGTGCAGTGTGGAACAGGAGCAAAAACATACAAGGGCTAGAACCATCCCTCTTCAGTTGTCGTTGTTGTTGTTCTTCTTCTCCTTCTTCTTCTTCTCCTTCTCTTTCTCCTTCTTCTCCTCCTCCTTCTCTTTCTCCTCCTCCTTTTATTAGAGAGAGAGAGATAGAAAGAGAAGGAGGGGCCACGGGAGAGGGAGAGAAAGAATCTTAAGCTGCACACTGGGTGTGAAGCCCAACATGGGGCTCCATCTCAAGACCCTGAGATCATGACTGAGCTGAAATTAAGAGTTGATGCTTAACCCACTGGGCCATCCAGGTGCCCTTCTTGTTCTGCTTACTTACAGTTTAACATTGTGCCAACTGGCAAAGTAGAAATGTTTGCAAGATTCAGATTCAGGATCACGAGCAAAGCAAAGAAGTATTTGTAGCCAAGAGGCATAGTTGTTAGGTGGCACAGTCCACTCCTTTGGTCATAATAAGAAAACAACTCTATATTTCCATTTAACCAGATAGAGTTACAATTAGTTTAAGTAAAGTTGTCAACTATTCCCTGAAGTGTGAAGAAACTGATTACCAAGAGTCATTTTATCCACTGTTAGCTCTGCTAAATTACTCTTCAGATTCTGTCACAGTCCCATTGAATATTATGTTACCTAAAAACTAAATTGTTAAATTAACCTGTGACAATTTGTATATAAATTAATAATGAGTACAAGGATATAGAAGAAGAAAATAACTAGCATATATAAACACATGCATAGACAAGCAAAGAGAAAATAAAGTTACTATATATCTTGATTCCATAACTGGTCACAAGTCTGTAATTGGCCTATAACTACCTTTTTCTACTACCATTCTATATTACCTTGCTCTCAACAGGAACCTCAGTTGGTTTGCGTTTTACCTGTTGAAATCACTGAAACACTCCTTTCCATTCCCAAAGGATCTGATTGTTCAACAGTCCTTTTTTGGCTTGCTTTAGTTTTTTAAATTTTCTTTTTAAATACTAAAAGTCATTTGAGAGAATTTTCTAGATTCAAGACATAGTGCTCTTTTCCCTCAATTGTATAGCATTTACCCAATTTTTCCTTGGTAATTGAGATCAACATTCCAGCCAGTAAGATAACTTCTTTTTTCTTCCTGCTGATTCAGTGGCAACAAGAGCCCCAAATGGTCATGTGGCAGGCTGACCTTAAAATTTAGTGGAACCATTGTTGCGTTTCATGGTGAAAGCATTCTTCCCTTGGGGACTAAAACCTCCAAACCAACAGAGTTCAAAGTTTTCAGGAGAGAGAGCAGAAATTATGGAAGTGCCTTATTAAGCTGAAGAGTGAGAGGAGCCATTGCAGTGATTACTCTTTGATTCCAGAACCCATGTATTCTGGATCTAGGGGAGACAGCACCATACTATGATCTTAAACTCAAAGGATATTCACCATTCTCGAAGACAAGTCAGTTGCTTCCCAACTGGCACCAAATCTGAGTTTTTAGTAAGTCATTACACCTTCCAATTAGACCACCTGCTACTAGGTGATGGAGTATATGGTAAGATCAATTATTTCCATAGCCTTGAGCTTTTGCTGCATGACATTTGCTATGAAATGGGTTCCTTTACCAGAAATAAATGTTGTGCAGAATGCCATGGTGATGGATAAGGAATTCATCTATGAGTTTGTGGATATTTGTGCTGGCAGATGAATTACTGGCATGGCAAGCAATTCCATATCCAGAGTATGTGTCTATTCCATGTGAGATGGGCTTTTGACCCTTTTATTATGAATTAGATTCAGTGTAATCAATCTGTCACCAGGTGGCTAGCTAGTGCCCTGGGAATTGGCGCCATATCAGGAGTTTAGTGTTGGTTTCTGCTTTTTGCGGATTAGACACTCAGTAGGGGCAGTTGCCAGGTTAGAGTTGCTAAGGGCACAGATGTCCATGATGTTGAGACCTTCTGAGTTCCATTTATGCCTCCATGGCTACTTCACTTTGGGGTTCATTCAGAAAGTACTGGGGTTTCTGGGACAAGAAGTTGATCAACATCCAAAGAGCATGTAATATTGTCTACCTAATTATCATGAGCCCCTTCAATACTGGCTGCATTTTGGGAGGCTGGTTGTTTATTTTGTTCTGATCACAGGTATATCAGTGCTACCCTTAATGAATGATGTGCTCATCTTGTCTTTGATGGTTAAATGTTGCCACTTGGCCTATGTTATCCAGAGCATGTAACATCCACTGGAATAAAAAATATTTTCTCAATGAGGGTATTCCAATAGCCATAAAAGGCTTATAAAAGAGATTAACTATCAAAAACAGAAATGCTCAATCCACTTATGTATTTCTCCATGCCTCAGTGAAAGGAGTGTCTCCTGTGCTTCTTTGGAGGATGTATCTGGGATGAGTTTGCAGGTCACATGTGATAAATCCATGCCAACATTCTTATGACCTTAAGACTTTAATTCTCACAAAATTTAATTCCTATATCCTTAAGACTTTTTAATTCCCTCAGCACATCATGCCTAAGAGTTTGGGAATATGAACCTCGTCTATGGTAGGCCATAAATGAATTCGAGTTTCAGTCAGTCAGCTGAGTAAGATGGTATTGCCACCTCCAACTCCATGAAGTAATACCTTTAATCTGGAATCTCAATATTAAGTGCACCAATATCAATGAGATGCTAGTATGATATCTATCTGAGAAATCAGTGAGATATCAGTATGATTCCTGAGAATCACTAAATAGAAAACACAGCTCTCCAGTTTTCAGACTATAATTTTAGCTGAGAACTAAAAGATGTGAGTTTGGGATTTTCTTCCAGTAAATGCTCCAGTGAAGATACTATATAGTATTTTCAGTCACTACCAGTGCCATAAAAATCAAGTTCAACAGCCACTTGAGTTCCAAGATACTTGTTTTGGTCTGCACATTATCACAATCAGTGACAGGGGGCAGTTTCATTAATTTTGATTCCACTGCATGCCATGGATTACACAAATACTATTTACTCTTGGGAAGGATCTGGGACTTGAGCTCAAAACCAAGACCACAAGCAAACCAATACTAAAATTCCATCTTTGAGGGTCTATCTCCTGGAAATACTCCCAGTACCAATTCTGTCCAGTCAAGAGACAGAAATTGCACTGCTAATTTGAATAGGAAAAATATTAATATAAAGGATATGAATTTAGCAACACAAAGACTTATTAACTCCAAAACGGGAATTATAATTAAGCAGTAAATTGTATTGTGTTTTCTGTTATTGCTCTAACAAATTACCACAAACTTAGTAATGTAGAAAAATTTACAATGTTATAGTTATGTTTGTTTGAAACCTGGCCTGTATTTTACTGATCTGAAATTAAGATGTCAGGAGGGCTGTGTTCCCTAGTGGAGAATCCATTTCCTTATGTCCTCCTGCTTCTAAAGGCTGCTTATGCTCTGCTTCATGACCCCTTCCTTCATCTTCAAAGCCAGCCATGATTTAATCCTCTTCTGTTGCATTTTTCTGGTCCTTCCTACATCATCGTATATCTCTCTTTGATTACAGCTGGGAAAGTTTCTTCATTTTTAAGGACTCATGTAATTAGATTGGACAGACCCAGATAATACAGAATAATTTCCCTATCTCAAAATTGATAACCTTAATCACATCTGTAAGTTTCCTTGTTCCATGTAAAGTAGCTTATCTCTGGTTCCAGGGATTAGAGATAGACATCTTTGAGGGGATATTTTTCGGTCTGCCATAAGATCTCTAAAGAATCCAAGAATGACATATTGAAGGAGCAGCTGCTACCTTTGTGGCCAAGGCAGACTACTAAAGGAAGGAGCAAATTTAGAAAAGAGTATCCTCTATGGTTGAGATTTATGCCTCATTAGCAAAAGTAAAACATGTAGATGGAAATGGGCAGAAATAGTTCCAAACTTTGATATTTTCTCTGTCTGGTGGGCAAGATGAAAAATGAACACATAAATGAATAAGTTACTTTTAATAGTATTGTATGTGCTGAAGAAAGTATAAAAGTATGATATGATAAAATGTTATTGGGAGAAGTGACTAATTTAGATTTGTTGGTCAAGAAGAAATCTTTTTTAAAAAGTCACATTAGCAGATACTTCATCAGTGTTAAGAAGCTAGCCTTGCAAAGATCTGTAGAAAGAGAAATGCAAAGCTCCCCTTTCCCCCGAGTAGGAACAAATATAGTGACTTTGTGGAATATGAAGAAGGGCTGTAGGTCTGGATCTACAGTAGTGAGGGGAAGAGTGAAGGATATTATGTTCAAGAGGTAAGGAGCCAGGTACCACAGTGCTCTGTAAGCCAGGAGATGATGATTAAAGTTTCAAGTTTTCATCAGAATAGGATGAAAAGCAATTAACAGGTTTTGACAATGTAGTAACATGACTGGATTTATATATTTTTTAAAGATTATTCTTGTTACTGTATGGACAGTAGATTGTGTCTTACTGATTTTTCTGTCTGCTCTTTGAAATATGAGTTATTTGTGGTCAGAGACTATGCCATTATTGTCTTCATCTTTAGAATCTGGCACATTACTTGAAACTTGGTAGATGCTCTATACAGTCTTTTGACTAAATGAATGAATGAGTGAATAAATTAAATAAATGAAATGAAACTGCTTCTCAACAGGGAGTGGTCAAGAGTGAGAAAAGAGTACCAAGTGGTAGCAGAAATGTATAGAGCCATTCTTCTGAACAAGACCAATCTTCCATGGTGATGATAGGGACAGGGAGATTAATCCAGTTAGCATGTTGCCTATACTCCAAATATAGTATTGGAGTACTAAAGGAGTGAGCATATATTGCACTTTTTCTAGTTTTGAGTTTCCTCCTGAGCATTAATGCTGGTGGAGACAAGTTAAATAAAATGGTTATATCACTCCATAATGAATAATAACACTGGCTGTAAGTAAAGATAATCCAATAAGCAGTTAGATAGCAGCACCAGGATATTCTTTCTAGAGAACAGGTTGGTGTTAGCTCATTTATACACAAATCATATTATTACTACTCATGAATCTCATTTATTTTCTGCAGCATAAATTCTTCCTAAACTATTTCCCAAACTTTCTTCCCAGACTATTTAAAGCAAATACAGTTCTGCACCGACTGAGCCACCCAGGTGCCTGAATAAATAAAATCTTTAAAAAAAAATAAAAATGGTAGGGGCGCCTGGGTGGCACAGCGGTTAAGCGTCTGCCTTCGGCTCAGGGCGTGATCCCGGCGTTATGGGATCGAGCCCCACATCAGGCTCTTCTGCTATGAGCCTGCTTCTTCCTCTCCCACCTCCCCCTGCTTGTGTTCCCTCTCTCGCTGGCTGTGTCTATCTCTGTCAAATAAATAAATAAAATCTTTAAAAAAAAATAAAAAATAAAAATGGTAGAAAGGTAAGTGGTCGTACATACTAACCACATGTTGCTAAAATGCCAGACTGGTTAACATCCAGACTGGTTAGAAGAACTATGAGTATAGCAATTCAGAATGCTGAATTGAAAGAGGGAAGACAAAAGAATAGCCAGAGAAAAGATAGTGAATTTTTGTCTTGGTATGGAAATTTAGAATGATGAAGACATCGAAAGTGTAACTATACTATTTAGTAAAGGATGCAGAGTAGAAATGAAGACGTGGAACAATGGTGTGTAGATAATTAGGAGTGTGTGAGATCAGGTATTTATTACTTTATTTTAAAAATTTTTAGTAGACTTTTGGAATAGTAGTCATATGCCATTTCTGTTGCTTACACAAAATATTGATTTTAATAATTCCTAACAGAATCTTATATGAAAAATTTAAAACATAGTCTTTAAGGACTCAAAAATTACATTCTTGGGGCGTCTGGGTGGCTCAGTCGGTTGAGCATCCAACTCTTGGTTTTGGCTCAGGGCATGATAGCGATGGTTCCTGGGACCAAACCCCAGAAAGGGATTTGTGCTCAGCAGGGACTCTGCTTGAGATTTTCTCCCTCTACCCCTCTCCCTCTCAAATAAATAAATAAATCTTTAAACTACAAAAAAAAATTATATTCCTCCCTCTCCTTGCTTTCCTTTCTTTTAACTATAAAATGAAAACTTTGTCTATTAATATAGAGATTTCGAGTAATAGTGTGTTCCATTCCAAATCATGAAATATCTATCATCAATTTTGTTCACAATCTTTTGTATGTGTGGTTTTCTTTTTAAGTTAAAAAAATTTATCCATGGAGGTCTTGTGTATTCTTGGTTAAGCTAATTCCTGGGTCTTAAAATAGATTCTGTGGCTATTACAGTCACATCTCTTTGTTATTTTAACATTATTTATTATATTTTTGTATTACTTAATGCTGATGCAAATAAATCTTACTGTTTTACGAAGGTTGGTTTTTACATATTTCATCAGTCTATTCTCAGTAATGCATAGGGAGAAAGAAAGACATCAGGTTTAGTCACATTACTTTATATTTCTGTATCTCAGTTTTTATGTCTGTAAACGAGGAGTATTAATAGACCCTACTTCATAGGGTAATATTGATGTATTGTTTCAAGTGCCAACGTAATCCAGAAATTTGATTCTCAATTCTACATCTATTTTTGTGACCATCATGAGTTGTGGAAGTCAAGCAAGTTAAAATTCTTTCATCAGAAAGAAATGGTTAAAATGGAGTGAGATCCTCCCATTATTAGTAAAATCAATGGCTTGTAAACTAGACACTTTTACTTTGTTTTACAAAGGTTCACCATAAACTTAACTCTAACTTCCCTCCATTCTAACACTCTGAAGACCTAATGTGTCATTACTTTACTTATTTTGAAATCACATTAATGATTTTTAAGTAAAATTAAGCCAATATATACTACATATTATTTACAATAAAAATTTTTCCTTCTTCAAAATCAAGATCCTTTTACAATAGCTTCCAGTCTTAGGCATTAACTTGACAATCTTGAATAACACATCATATTCTAAAATGCCTATTGAAAAATATATTCAACTGTGAAAGTTTCTAAAAACAGCTTCATGTATTTTTTTTCTTAATTTCATGTCAGTGACCAACACTCAAAACCAAGGGTAAATTAGGTACAAAAGAGTGTGAAACAGTTGATAGCTAAAGACTTGATTACTTATATTTTAAAAAACTGCCTTGGACTCTAAGAATGTGAGAATGAACAAAACCAGAGGATTCTGGTTATATTTTGAACCTGAAATGCAATGTAGAAGCTCTGTTAAAACATAATAGAACATACTTCAACACCAGCATGATCGTGATTATTATGTACTCTTCTGAACCTCTGTAATCCTTAAGAGCTGTTTAGGAGTGCTGAGAATTAAAGCTGAAAAGGTGGACAGAAGTGTAAGCAGTATTAATAATAAGAGCTTTTGTGTACTCACATTCACAGCATACAATCATCCATCTGCAAACTTTTGGAACTCAAATATTTGACATGATTCTTAAAATTATTCAAATAAAATCCATACTGAAAAATTGTAATGAATAAGAAGGAACTATACTTATCAAGGACATACTTTAAACCAGGGAAATGTTGAGTTTCTAATCAATTTAATAATAGAGAATGACCCACGTGTCAAGTTAAATACTGTAGGTGTACCGTGGCTAACAAATATCAACAATAAAATGTTTATGCAGTTAATATACATAACGATCGACTTATGGTGTGAATACTCTCTATTCCAGTATTAAAATTTAGAACAAGTACACTGTGTTCTCTGACAGTGTTTTCCTTTTAGCTAAACATATGCCTGATCTTTGTCATAATCTTTATCCAAGCTTAATATTTTTTAAAAACTCAAGTGTACAGCCTATCTATTACAGAACCATATATCAAACAGAATCTAAACACATACTCCTTAATTTGAGTTGATTTGCATTTAATAAGTACATTTGCAAAAATGTGTTTTTCCTATGATGATAATAATAAGTAAATGAAAATATAAGTGCATAAGTATGCTAAAATAATCTACCCTCAAATTCAAATAGCTAAGTATTTGTTACTTGAAAAATACAGCCAGCCATATATTTTCCAGAGCAAGTGTAATTGTGCTCTAAGAAACTACAGGCTATCCACAACAAGGCTTTTTTTTTTAATTCTTTACTAAAATAGATATTAATGGAATACAATAGTTGCTAATGGGCTATTGAACAACAGGATAGAAAGGAAGCTAGACTGGGGTGATATATGCCAATTAGCAAGTTCTTAAAGTAGCCACAGGGTGAAGCACTGGTTATTCCAGGCATCAATCTAAGCAGCAGTGAAAGAGGATTCAACTCTGAAATAGGACACACCTGAGTTTCTGCCTAGTTGGAGATTTCATGTTGCTTGATCAACTTATAATTAGTATGATATATGGTAGGAAACTTTTCCATTTAAAAAAATTAAAAGAGATTCCGAACATAATTATCTTACTAGAATTTGACTGGAATAACTAAACATATTTCCCAAGTGAAGAATTAAACATGACCCTTCGGGAGGGTGAAAGGAGTTTCAGAGCTTCTCAAACTCTAAATTTTATGAAGTAATAAAAAATTCTCCGAGAAGAGCCAGCTAACTTCATATTTGCATATGAACTATGACCAATGATTCACTCTGAAAACAATGTGAGGGCAAATTTACAATTTAACTCAGAGTGTGCATTGTGTGGTGTAAATGAATCAAACAATATACAATAAATTTCATGGACAGTTAAGTTTTAGTTCTGGCGGTGTAAATCACAGGTGGGCTCCCATTACAGATAGATATATTGTTGGGATGATAAAAACAGTGAAGTAAAAAAAAGTCTTATCCTGCTTTAAGTATCTGAGCTTCAGAAGAAAGAGAAACTCAGTGGGGGAGATAACCAGTGGTGATAGGAACAGAAAAGAACTAATCCCAGTGCCAGAAATAAAAGGAAGAATCAAAGCCAAGCCACCTGTGTGACCTATCTGAACAATCCTAGGGTGAAATGAATCAATCCAACTTCCAATTTGTGGCCGAGCTGTAGGAATGGATCTGGAGAAATCAAAGAGGATTGGTTGGGGGAGGGAGGAGGAGAGCCTGCTAGGAAGTTGTTTGATCAAGCTCAGCTTTGCTCTGTCAGATGAGAAAAATCAAACAGTTTTACTGCGTGTTGGCGGAACATTTATGGATTTTAATTCTGCCGGAATGTACATGTTCATTTTGGCTAGGAATGGAGTCAGACAGCCTATGTCACCTAACACATTTAATCTGTATTTATCAAACATTCAACTCCATTCCCTTCATTGATCTGAAGAGCTAGAAATTCAGAATTCATGAAGTTTAGTAAGAAAAATCAAATACTTGGAATCACAGATGTACGTGGTATGTTTGAAGATTTAGATGCATTTTCAAGCTCACATAAGCCTTCATTAAACCATTTAATGCTAAAATATTAAGTTTTATTGCACTTTATAATCGTTTTGTTTTCTACATTCCTCAGGGAAAAATAATATTTCAGTACAAAATTTGGATCTCTATAAATCTTCTGAAACTAGTAAAAAATTACCTTTTAGTAAATCTGCAAGTAAAAACAATAAAACACATTTCCAAAGCTGATAAGAGGTAAATAGGTCAAGAGAATGCCGTGCATCATTCTCTGTGTTATTAAAAATTTCTTTTCATTATTTTCAGCAAGGTTTTTATCCAAAGATGCACAGTCATGAAGAAAAAAACTCTTCCAGATTTTCCTCAAGACCTGTAAATTGGTTGGCCAAAACAATTTTTTACATTAGATTTTATGGTCAATTAAAATAGAAATGTAAAAGACAAAACGGGAGGAATAGGAGTTAGTTTGAACAAAGGTATTCATCCTGATGTTGTGTCCATAGGAGAGACTGAGGTTTCATACTCTGTGCAGAATAGTGACTGAGCTTTGTCAGGGAGTCTCTTCATGCACACTTAATGTGGAAATAGCTTATATTTCTTCAGTTACATTTTACCATTCAAGAGGTGATCATTGATCAGGAAAAGTATTAAGACAATGGAAAAGTTAAACATATGTGTATTATGAGAATTGCATTTTATTGTCTAGTTAATTTGGTGGGAAAAAATAATACTGGCAGTGGTGGTATTGCTGCTAGATCATGTTGTCTGTGAATAAATATAAGGAATGAATGGATCTGCGATCAGATTCCAGCTCTGCCACTGTCTAGTTGCATAAGCCTGATAAAGTTACTACATTAGGTGAGCTTCCGTTGATTCATCTAGAAAATGAAGATGTAAAATTTAAATGTAACACAAAACACAATGCCTTAGGCATCCTAAGCACACATTAATATTTAATTCTTGTTAATAATGTTATTTTTATGCAATCCCAATAACTGATTAATAGCAATATATATATTTAATTGAAGTATAATGCATGTTTTAGATGTCATAGAGCAGGTACACATCTTATCAACTAGTTTCAGATAACTGATAATACTGGAGAGACAAAAAAATTTATTTCATTTACTTGGACTTGAATTTACCCAATTTTGTGGCTAGGTGAGGCATTCAGAGTTCATGTCAATCTGTGGATGTGGTGGAGCTTTATTTAATTGATGAATGCCTTACTAATCTGACGTGTTTCATTAGAAGAACTTTGGTAAATTGTTTGCAAGAACAGCAGGATTGCTCATGCATAAACTTAATGAACTAACCAATAAATAAATAGGTAAGATTATTAATGAGCTGCTTATTCAGGAGTTCTTTAGAGGCTTGTCTATAGGATCTTTAGAAGACGTTAGTGAGTTTTCTCAGATTCTTGTTTGTCTTTACTTGTTGAAAGTGGCACATGTAGGATATAAAGAAAATTTGATTAGCATGGGTAATTTGTATATTAGTTCACATTAAAACTAAAATATTCCAAAAGCATGATAGAAACCAGTATAGTTAGGAAGACTATTTCTGTACTCAGATTAGAATTACGTCAACCATGTTTAACTTGGCTTAACTAATGTGGTTTTTTGAATTATCAGCATATAATTTCAGAAACACTTAGAACTTGTAAAGAATTCTCTAAGATGAATGTGATGATATTAAAATTTTATTCAAGAGTGTATATTAAACCTGGACCTTGCCAAGCCATTGCAACACAACAATGAGTAAGACACATTCTTTTCCTCCCTGTCAGGGAGAGAAGACAGACAAGGAATCAGAAATTATAATACAGGCCCTTCTAATATCCTGGAAGACAGTGTGTGTATGGTCTAACAATTTTTCCATCAAAAGTAATCTTCCTGTAAGGAATTAAGAAAAAAGATTTAGTTAAAACCTGAGATATTGTTCACCACAAGCACACTGATTCTCAGATCTCCTTTGCCACTGCAAACACTCAGTAACCTGGAAACTATTCTTTAAGTCTAGATTTCATCCTTATAATTTTTGTGAACATAACAGTGTAGATGTCACAACCAATTCATTGAAATTTATATGACACATGAAATGGTTTTGGTCTTCTCGGCTGAGTTTCCATTAATAGGATAAACTCAGATGGTGCAGTTCATCTGTATTTAACTTTTAAAAAATAACTTAATTTGAAGTATAACATACTTACAGAAGAGTGTATGGATAATAAGTGTTACTAGTATATAATGTTTAATACCATCTATTTTCTCTGCTTTCTTTGTCACATTAATTACACACACACACACACACACACACAGAGTAGAATATTATTCAGTCTTAAAAAAGAGGGTAATTCTGCCATTTGTGACAACATGGATGAATCTCGAGATCATTATGCAAAGGGAAATAATACAGACAGAAAAAAACATACTACATGATATCCCTTATTTGTGGAACTAAAAAAATAATTTGAACTGATAGGTATAGAAAGTAGTATGGTGGTTGCCAGGGACTGAGAAATGGGAAAAATTGGGATAGGTTGGTGAAAGGGTACAAACTTTTAGTTATAAGATGAATAAGAGCTAAGGATCTAATGTATAAATATGGTAACTATGGCTGATAATACTGTTTTGTGTATTGAAATTTGGTATTAGAATAGAACTCAAATGTTCTCACCAAAAGGAGGAAAAGAGGTAAATATATGAGGTGATGAATGTTTTTATTAACTCAGTAGTGGAAATCCTTTCACAGTGTATACATATATTAAATCATTATGTAGTTCACATTAAATATATTATTATTTTATGTGTCAGCTATACTTCAGCAAAGCTGAAAAAATAAAATTAATAGAGAAAAAAGTGAAATAATGAAAAAAAGGAATTTATCAAACATAAAATCATGAACTTGCTTTCATATATGCATATAAAATATATATCATACACACATATATATTTATGTGCATATATATAGATGTACAAAATTGCAATATAGATTAAGTTTGTATATAGCACCTGTTGTATTCCAGGCGGTATTTATTGCCATTACATTTATGTAATCCACTTAACAAACTTTAGATGTTCTTATGAAACTCCTTTTATGCATGAGGAAACTGAGGAATAGAGAATTTAAGTAACCAGGTCATATAACTGGAAAGTGGTGGAGCCATGCTCTGAACTCACACAGTCTAATTCCAAACTTGTTAGGTATTATTCTAAGTTAACTTGGCATGTAGCACATAATACCAACCTGTATAAAAACAAGTAAATGGAACAATCATAGAAGGAAATTTAGTGGAGTATTTCTGAAAAAAAAGTTTCTGAAATCAATAGCTCAAACAGGCCAGAATATTAAAGACAAAATTTAAGAACAACACACTTAATAAGACTGTGCTTATAGAATTATGCACAGACATCAATGCCATCAAATAAAGAGCGATACTTTTATAGCATTTTTAAAATATTGCAAAAATTCATTATTCCATAGAAATGGTATTATGCAGACCCTATTTTCTGAGTATGATAGAAAAAATTAGAATAAAAGAGTAAATGGCCCAAATATTTCATAAATTTGCAGATAAAATCATACTTAAAATTATCAAATTTCAAAATCAGTAAAATTATGAAACATTTATAATGAAATTTTAAAATAACATAGCATATGAGATGCAGCTAGACTAACAATTAAATGAATTTTTACATCAGAGTTACATTTATTGAAATGGGAAGAAAGTTTAAAAATAAGCTAGAAAATTTGGCCCAGGAATTTTGGAAAGGAGCAAGAGAAAATGCCCGAAAGATATAGATGTTTGGAAATTCAATTAACCAGGATTTAATATAGAAAACCCAGACCAGAAAACATACACAAATGGTAGAGATCATGTATTAAAAATACCTATAGGGGGGCGCCTGGGTGGCTTAGTCGTTAAGCGTCTGCCTTTGGCTCAGGGCGTGATCCTGGCATTCTGGGATTGAGCCCCACATCGGGCTCCCTGCCCCGCTGGGAGCCTGCTTCTTCCTCTCCCACTCCCCCTTTGTGTTCCCTCTCTCACTGGCTGTCTTTCTGTTAAATAAATAAAATCTTAAAAAAAATACCTATAGGAATACCAGTAAGAAGACAACTTTAAGTCTCAGTGGACAAGATGAAAAATGAGGAGTGTAAATAACAGTATTAGAAATATTCTTAAAGATTTATCTGTAGATGAAGAGGGAGTTTAAATATCATAAGACTGTTTTAATAATGCTTAGAATAATTAATGATAATACATTTAAAAACTTTAACAAAGTAAGTAATATTCTAGAAAATTATTTTTTAAAATTATTTAAACATGACTAGAACTCTGAACATTTCAAAAGCCACTAAAATTACTGATAAAAAACATAAAAATATGAATAAATTAAATAAAAAGAGAAAAAGTGTCCACTTTCTAAAACTATTCCTCAAAATGAACATGTGGGACTTCATCAAGATAAAAAGCTTCTGCACAACCAAGGAAATAGCCAAAAAAACTAAGAGGCAGCCCACAGAATGGGAGAAGATATTTGCAAATGACACTACAGATAAAAGACTGGTATCCAAGATCTACAAAGAACTTCTCAAACTCAATACACAAGAAAGAAATAAACAAACCAAAAAATGGGCAGAAGATATGAACAGACACTTTTCCAATGAAGACATACAAATGGCTAACAGACACATGAAAAAATGTTCAAAATCATTCACCATCAGGGAAATTCAAATCAAAACCACATTGAGATACCACCTTACACCAGTTAGAATGGCAAAAATTGACAAGGCAAGAAACAACGAATGTTGGAGAGGATGTGGAGAAAGGGGATCCCTCTTACATTGTTGGTGGGAATGCAAGTTGGTATAGCCACTTTGGAAAACAGTGTGGAGGTCCCTTAAAAAGTTAAAAATTGAGCTACCCTATGACCCAGCCATTGTACTACTGGGTATTTACCCCAAAGATACAGACGTAGTGAAGAGAAGGGCCATATGCACCCCAATGTTCATAGCAGCGTTGTCCACAATAGCTAAATCATGGAAGGAGCCGAGATGGCCTTCAACAGATGACTGGATTAAGAAGATGTGGTCCATATATACAATGGAATATTACTCAGACATCAAAAACAACGATTTCTCAACATTTGTTGCAACGTGGACAGGACTGGAGGAGATAATGCTAAGCAAAATAAGTCAAGCAGAGAAAGACAATTATCTTATGGTTTCACTCATTTACGGAACATAAGAAGTAGGAAGATTGGTAGGAGAAGAAAGGGAAGAAGAAAGGGGGGTAAACAGAAGGGGGATTGAACCATGAGAGACTGTGGACTCTGGGAAACAAACTGAGGGCTTCAGAGGGGAGGGGGGTGGGAGAATGGGATAGGCTGGTGATGGGTATTAAGGAGGGCACCTATCGCATGGTGCACTGGGTGTTATATGCAAGTAATGAATCATGGAAATTTACATCAAAAGCTAGGGATGTACTCTATGGTAACTAACATAATATAATAAAAATATTATTAAAAAAACTATTCCTCAAAATGGATAAAGAGAAGCATATGGTCATTTTTAAAACATTGTACAACATAAGCATGCAATGGAGTTGAAGGTACAGGGAAAGCTGTATGCCAGTCTTACCTGTGAATCTAGATGTAAAACTTCTAAGTAGAGTATCATGAAATCAGATCCATCAATTCGTTAAAAACTCAGTTTTGACAAAGTTGATCTTAATCAGTAATTACAAGGATGGTTCAACATTTGAAAAACTAATAGTGAAAAAGTCACTAACTGGAAACATTGTGACTTAAGTCTGGTTGCTGCCTTCTTCCCCCAAAATCAATTCTGAAAAAAATAGAGAAAAGTAAAATACAGATCTTAGAACTGTCGTAACCAGTATTAGAAACTCTTAGAAGAACTAAGGCTCTTTGAACTGATGTGGGTGTTTGTTGATAGAGTCAGTGGGAAGATAGTTTGGGGAAAAAATTGAAAATTTTGCTCGACACTTTTCTCTCATTTTCTTGTGTTGACCATGCTCATTCTCCAGTTACCTCGTTACAATAGCACAGTTAGATATAATTGTTTGAGATGTATTTAATTTTAAATTTTGAAAACTAAAATTACACTTTTTCAAGTGTCTATAGAGATATTTATTAAAATTATTCTGTATTATATCCAAAGGAGCCTTTTTATTTCTCACAAAAGTAATAAATACCCTGAACTGTTGGATGCTAATACAGCAAAGTAAGAAATTAATAATAAATATAGAAAACCAAACACTTTAATCCAAGTGAATAGTTTAAGTGTCTTAGGTAAAAAATGTAAACAAATACTTTCAGAATATTTAAAGCATAATAAAAATGCAAAAGTAAGTAGTCATATGGATGAAGTATGACTAAAGCAGTGCTCAGATAATATGATAGCTTTAATCAGTTGTATTTCAAAACTAGCAAAAAAGTAAAAAATAACTTACGCTTTCAGCTCAGTAGATGCCATTAAATATGTGATAAATTTAAAATTTAAAGTTTTCTGCACACATTCAGACATATGCAAATATATATGTGTGCATATACACATAATACATGACATAAAATTACTGAAAGTTCAAATGTTGCATGTGAATGCTAATCAGCAAAAGAACTTTAGGAATTATCTCTAAAGAGATAAAATAGAGGGGGACACACAGTAGGTGGTAGCCATAACACATCTTTGACTCTGTTGATAATGTTCTATATCTTAAGCTAGATGGTACCTACACAGGTGATTTTTAAAAGTTGTTCTTTATATATTTTTAATATCATAAACATTTACTGATAATTTAAGGTCATTAGAATAAATGTGTCCTAAGACTATATTAAGTTTGAATTAATATGGATCATTTTCTAGAGTCAGATTTTATGTTCTGAGATTTAATCAATCTTTTCAGTAGCTAAGCTGATTTTATTATGCCCCAAAACTGGGGGAGAGAAGGGTCCTATTTCACTAATTTAGGGGCCACTTATGCTATCTATTTGATTTAATTTATATGGTACATCATTCATTATCACATAAATAAACTACCTACTGACAATTCTGAGCATTTCAGTTCAGGACAGATGGCTTTAGGGTCAGTAAATTTAACAGAAATAGACTATATAACACTTTTGCTCAGCAGTTCCTAATGTGCTCTCAGATATACTGTAGAGCAGTGGATGAGAGCCTCAGGCCTTCCTGATATGGATAAAGGATAATATGCACCCAGGAATATAAGATTATATTTCATTGCATTACACCCAGGACTATAAGATTATATTTCATTGAATTGTTGTTTCTAAACATTAATGTTCCT
This sequence comes from Ailuropoda melanoleuca, assembly GCF_002007445.2. NCBI lineage: Eukaryota > Metazoa > Chordata > Mammalia > Carnivora > Ursidae > Ailuropoda > Ailuropoda melanoleuca. The sequence continues at coordinate 53,141,177 of NC_048226.1, forward strand.
ATAAAGTTGAATTTCAAATTTTTCACATTTTAATATGGAAGAAAATAAGGAAAATAAATGTTATTCAATAAGAATATGTAACATTTTATTTTATTACTATAAACACCTGTATTTTCATAGGGAATCAGAATAAGTGCTTTTTATGGGTTATCCTATCTTTTCAGCAGTACTATGAAGCAGATGTTCTTTTTTTTTTTTTAAAGATTTTATTTATTCAACAGAGATAGAGACAGCCAGCGAGAGAGGGAACACAAGCAGGGGGAGTGGGAGAGGAAGAAGCAGGCTCATAGCGGAGGAGCCTGATGCGGGGCTTGATCCCATAACGCCGGGATCACGCCCTGAGCCGAAGGCAGACACTTAACCGCTGTGCCACCCAGGCGCCCCGAAGCAGATGTTCTTATTTACTAATTTTTAAAGATGAGGAAACCGATTTCCAACAAACACTTTAATAAATTGCCCAAGTTCTTGTAGATAGTAAATGCACAGGTATTAACAGAGCTGTTTTATTTTCTGATTTGTTCAAGAACAACATACAGAGCAGAACAGAAACCAAGAAACTACGAGTGTGGATTTCAGTAAATTTTCACAAATTTAACTCAATCTTTACAACTGCCATCCATATAAAGATAGATTTAATTAAAATTTTTAAAAAGGAAAAAAAGATAGATTTGCCAAAAATTCATAAATTCCCTTTATAATCCCTCAAAGTTATTGCTTCCACTGCTAAAGGTCTACCCTTGTGATTTCTATTATTAGGGATTAAATTTTTATATATTCTCTCTATACATATACATATACATATATATATTCTGTATATTTTCAAATTGTATATGTATATGTATATATACATATATATATTCTGTATATTTTATATATTTTATATGGTATATAAATACATAAATATAAATATTTTAATATGTAAGTATTTTTTTTCTATTTATATAAATGGAATCATTTAATCTACATTATTTTGTATCAGTTCTCTTGTTCAAAAATGTCTGTGAGATTCATTCATGTTGTATGCATCAGTAGCCTAATAATTTTCATTGCTTTATTTTATTATATACATAAGGTAAAAACACCAGTTTTTGTTGATGGAAATTTTTATCATGTATATTTTAGACTTTTTATGAGTAATATTGTTATGAACATTTTGTATAAGTCTAATTCATACATAAATATGAATTTCATGTGGATATATAACTAGGAGGGGGCATTTGTCATGGAGTATGCTATGATACTGATTTAGATAAATTCGTGATTTAGATAAATCAAGAAAAGCAGTTTTCCAAAAGGATTGTTACTATTTATTATCCCACCAAACATTATAAACATTGCTCTACATTCTTGACTAAACTTAGTATTGACTAAATTTTTTTGTTTTTAGTATTTCTGTTGATATTTCTTTGTGCTTTTAATTTTTATTGCATTTTATTGATAACTGAAGAGATTAAAATACCTTCTCCCAGGCAAAATACCGTCTCCCAGGCTGTGGCTTGGTTTTTCACTACCTTAATGGTGTTCTGTGATGAATGAAAGTTTTTAATTTTAATAACGTCCAACTTATCAGTTACTTCTTTTATGGTTAGTATAAATTATAAGATGTTCAAGATTTCTTTGCTTTTCATAATTTCACGAAAATGTTTTTGTATATTTTTTTCTTAAAACTTTAGTGTTTTCTTTTTGTACATTGTGTATTGTATCATATAAGGTTGCCAGAGTGTTGAATTTAGGGCTGGATGGCTAAGGTACTCTCTGCCAGGACGACTTGACTTTGCAAAGTACAGTCTCTTCCTTTAGGAATCTAGCTGCTTCCAGCAGGTTGCCTGAGTATATATACTCAAACAAGTGTTGAAAACCAAGGGAAAATGTTTGGGAAACACTACACAATTAGAGGACAAAGGACAAAGATGTGGGGAGATGGCAACTGGGGCCATTAATGCACTCAGTGCATTACCATAGTTAATTCTTTGATCCTAAATACTCATTTTTCTCCTAAATGCAATATGAAAGAAATTTAAAATTTTACTGTCTTTTAAGGTACTCATGAATCATCCAATCATACTATCAGGCTTAAAGACTTGACTATTCTATCAGGTCCAAATGGGTCTTCTTGGAAGTTACTCTTACGGATTAAGAGACCTATAAAATTAAAAGATAAGTTGTCTGCTTTCCACACAACTAATGGACAGTAGTTTTATGATTTATCTCCTAGAGACACTGCCATCTACAAAGGAGAAAAACTGGAAGTATATAGCACTAGTCTGTAGTAATTATAAAATCCAACTGCATTGAGGTGCCAGGTTCTACTACTCAGGGATTGGGCAATGTCTCCTGATCTAAGCTTCAGCTCTACTCCTACGAAGGACTCTGCAGTCCATTGTTCTCCATGGTTCTTGGGTCAGCCCCCCGAGAGTCATTCCTGTTCTGTGACAATGAGATGATTGTTCCAAGGGTGTATGAATATGTCAAAGCTTATCAAATTGTATATCTTAAATATGTCCAGTGTATTCTATGTCCATTGTATATCAATAAAGAAAGTCATTAAGTATAGGTGAAAAAAATTAAGTGAACTACCACAATATACAGTAACATATATGGAGTAAAACGTAATGGAATAAAGATGTAAGTCCTGAAACACCACATACTGTATGCACAATTATTATAAAGTTTAAAAACAAGCATAGCTAAGAAGTGTATTGTTTCTGATCCTTTTTTTTCATTCATTTAAAAATTTTTTTGGTGTTGATTTAAATGAATATACGAACCTCAAGTTGTAATATAATTATGTCTTAACAAATACCATTATAAAAAGACTTTATCATCCAGTCCTTTTTCACTTGTTTAGTGCTTTATGGTTCTGTAAGACACTGAGCATAATTTCCGTTTTTTTAAAAAAATTATTTATATATTTGTCAGAGAGAGAGAGAGCACAAGCAGGAGGAGTGGTAGGCAGAGGGAGCAGACTTCCTGTGGAGCAAAGAGCCCAATGCAGAACTCGATCCCAGGACCCCAGGATCATGACCTGAGCCGAAGGCAGACGCTTAACTGACTTGAGCTACCCAGGCGTCCCCTCATTTCCATTTCTTATTTGCATTTCTTTTTTTTTGTTCTACCTTTTATTTATTTATTTTTATTTTTATATTTTTAATTTAAATTCAGTTAATTAACATGCATTATTAGTTTCAGAGGTAGAGTTCAGTTATTCATCAGGTTTTTTTAATTTAAAAAAAATTTTATTATGTTCAATTAACCAACATATAGTACATCATTACCCAGTGCTCATTACATCACATGCCCTCCTTAAGTCCATCACCCAGTTACTCTGTCCTCTTAAGCCCCTCCCCTCTAGCAACCCTCACTTTGTTTCCTATGATTAAGAGTCTCTTATGGTTTGTCTTTGATTTAAGGGATGTATTCACAAATGTTCATTTTTTTTCTGCTTTAACAATCACTAGTATGTTGCATATATTTTTGCATATATCAAATATTATTCAAAGGATAATAAAAAAGAATAAAATATATAAGTAAATCAGTAATACAGAGCAGATTGTCATAATTACTATTTAGCAATGAGTTGCTCTTGGGCTTTAGGAAAGTAAGAGAAGTGCCTCAGAGCATTACTGATGATGGTGGCAGTGATATATCATTATACATAAACCACATTCCTAGGGGGTGGTATATCATTTGAAAATCAAATTTGAATGTATCATAATAATGCCATCTGATTGGTTTGTCTATATTAGTATATACAGATCTTAAATATATGACATTATCAAATCAAAAAGAAGTTTTCGATTTGAAGTCATTGAATTTGCATTCAGGCAAATCTATAATCTACATATTTTTATTCTCAGGGCTCTTCGTGTTATCTCACTGAAACACCTTAAATATAAGATATATTTAAGACCTAATAAAAATAGATCACTAAGAATTAACTATTAATATTCTTTTCAAAACGTAATGGTGTAAAACAGTGAATTAATCTATTCATATTAATTCAAAAATGCTACTGTTATGGCAGGAATTTTTAAATTTTTAATATAAAGATAGAATCACCCTGTTAAATTCTTTAAGTTTAATTCCATTTAAGGTATTTCAATGAAGAACATTATTTGTATGGTGTACAGCAGGATAGAAACATCTGGTGTTTATGCATTTTCTGCTAAATCACAGATGACTAATTATTTTCCATGTGTCAGGAAAAAAATTGATTAATCACCCATCCTTGTTAGCCTAATGTTCTGCAACTAAGATCTGTTCTTTTAAGTCTTCAGCCTCCTTTATAACATTCTGTGTCCTTCTTAACTGCGGAGGTATTTATTTGTTTTTTAAAAAATTTCTTCAAATAGGTTTGCTTCTAAATACTTCTGGAATTTCTATTTCAAGGTGAATTTTAGAAAATGTCATTGGGCAGGCCCATAGAAATTCTGTTATGATTTTGATTGTTTGAACATAGTTTAATTTGGAAAAATTTAATATCTCCATTGCTCCATTCCTGTTTCTGCATGCTAAAAATACCTGCCAACTTATATGCCTTTGTATGTGTTTCAGTTAGGTTTTATAGTTTTCACTGTGTAATTTTTTTAGTAGATATTTATTATTTATTTATTTATTTATTTATTTATTTGAGAGAGAGAAGAGGGAGAGAGCAAGAGAGCTGGCAGCAGGAGGGACATAGGTAGAGAACCTCAAGCAGACTCTGCACTGAGCGCTAAGCGGTTCTGGAGCTGATCCCAGGATCCTGAGACTGCAACCGGAGTGGAAACCTGGAGTTGAACGCTTAACTGGCTCAGCCACCCAGGCGCTCCTTCATTGTGTAGTGTTTGTATATTTTTGCTATTTGTATAGGATCTTTATGTAATTTTTTTCTAAATTGTTTTTTCTAATATAGAGGGAAATTATTCGTTATTGTATAATCTAAATGATGTTGATAATGCCTGATTTGGGGCAAGAGAAAGCTTAAAGTTAAAATACAGAAACAAATTTGGGATAACTTCCCCGAAAGGAACTAACTTTTAAAGCAGTTTTTTTTTCCTCCTACTCTGTTTTATGGTCTTTTCCAAAGAATTTGGAAGAACCAGTGTTTCCCTAAAGACCCTTTTTCCCCTTTCTCATTCAGAATAATTTATAGTGCATTCCACATTTTGTGATACTCTTATTATGGGGATTTGTTTTCCAATCTCTTTTGTAAAATTAAAGTTCGGAGAACAAAAGCAAATGTTTTGGAAAACAATCAGCAAAGACATTCCTTACAAAGAGCAGAACAAGATTATGGAAGATGTGTTCACTAAGGAACTTTCTCCACTGTCGAAGCAGGCAGTTTTCACAATAACTGCCTAGCAAGATTTTATAACTGTTTGTGACCATTGACTGTGTGTGTTATCCATTCTGAATAATAATCATTGGAAATAATCATTGTAGTTATCTTTGTTTGTTTGTTTGCTTGCTTTTCGGTAATAAGACCACAAGAAATTACATCCAGCCCAGATGGAAGGCCCAGAAGTCCTGGACTCTGAACTGGACGCAATTATTTGGTAGAACTTGGGATGAACTCCCTTGGGAAAATATATGTATGCGTAAGGAGTGATTGGTGGAGACTATGGTAGAGGTACTTAGTTTCTTTACAATAATTTCACTTTCCTTCACTATTGAAAGGATTTATACATTTCAGCTGAGCATCTTCCTTCAGCTGAAGATTACATTTTCTTTTTGTTGTTTTGTACATAGTTAAGGTTTACAAATTGATGATTTGATATCCATATACATTCTAAAATAATCACCACAATCAAGCTAGTTAGCAAACCTGCCACTTCACATAGTTATTTTGTGTGTGTGTGTGTGTGTGTGTGTGTGTGGTGAGAACACATAGGATACACTCTCTTAGCAAATTTCAAGCATAGGGTACAGTATTGTTACCTATAGTCATTATGCTATGTGCATTAGATCTCCAGAACTTCTTCATCTTACATAACTGAAACTTCTATCCCTTGACCAGCAGCATCTCTCCATTTCTCCCATTCCCCAAACCCTGCTAACTACCATTCTAATCTCTGCTTCTGTGACTATAACTATTTTAGATTCCATATATATGTGAGATCATACAGTATTTGTTTTTTTTTTATGCCTGAGTTATTTCAGTTAGAATGATGTCCTCCAGAATCATCCATACTGTCACAAACGGCAGGAATGGCAGGATTTCCTTCTTTATTTAAGGCTGGATGATATTCCATTTTATGTGTATATATACTGTATTTGCCTTATCTGTTTATCTGTTCATTGACATTTAGGTTGTTTCCATGTCTTGCCTGTTGTGAATAATGCTGTAATGAACATAGGAGTATAGGTATCACTTTGAGTTCCCGATTTTAATTCCTTCGAATAAATATCCAGAAGTGGGATTGCTGGGTCTATTTTTAATTTTGTGAAAAATCTCCCTACTTTTTTTAGTAATGGTTGTGCCAATTTATATTCCCACTAACATGTACATTCCCACTAATGCATAGGGTCGGTTCCCTTTTCTCCACATCCTCACCAATGCTTAATATTTTTTGTTTTTTCAATAATAGTCATCTTAACAGTATGAGGTGTTACCTCATCGTAATTTTGTTTTGCATTTCCTTGAGTACCTTTGAATATACTTGTTGGCTATTTGTATGCTTTTTTCAAAAAAAGTGTTATCCTTTGCACATTTTTTATTTGGTTATTTTTTGTTATTGAGTTGTATGACTTTCTTACACCTTTTGGATATTAACCCTTTATCAGATGTATGGTGTGCAAATATTTTCTTTCATTCTGTTGCCTTTCATTTTGCTGATTATTTTCTTTGCTGTGTAGAAGCTTTTCTTTTTTAATTTTAATTAAAATTTTTTTATTGAGTGTAGTTGACACACAATGTTACATTAGTTTCAGATGTACAGTGTTGTGATTCAGCTTCTTTATATAAATGCTATGCTCACTACAAGTGTAGCTACCATCTGTCACCATACAACACTATTACAGTATCATTGATTATATTCCTTATGCTGTGCCTTTTATTCCTGTGACTTATTCATTCCATAACTGGAACCTGTTATCTCCTACTCCCCTTTCACCCATTTTTCCCACCCCCCAAACCCCCATCCACTGGCAACCATCAGTTTGTTCTCTGTGTTTATGAGACTGATTTTGCTTTTTGTTTGTTTGTTTATTCATTTGTTTTGTCTGTTAGATTCCACATATGAGTGAAATCATGTTGTATTTATTTTTCACGGTCTGATTTATTTTACTTAGCATAATACCCTTTAGATCCATTCATGTTATCACAAATGACAAGGGTCTCATCCTTTTTATAGCTGTATAATATTTCCCCGTGTGTGTGTGTGTGTGTGTGTGTGTGTGCACACCACATTTTCCTTATGTGTTTGACTATCAACAGACATTTAGCCTGCTTCTATGTCTTGGCTGTTGTAAATAATGCTGTAATAAACATAAAGGTTCATATATCCTTTCAAATTAGTTTTTTTTTTTGCTTTCTTTGGGTAAATACCCAGTATTGGAATTATAGTATTATATGGTATTTCCATTTTAATTTTTTGAGGAACCTCCATACAGTTTTCCACAGTACCTGTACCAGTTTACATTTCCATAATAGTTGTGCAAAGGCTTTTTAACATAATGTAGTCCCACTTGTTTGCTTTGCTTTGGTTGCCTTTATTTATGTTGTCATATCAAGAAATTGTGCCAAGACCAATATCAAAGTGCTTTTTCTGTATGTTTTCTTCTAGGAGTTTTACAGCTTCCCATCTTGCATTTAAGTCTCATCCATTTTGAGTTGATTTTTGTGTATGGAGTATGATACTGGTTCAATTTCTTTCTCCTTCTTTTCTTCCTTCCTGTCTCCCTCCCTCCCTAACTTCCTTTCCTTCCTCATGGAGATACCCAGTTTTTTTAACATCATTTACTGAAGAGGCTATCTTTTCCTCATTGTGTGTTTTTGCTGCCTTTCAAAGATTAGTTGCCAGTATATGCATTGGAAGACTGCATTTTCAAATCTCTCTTGCAGCTAGGGAAAGTATTATGACTAAGTGTTGGTATTGGCATATGAGAGAAAGGTTTCCTTCCTTATAAAGGAAACATGCACTTAAAAGACTCATTTAGATATATAGCAAACCAGTAGAAGACATCTTGAAGTATTGAGTATCTTTGTTTATCTGTGCTATACTCCATTGTAGATTCAAAATTCCTCCAAACCCCTATTAGTCCCATAACAGGGAACAGTCTTCCTACATCTTAATGAATTACCTGCATTTACTTCTTTTTCCCAGGAAATGTATAAATAATAGATAAATTATTTTTTAGGCTGTGGTTTTGGATCAATTATATGGGTTTTGTCCAGTTCAACTAAAGCTACCCATCATTTTAGGAAAAAAAATCATGCGGATCAATGTTTTAGCTAAATTAAATTCACAACTTCCAGACGTTGGAGAGAATTAAGCCTGAAACTTTTGGTATTCAAGTGAGTTTCAGGCTCTTCTAGTTGTTTGGTTATTTTAAGCATAATACTTTAAAAAATTCAAGATGCCTTCAAAACAACTACTTGATAATATCCCAGAGGAATTAATGTAATGATATGTATTAGCAGTGAAGAAAAAAATCCAGTATCTACTTTATGCATCTGAACTTTTATTGAATATGGCACAGTGACTAAACAATATTACATGATCTGGTAATTTTTGTCCATATTTATAAGAAAGCTTATGGCACTGTAAATTAGCCATGACTCTATTTTAGATACGTGAGAATAAAGCATCATCTCACTGGTTCTCCATAGATATTGTATAATATAGGTATATATCTGTTGAGTCACCCTGTGAATGCAGAATAATGATCTTTGATGATTAATACTTTTGGTTAAAATCCCATTTTTATAGTTCAAGAAATGTGTTTTGACCCATGCACTCTATGTACTGATTTATCTACTTCGCATCTAGTGAACCTAAAATAGTTTTAAAGGAGTTCTGTAGATGCCAGTGAACATCTGAAAGTATTTTATGATACCTATATTAAAAAAAAGAATTCCCATTACAGGGGAGTTTAAATTGCCCAAACCACAAAAGGATTATTTTTCTAACAAGTGAACTAGTGTTCTGTTCCTTGTGTCCTTCCTGTGTTCTATAGACTCTTTGGAGTAATCCAGAATCAATTCTGCCCGTGCCCAGGCAATTAACTCTTTGGCTGCAGTTCACCTGCTAGCTTGATATCCCATCTTCTTATTAGATACTGGCACTTGAATTCCACCCAGCCTTGATAGGTCTTTGAACTCAGTGTGGTATTGTCATACGAACTAGATTTTATCTCATTTAAAATTGCTTGCTGACACACACAAATGGAGAAAGGCAAAAGGTTCTTCAGCAGGAAGTCCAGTGTTCACTGTAGAAGTAAATGATCACTTTTTGAAGCCATTCTTTGTTTTCCACAAAAATAATTTATATTACTTGATCAAAGACTTTTTTCCTCCAAAACATGCTGTGTTTCTTATTAAAATATTGGTGTAGACTGAATGCTTATATTCCGTCAAAATTACTATGTCAAGTCGTAACTACCAATGTGATGATATTGGAAGCTTTGGGAGATGATTATAGTTCGTGAGGATGGCGCCTTCATGAATGAGATTAGTGCCCTTAAAAAAGAGACTTCAGCGAGCTCCCTTGCCTCTTCACTATGTGAAGACACAGAAGACAGCTGCCTGCGGACCAGGAAGTGGGCTCTCACCAGGCACTGAATCTGCCAGTGCCTTTATCTTGGACTTCCCAGCCTCCAGAACTGTAAGAAATTAACTTATGTTATTTATAAAGCCACCCAGTATATGGTATTTTTGTTATAGTGGCCCAAAGAGACTAAAATAAATATACTATTAGCAGGTTTAAAAATTTAAAGACTAGTTTTCTGCAAGAATATTGAGGAAGTAAATTTCCAGCTTTTTCACAATGTTCTGAGATCGCTTTTTTTTCTAATAGGATGTAGACAGGAGGAGGGTAAGAATGGAGTTTATTATCCATTTCATCAAACATAGAGTATACTTGGTAAACTACAAATAAAAACTGACCCTTGGCCAACCCCCAAAAGTCATTCTGTTGTTATTTTACTCAGGACGATAAGTCCCCTCAGAGAAAACATAACTTCTGGTGGTAAGGTCAGTTAGAGTACCAGCTGATGATATTAGACTATAAATTCTGAGGTACAGTCATTGTTCCTGTCTGTCTTAGAAGGCAAACACTAAGAGAAGAATATGTAATAGAGAATATATAGAATATATAATAATTGCTTGTCTCTCCTTTTAATCTGGGATATTACTAAGTGGTTATTGAAAGTCATGTATGTTTATGTTTGAAGTGGTGGATAAAGTGAAACTAGATTTTAAATATACAGTATGTAGGTTTTTTTAAAAAGCTTGATTTTTAAAATTCATATTGGAAACAGTCTTTGTGAAGAATATTCAGAACAGGTTTTTCAGTGTTTTTAGTATGTATAAGTTCTCTATGCACTAACCTTGATAATGAGGAATCAATATTGGAAGTGCTTCTAGACTATCTATTAAAAATGAATTGCATTAAAACAAGTTACATTAAGCAAGTTAAAGCAATTTATTTTTAATTTGGATATATATACTCAACATTTAAATACACATACAGCTTTCATGCAGTTTAGTCAGATTCATGTATTTGTATTTTTTTCATCAGGATTTTAACTTTAGCAACAAGTAAACATTATGTAATATATGCTAAACATGCAAATATATAGTTCATAAAATTATCACAAACCTATAAAATAGTACCTCAAAATGCATATATTTGAATTAAAATGTTATGAATTTATTTGCATTCATTAAAATATATTACCTTATATATACATTGTTTATCAAGCAAATGTTTTACGAATATTGAGTCCCATTCTAATTTTGGACTCCTTAATTTGAGTAAGGGAACCTCATCTCAGCAAATCAAATACTGTGGTTTATCTACATTTTTGAATTATATACTGGTTGAGGAGAGATTACTATCTGTCATTTTATTTTAAACCTACTATTCTTTTTTAGTACCAGTAGGTCAGTTCTATTTCTGGCAAGTGATAGCGAGAATTAAACGAGTGGGGAAATATTCCAAAAATAATAGATTTGATATCTTTATTTTATGATGATTTTTAGTCTTTTAGCAACATGATGTTTCAATTTAACAATTTCTTGAGTGCTTTCTCTGTACAAAGCATGTGTTCAGTACCGGGCCAAGCAAAGATAATTGAGTTAGGTGCTTCCCATAAGGAACCTTCCACCTTAGAAGGGAGTTACACATGCTTTTGAATAGCTGTAATTACAGGTCTACCATAGACACTGCCAAAATGGAAGCAGAAATCCATTGTGAAGTATGCCAGAGAAAAATAATTAATGATAACTCAGAATGTGAATTGAAACTTTAATATCTTGGTACTTTTCAACCAGTGCCTATTTTTGTCAGTAAAATTTAAGCATATGTTACCCATCCAGAAATCTACAATCTGTGAAATAAAATACAAGAAACACCCAGGAAATTTAGAGTGATCGGTTTTCTGAACTTCACTGGATATGTATCCTTCTCAAGTTTTATAGTGGCTAATTCTTCTATATGATTAAGAGTCTTAATAGTTATCATTAAGCTTACAATTTATTTTCAGACACTGTTTAAGCCCACATTATGTTATTTTTTATTCCCTCCCTCTCTGTTACTTTTATTTGTCCTTAGAACTCAGTCAGCTTATCCTTATTTTATTTATTCTTTCAAATTCTTTTATTTATTTATATTTTTTTTTAGATTTTATTTATTTATTTGACAGAGAGAGACAGCCAGCCAGCGAGAGAGGGAACACAAGCAGGGGGAGTGGGAGAGGACGAAGCAGGCTCCTAGCGGAGAAGCCTGATGTGGGGCTCGATCCCAGATCTCCGGGATCATGCCCCAAGCCAAAGGCAGACGCTTAACAACTGCACCACCCAAGCGCCCCTCTTTTATTTATTTTAGAGAGAGAGAAAGAAAGCACACACCTGTGAACATGGGGAGGGGCAGAGGCAAAGAGAGAGAGAGAGAGAATCTCTAGCAGACTCTTTTTTGGCTTACCTGGGAGCTGGACATGGGGCTTGATCTCATTCCCTGAGATCATGACCTAAGCCGAAATCAGGAGTGGGATGTTCAAGCTACTGAGCCACCCAGGCACCCCATCTTTAGTTATTTTAAATATAATAGCATTACTTATACAACTATCAGTTACTTAATCTTGTATCTTATTTTACACACTTTTAAGATGATTATCTCAAGATACTTCTCAAATATTCATTTTAGCGTTTCTCCAAATATTATTTTAAACCTGCCAAATATACCCAAAATTGGATCTCACATTCTAATTAAACTGAGATAAACTTGTGTGACCTTAAAAAACCCAGTGTAGGATAAAGTTATGTTTCTTTCTTTTTATTTTGTTTGAGAAGCAATATTCCACATGCCTGAATCTATATTTGTTTAACAGATTTTTATTAGTGCTCAAAGTATAATATCCCTTACAGAAAGTATATTCTGCAAGTCTTTCTAATACTGTTCAACTAGGAAAATACAATTATTTTATTAATTTGATATTATTTTTAATATGCTAGCAGGGTATAGTATATCTTGTTAGATCAACATATACAGTTATGGGTAATATAATTACAGTGTAGCTATAAATATAAATGTTTAATTAGACACATTTGCATTTAGGGAGATAGAGAATGTATAGTCATGGTGAGGTTTAGAATGTGTTATCATTTTGTTACTGAACAACTTTATAAGGCTCTCCTAAAAGGAAGGCTGGGTATTTATCTTTTTGATGTTTTTATTCCTGGAGCTATCTTTATGGATAATTAAATATTAAGCTTTGAAGACTTGTACTCAGTATGTTTATCAGTCATGGTCTCAGCTGGAAACAGACAGCAAGTTAACATTAGGATAATTGAAGGAGGGTTTAATAAAGGGACTAAATACAAAGTAGGCATGATATGAGAAAACTACATGAGAAAGGCAGGGCTCCCAGGCTAATAAGAGTGGTTGTTAACTGCCCTCGCCCTTTTTGATGAGGTTGGGAAGAGAGCATTTCTGGAACCTCAAAAGGAAGTAGAGAGGGCTAACTTGGAAAGCAAAGTTTCATTTGGTTGAGAGACATAGCCAAACTTAAAGTAAGGGAGCAAGGGAATAAATGTTCTAGTCTCTGCTCGCATGGGTCTTTAGAAAGATTTCCCTATTGAAATCCTATCTAACCAGGAGCCTGAGCACATGGATATTCTTTGATGTAATTTATACAAGTTAATTATGAGAGACCCAAGTGCAGGGTGAATCTGAAAGGCAAACAATATATCAGAGTACATGCAGGAAAGAAATTATTGGGTTAAATAATTCACAGAGTAGTCTTTAGCCCATCAACATAATCAAAATAAAGTTTGTATCACTAGGACATAATTTACTCCAGGCTAATTTACTCCGAATAATGGACAAACAGAACACAAAAGTAACATTAATTACTCTCCCTTAAAATCCATAATGTTGTCTTAAAGTATAATATGCCCATAATTTGGTCTTAACACATTTGAGCAAGTCAGTTGTGCTAATAGTCATTGTGTCTTCTGGCTGGGGCTGCCTTCTGATAGTGTAGTCTTTCCCATGTTCTTTTCCTGCTCAGCTTTCCTTCTTAAAAAAAAGTATACAGCCAGCAAAATGGTGGGGTAGGCAGCTATGAGCTCTCGTCCCCTTCACAGAAACACTGAAAGGTTAAACAAAAACTGTCCGGGCCACCTTTGTCAGAACTCCGGAAAACAGTCAAAGGTATGGAGAGGCCAAGTAAATAATGAATTAGGAAAAAAAGCAACTTCAAAATAGTTAGGAAAGCTTTGTGGTGTTTTTACTTGGCTTTGCCCCACTCCCTCCAGTCTTGAAGAGAGAAGCCTGCTTTCCCAGTGTGGGACCCTCTTCCCTGGTTCCAGAAGAAGCAAAGCACACAATTTCCACAAATTATCGCAGGTGTCTGTCCTAAGCTATCAAAAAGACTAACACAAGGCACTTGTCTCTATTTCCTCCAACTCAGATGTCAGGCCAGAAAAGTAGTGAAAATCCCTTGTAAACATGCAAATGGAATGACAATTTACAGATGCCTGGGACAATAGATTGTACTGTTTTGATTGTCTAAGGCCCATGAACAAAAGCTGGGAAGAATTTCTTTGGGGAATTTGAGCATTCAAAGTGCTGTTGTATATGGTAGAGCTTGAAATTCATGCACCTGCTCCCAGCAAGAGGCATTCTCAAAAAAGTACCTGAGAAGATTAATATTTCACCTCTATCTGATTCCTATGCTCAGTATAAGCCTGGCTAAGTGTTGAAGGAGTACCTGGGCCTTCAGCCAATCTGCAAAAGCTGTTTGGCTGTTGAGTGAGCTGTTATTTGTTTATTTGTTTGTTTTGTTATTTTTAGTTGCTGTTGTTCAAGGAAGTTTCTGGCAAAATACTAGCTGAACAAAAGCTAAGAAATAGAGAAACATAGTAAGGAATACAGTCTTTACAAAAAATAATGTTGAAAGCCTTGAAATAAATGGACTACTACAGCCTTCAATCATGAAAGCAAGAGAGAAGTGATTCATCATGTATTAGGGGAACCTCAAAAAGATTAACAGTTGATTTCTCATCAGACTATGGAAGCCAGAAGATAGTGCATGACATATTGAAAGTGCTAAAAGAAAACTACAAAAACCTCTTAACCCAGAATTCTCTAACTTATAAAGCTGTCCTTCAAATATGAGGAAGAGATTAAGACTTTCTGAGATAAATAAAAGCTGAAGATCACTAGATCTGCCCTAAGTGGAATGCTAAACAGAGTCCTTTTGGATGAAATGATAGGACACTAGACACTCGTTAGTAACTCCAGGATCTCTGGTAAAGGTAAATATCTGAGTAAATACAAACACCAGTATTATTGTATTTTTGGTTTATAACTCCACTTTAATTTCTTCTAAGATTTTAAAGACAAAGGAATAAAAATAATTATAAATCTGTACTATTGGCCACAAACTGTTTACAGATGTGTTTGTACAACAAGCATAAAGTGAGGTATGGTGGAGCTGTATGGAAGCAGCATTTTTGTATGCTATTGAAATTAAATTGATATCAAACTGAACTAGATTGTTACGAATTTAAGACATTAAATACAATAAAAAAACCACAAAATAATAGATCTATATTTATATAATGAGAAGTGGATTAAGATTAATTACAAAAAAGACAAATAGCTTGAAAATGAAAGGATGGAAAAAGATATTCCATGCAAAGAGTAACAAAAGAAGAATTGGGGTGGTTGTACTGTTACAAGAGACAAAAAAAGGATGTTATATATTGATAAAAGGGTCAATTGATCAAACATATATGCACAAACAACAGAATCCCAAAATATATGAAGTAAACACTGACGGAATTTTAAGGGAGGAAATAGTTCCTCAATAAGAGTTGAGACTTTAACGCACCACTTTCAGTAATGGATAGAATGTCTAGACAGAGGATCAGTACTTGAACAACACTCTAAAGCAACGACACCTAACACACATATATAGAACCCTCTACCTAATGGCAGCTGAAAACACATTTTTCTAAAGTGCACATGAGACATTCTCCAGAGTAGATTATATGTTACACAGAACACGTCTCAATAGACTTAAAAAAGATAAACACATTCAAAATATCTTTTCTGACCACAACAGGATGATGTTAGAAATGAAAACAGAGGGAAAACTGGAAAATTCTCACATATGTGGAAAATAAACAGTATATTCTTAAACACCCAGTGGTGAGTCAATGAAAGGATCACAAGTGAAAATGGAAAATACTTAGAAATGAAAGCAAATGCACACGTAACATACCAACACTTATAGCATGAAGCAAAGTTGTGTTCAGAGAAATTTATAGCCATATATGCCTTTATTAAAAAAATCTCTAATCAATAACCTGACTACTCCTCCAGGAACTAGAAAAAGAAAACCAAACTAAACCCAAAGCCAGCAGAAGAAAATAAATATGAAGATTAGACAAGAATAGAACATAAATAACACAAAGTAAGGTAGAGAATAGAACAGATAATAAAGAAAACCAGTGAAACCAAAGTTGGTGCTAAAAAACGCTTTAATATTTTATTGCATATTTTCTGACTCACCATTTTTAATTAAATTTTGCCTATTAATATAGTATATGCTTCTCTTTTTCAAAGGGGAAGTAACAATGGGAGCACTAAATCATGCATCATAGTAAAATTCCTTATAAGTTGATATTTTAGATAATCATATTTTAATATTTTAGATAATCATAATTAAATATATATTGATAAATATATCAGTTTATCTGAAATAGGATATTTCACTTACTCAGTGCTGAATTCCAAATTGCAGACAAGACTGCTGCTCAAATATTCTATACCATAATGAGAAGAAACACATTCTTGTTTAATTTGGTGTCTGATGTAAAATACCATCTATTGACAAAATAAAGAGTGAGCCTTTAATGATATAGCATAAATCAGACTGTGGAATTCATCCCTACTTTTGTTTTAGACTCTACCAAAAATTACATGGAGAGTATACTGGCTTGATAGGTGAAAATATATCATTCTTGTATGTGTACTTGTTTGGACAGAATCCTATTTTCAGTCCTAAAATTGAATGACTACTCTGCATCATTCATTTCTTTATTTATTCAAGTGACGACTAAAAACGTGGAGCTAAAAGACTGTTCCTTGGCTCCAGTACATATAAAGAACTAAATCTAATTACAAACTTAAAAATCTGTATGAAGAAAACTATCAGAAAACCAAAAAAGAAAATTATTGGGGTCGGGGGCAGAGATAGATTATTCTTCATACTTACACCTTATTTGCTCTGTATTAAATTAATATCAATTAGGTATTATTATTATTCCCAATGGGATGAAAGCATCAGGTATCTTTTTTTCTGTCCAGTACTCCAGAACTCTAGAACAGTTCTTTGCACCTTATAACTACTCATTTATAAATGAGGGAAAGAATGAATAAAAAATGAAAGAGGAAATGGAAGGAGAAATGGTTAAGTAAATTTTTATTTAAGATGAGGTAACTGCAGCTCAGAGAGGTGTATTGATTTGTCTGAGGATATCATATGAGTTTATTCTAAATTTATGTCTTATACTAAGAAAATATTTTGTGAAAAATGTATTTGAAATTAGATAACAAGGTCAGGATTTCTTTGTGAAGGATTAAAATAAATTAACCTAAATATTGTGTTCTGATCTATCATTTTTTTCCATTTACAATGGACAATAATCTTAAATTTAATGAAAAGGATAATGAAACTCAGTCATTTCAAGGGCAGAGCCCCTTTTTAAACTATACCCTTGAAATGTAGTAGCATTTAGTACCTTCAGCATAATGATGTTGATGATGAATAGTGTAATTTTCTGAACACAGCAAATTTCAAAGAACTTGCAGGTCTTTGCTAACTAGCAGAATAATGAACTTCATCTAAATTTAAGTATGCATCAAAGTCTTTGTGAATCATACCACTATTGACAGAATGTTCAAAAAAACATAAGAAACTTTTGATCAACTGATTTTAAACCATATCCAAACATTGCATGATGTTCAGTTAAATGTACATGTTGGTTTTACTTTACTCCATTTAACGGAAGATATTTGAACCTAGTATTAAATATGATTTGAAATAATTGCAACTTAAGCATAAACAAATGCTTTTGAATATAAAGTTTACTAAATCAGATGTGTAGGTTTTTTTCTTTTATTAAATCAGGTGAATATTTTTTTGTATCTGGATGTATTTTTTCCTTATGTATGCATATTAATCCTTGGTTAATGGTCATTTAAAATGTTATAAGGATATTTTATTGACGAAAATATTCAGTACACAATAATTACAGTAAATAATTGTCATAAATAAATCTGTATGATGTTACTAGTTTTGAATTTACATTAGAGGGATTCAGATTAAGTAAAACAGTATTGCTTTAATAAATAGTCATGGATACTGCATTTATTTTGCATATGCCTTAAGTGACTAGTCAAATTCACCAAAGCTAACAATGCAGCTAATACTTTAAGGTGTTAATCATGGTTTTAAGCATTTTCCTTGTTGTTTCATTTAATCCTGAAAACAATCCTATGATGTAGGGATAGTTATTACCCTCAGTTTACAGGTAAGAGAACATTAATTTCACCAATTTGCAATGGTGGTAAGTAACAGATGTAGGACTCAAATCCATGTAGTCTCACTGACTCTAGAGCCCACTCTATAGCAAGACCTACAGATCATTTCATTTTATATCATTGTGTGTCTTAAATTAGGTAACTTGTCACTGAGCTCTTAATCTACTATGGGATATGATAATAGGTGATTTAGGGCATATATTCTGGTTTAAATATTTTCTTTATGAAACTATGTGATACAGGTGAATGTTGTCATTTGTTGTTAACAGATCTTGAAACTAGTCTCACTTGTATTTTCTAATATTTAAGTAATCTTTTAATCTTTATTTTTCAACATAGGAAAAAATCATTGCGTTTTTAGATGAGATAGGTTTTGAAGTCACAGTATCCTCTGTTCCAACTGAAGCTCCACGTAGTACAACCTCAGGAAAGTCATTCAGTCTTTCTGAGTTTTAATTTCCTTATCTGTAAACGTGGACATAATACCTAGTATATATTTTTGCTGAAAAAATAAAGAAATACAAAATTCAATGCATCTATCAGAAAGTTGGGACAGAGAAGATATTTCTAAAGGAAAGATAACCTTAGCAATAAGCTATTATTTATGTTAGATTTTATTAACAATGACTATCAAAAGCCTATATAGCAGGCTAGAAAATCAGCTTACTATATTAAATAGATTCCAAATATAGATGGTGAAACCTAGCTGTTACTGATTCATATTTCACATTTTCCCTTTGAAGTACACATGAAAATATTTCAAGTAAGGTAAATGTAGTATAATACAAGAAAATAGTGTTATTAATGAACAACCTGCCAGAAATCACAAAGAATGAAAACAAGAGGATCTCCATCAATCAAAGCAGAGAGACAGAATGTCAGTCCACCTAGTGTGAAAAGGTTAATTCTATCCACCTCCCTGATTCAGGAGTTGCAGTTGAAGGAATCTGGTCCTGTTTCGATCCTGTCCACCTTTTTTCCATCCCCACACATTATCCTTCAGTTTTTTTAGTATCCTAAAATTTAATTCCCTGGAGCACTTTTTGGAAATATTAAGATGAATGGTTGGGGGAAAAAATGACTTTGTGTAAACAAGGTTACACAATTCTACATATAAATCCAAAATACCTTCACTAAAACTTTCAGGGGTGAGATGAGTTAGTTAAAATTAAGATATTTTTCTTTGGTTTTTGAAAGGGAATGAAGTTCATATGCTATATATGAGACAGTTCCCTTCACCTGTTTAAGGGTATTCACACTTGAACATTGTTCACTTGAACATGCAAGTCATAATGTGAAAAGAATCAGTTTTGTTTTCAGATATATTACATCTATTTTTAAAGTGCTATATTCTTAAAACACAAGAACAGAAAAGTGGTTTCTTATAAGAAGCATAACTATCAGCACTTCTTATAGCATCAGGTTAGAAATTCTTTTAGATATTTATGATCAGTAATAGCAGTTTCAAAGTAAACCAAGGAAACAAGATTATAATAAATGTTGATATTACATTAAGTAAATTATTTGTTAACAGCATAATTAATGCTATACATCAATGGCTTTGTTTAATTTCAGCTAGTTCATTGAATGCAACATTTCTTTTAGATTTGAAGATCCATGGTAAGGTGCTGATTGGTGAGTGATTACATGTAACAGCTGTCCCAGTATCAAGATAAGAGAATAGCAACATGTACACAATTATTTCTCTTTCTTTTATTTTTCATTTTTCCAACTAATTCACATGAAATTGCAAGAAAATTTGGACCTATGAAGTTTACCCTCTATAGGTGATATTGTTGCTGATAACAACCCATATCTTTTCTTTTACTTATGAAAGGAGAATTAATACTGCACCTATATTTAAAGGTATATGGGCTCTTTTAGGGGCGCCTGGGTGGCACAGCGGTTAAGCGTCTGCCTTCGCCTCAGGGCATGATCCCGGCGTTATGGGATCGAGCCCCA
Organism: Ailuropoda melanoleuca; assembly: GCF_002007445.2. Taxonomy (NCBI): domain Eukaryota; kingdom Metazoa; phylum Chordata; class Mammalia; order Carnivora; family Ursidae; genus Ailuropoda; species Ailuropoda melanoleuca. The sequence continues at coordinate 53,161,396 of NC_048226.1, forward strand.
CATCAGGCTCCTCCGCTATGAGCCTGCTTCTTCCTCTCCCACTTCCCCCTGCTTGTGTTCCCTCTCTTGCTGGCTGTTTCTATCTCTGTCGAATAAATAAATAAAATCTTTTAAAAAAATAAAGGTATATGGACTCTTTTAAAGGTCAGTAAGGAAATTGACATAAAAAAAGAGTAATTAAGCTATTTGATATAAAAGTAAAAGATTTAGATTATTTTAATATTAATAAAGACCTCAAGGGATGACCTGTTTCATGACATACCTAAGTCAAGAGAATGTTTTCTTACATGTGTTGAATTATTATTTTTTAAAAAGTGATCCAAACATAGCAATGCAATTAGTGATGGCTACATATATACAATTTTTAAATACCTTTTACCTTTACTCACATAAGGCTAAATTTATTTCTTCCTTTGATCTCTTACATAAATATTCTTCTTGAATACTTGAAAATAGTACTTTTCTGAGCCACTCATACTCAGTTTTTTTAGGTCTCTAATTTTCTACATAAACATCTAAAGTTTTATACTTTATCTACTTTAATTTAATTTTATTTATGGCAAAGTCATGTGTTAAGAGAAGATGTCTTTATGAAAAAGCAGTGTTGAGTGACAAAATTGGGGGAAAAACTCTACCACACAGTTTCTCATTTTATATGATTCAGGACTATTTTTTAAACAAATTTAAATTTTGTGTATTTTATATTTGCTTAACAAATTACTACCCCAAAGCCTTTGTTTTTACATTGCTGATAACTTGAAAGATTTCAATTTAATTACCATTCAGATTTTAAAAGTCTTGGAAATGGGACAGTCTCCAGAATAGATCATATACCAGGTCACAAATCAGGCCTCAGAAGTACAAAAAGATTGAGATCATACCATGTATCATTTCTGACCACAAAGCTATGAAACCAGAAGTCAACCAAGTAAGAAATTTGGAAAGACCACAAATACATGGAGGTTAAACAACATGCTACTAAATAATAAATGGGTCAACCAGGATATCAAAGGAGAAAATAAAAAATACATGGAAATGAATGAAAGTAGGTGATGGTCCAAAACCTTCAGGATGCAGCAAATACAGTCATAAAAGGGAACTGTATAGCAATACAGACCTACTTCAAGAAGTAAGAAAAACCTCAGACAACCTGATCTTACACCTAAAGGATCTAGAAAAAGAGCAACAAATGAAGCCAAAAGCCCACAGAGGAAGGGAAATAATAAAGATTAGAGCAGAAATAAATGATATAGAAACAAATAAACAAAAAAACCCTAGTAGAATAGATCAGTAAAATTAAGAGCTGATTCTTTTAAGGAATTAATAAAACTGATAAACCCCTAGCCAGACTAATCAAAATGAAAGGAGAAAGGACCCAAATAAAGAAAATAATACTTATAAGAGAAATAATAAATAAATCATGAAAAATCTTGGATGATGAAAGTAGACTTAGGGAACTCAGTGACTCCTTCAAGTATAATAACTTCTGTATCATAGGAGTCCCAGAAGAAGAGAGAGAAAAGAAGGCAGAAGGTTTATTTAAGCAAACTATAGCAGAAAACTTCCTAATCTGGGGGAAGGAAACAGACATCCAGATCCAAAAGACACAGAGAATTCCCATCAAAATCAATAATAGCAGGCCAAGGGGAAACTCATAAGAGTTTCATTCCCAACAGAAACCCGACAAGCCAGTAGGGACTGGCATGATATATTCAGTGTGTTGAATGGGAAAAATCTGCAGCCAAAAATACTCTATTCAGCAATGCTATCATTTGGAATAAGAGGAAAGATGAAGAATTTCCCAGACATACAAAAACTAAAGTAGTTTGTGACCATCAAACCAATCCTGCAAGAAATATTAAAGGGGATCTTTGAGTGGGAAAGAAAGACCAAAGCAACAAAGACTAGAAAGGAACAGAGGAAATGTCCAGAAACAATGACAAAACAGTTAATAAAATGGCAATAAATACATATGTATCAATAATTACTCTGAATGTAAATGGACTAAATTCTCCAATCAAAAGATGTCAGGATGGATAAAAGAGCCAGACCCATTGATATGTTGTTTACAAGAGACTCATTTTAGACCTAATGACACCTACAGATTGAAAGTGAGGGGGTGGAAAAACTTTTTTTGTTTTTGTTTTTTTTTCACCTCAAGTTTATTTAAATTCCACTTAGTTAACATACAGTGTAATATTAGTTTCAGGTGTAGAATTTAGTAATTCAACACTTACATAACACCTGGTGCTCATCACAGTAAGTGCCTTCCTCTTTAACCCTTCCCTCAAAAATGTGACAAGGTGACAAGTGCAGAAACATTTATTTTTTTTTAATTTTAATTTTTTAAAAAAGATTTTATTTATTTATTTGACAGATACACAATGAAAATACAGAAATCTGTTGCACTTCTATACACCAATAATAAAGCAGCAGAAAGAGAAATTAAGGAATCAATCCTATTTACACAACACCAAAAACCTAAGATGACTAGGAATAAACCTAACCAAAGAGGAAAAAGACCTGTACTCTGAAACCTGTCACTGATGAAACAAATTAAAGATGACACAAAGAAATGGAAAGACATTGGAAGACTGCTCATGGATTTGAAGAACAGATATTGTTAAAATGTCTCTACTACCCAAAGCAATGTGCACAGTTAATGCAATCCCTATCAAAATACCACCAGCATTTTTCCCTCAGCTGAACAGACAATCTTAAAATTTGTATGGAATCACAAAAGAGCCCAAATAGTAAAGGCAATCTTGAAAAAGCAAAGGAAAGCTCAAGGTATCACATTTCCGGACTTCAAGTTATATTACACAGCTGCAGTGATCAAGACAGTATGGTACTGGCACAAAGACACATGGATCAATAAAGAGAATAGGGAACCCAGAATTGAACCCACAACCATATGGTCAAGTAATCTTTGACAAGCAGGAAAGAATATCCAATGGTAAAAAGACAGTCTTTTCCACAAATGGTTCTGGGAAGACTGGACAGCAATGTGCAAAAGAATGAAATTGGACTGCTTTCTGACACCACACACAAAAACAAATTCAAAATGAATGAAAGACCTACATGTGAGACAGGAAACCATCAAAATCCTAGAGGAGAACACAGCAGTAACCTCTTTGACATTGGCTATAGCAACAACTTTCTAGATATGTCTTCTGAGGCAAGGGAAACAAAAGCAAAAATAAACTGTTAGGTCTACATCAAAATAAAAAGCTTCTGCACAGTGAAAGAAGCAATAAGCAAAACTAAAAGGTGACCTATGGAATGGGAGAAGATATTTGTGAATGACATATCTGATATAGGGTTACTATCCAAAATATATAAAGAACTTATCAAACTCAACACCAAAACATGAATAATTCAGTTAAAAAATGGGCAGCAGACATGAACAGACATTTTCCCAAAGAAGACATGCAGCAGATGGCTAATAGACACATGAAAAGATGCTCAACATCAGTCAACATCAGGGAAATGCAAATCAAAACTACAGTGAGGTCACCTCACAGCTCTCAGAATGGCTAAAATTAACAACACAGGAAACCACAGATATAGGGAGTGTGGGGAGAAAGGGAAGCCTCTTACACTGTAGGTGGGAATGCAAACTGGTTACAGCCACTCTGGAAGACAGTATGGAGATTCCTCAAAAAGTTAAAAAAAAACTACCCTACTATGCAGTGATTGTACTACTAGGTATTTACCCAAAGGATTAAAAAATACTGGTTCAAAGGGATGTATGTACCCCGATGTTTATAGCAGCATTATCAATAGCCAAATTATGGAAAGAGCCCAAATGTCCATCGACCTATGAATGGATAAAGAAGAAGTGGTACACACACACATATATGTACACACACACAATGGAATATATATATATATATATACACACACACACACAGTTATACACACACACACAATGGAATATTACTCAGCCATCAAAAAGAGTGAAATCTTGCCATTTGCAATGACATGGATGGAGCTAGAGAGTGTTATGCTAAGCAAAATAAGTCAGATAAAGATAAATACCATGATTTTAGTCATATGTGGAATTTAAGACAACCCCCAAAACAAAGGGAGGGACATGCGGGTGGCTCAGTTAAGAGTTCAACTCTTGATTTTGGCTCAGGCCATGATCTCAGGGTTGTCAGATCTAGCCCTGTCTCAGGCTCCATGCTGGGCATGGATCTGCTTAAGATTCTCTCTGTTCCTCTGTGCCCCTTCTCTAAAAAAAAAAATAAAAAAGAGAGAGGGAGAGAGAGAGGGGGAGGGAGGGAGTGAGGGAGGGAGGAAGGCAAACCAAGAAACAAACTCTTAATTATAGAGAAGAAACTGATGGTTACCAGTGGGAAGGTGGGCAGGGGAGATGGATAAAAGAGGTGATGAGAATTAAGGAGTGCAGCTGTGATGAGCACAGGCTGTTGTATGAAAGTGTTGAATCATTATATTGTACACCTGGAAGTAATATTACACTGTATGGTAACTAGCTGGAATTTAAATTAAAACTTAAAAAATAAATAAAACAAGTAAAAGACTTCTGTTTTCTAAACATTTCTGTGTGTCAGATGAATTAATGAATTATCTTTATAATTCTTACAAAAATTCCTCCAGCACAGTGTTAATATTACTAACATACAGATTAGTAACTCTAGTTTATAAAATCTTTCCAAGCTTGCACATTAAGAGGTAGCAGATGCAGAATTTAAGCCCATGTCTTCCTAGGAATAATGCAAAAACTAAGCAATATTAGACACTTCACTTTTATTGCTCTCCGGTAGCAACATTTTGAAACCTACAGAAAATGAATGCAAATCCAGCTGTGATAATATTCAGAAGTCACCTTTCTCTAACGAAATCTGCCTTTAGGCTCCAAGCCTCCAAATAAAGCATCTTCCTGAATTTAGAACAAAGTAATGTAATGATATTGATGGTAATCATAGTGACACTAATAATCACTGACATTCAATTGACATATTATGTAACATTACAAGCATATGTACACACAAACACTTTAAGATTTATATAGGGCACCTACCTGGCTCAGTCAGTAGAGCAGGGGACCCTTGATCTTGGGGTTGTGAGTTGAAGCCCCACATTGGGCATAGAGATTACTTTAAAAAAATTAAAATATATGGAAGGTAAGACTTACAGAAATAAATAGCATTTTTAAATATTTTGAATAAATATTGTTTCATATTTAAAATATCGTAATTAAAAACATAAGCAAAAAGCAGGAGCAAATTACAGAATATTTTTTCTATGCAAAAAGTAAGTCGAGGGGCGCCTGGTGGCTCAGTTGGTTAAGCAACTGCCTTCGGCTTAGGTCATGATCCCAGGGTCCTGGGATCTAGTCCTGCATCGGGCTCCCTGCTCAGTGAGAAGTCCACTTCTCAAAAAAAAAAAAAAAGTCCACTTCTCCCTCTCCCGCTCCCCTGCTTGTGCTCTCTCTCTCCCTGTCAAATAAGTAAATAAAATCCTTAAAAAAAATAAGTCTAACTGATGCCTATACATATTAATAAATGAAATAATATAAAAATTGTAAGGAATTTAAAATCTATTAAAATATTTTTACATATAATATTTTAAATTTCAGATATAACATCATATTTATTAAAACTTAGTATCCATTGTATTTTAATGAAATATCTGGAAAAAGTTTGGTATATAGGATTATGTTTTAATTTTTTTTGTTAAAATTTGGTTTTTAAAACTTGATCCAGATTGCTTTCTTAGTTGCTGTTATTTTTATTCTTTTTTCTTGTTAAAGTGATGATGTATTCTAAATCTCTGAGAATCTTCCGAAGAGATACCTCTATTCCCAAAAATATAGTTTGCCCCTTAATTCTTTGCAATAGCTTATAAATGTTTTTGTTCATCTTATAAAAATGATACTACATAATTCTTTTTATTTTAGACAGGTAAACTGACGTAGAGTGAAAAACGAAAAGAGTAATTAAAAGTATAATTTGATCACAGATTTACATAAATTCTGAAAAAAATTTTTTAAAAGATTTTATTTATTTATTTGAGAGAGACAGAGAGAAAGGGAGAGGGAGGAGCAGCCTCCCCACTGAGTGTGGAGCCAGATGTGGGACTTGATCCCAGGACCCTGAGATCATGATCTGAGCATGTCAGATGCTTAACCAACTAAGCCACCCAGGCACCCAACAGATTTACATAATCTAATTGCTAAAAGAGGAGCCCATATATTCTCTAAAGATGAGAGATTTATCTGCTCACGTCCTTTAAGGTACATAAGTAATAACAAAATGATATCAATGGTTGAAAACTAAGTCATGCAGAAAATATGCAATTTGGAGGAAGAAGAAAGACTTCAGCGATATGTAAAATGTGAAATATACAGAAGTATGTCAACAATCCTCCTTGTAAGTAGTCTAAATATACTGAATTTTACACAATAAAAAATTTTAAAATATTAATGAAAGCCACCACATTAGAGATGTTGATGATCATCCCATTATTAATTGGTTGTTCCACTATCAGGCTTAAATTCCTTTGATGACCAAAAAATAAAATGAAATTTATCCAGGTTATTTAGCCAAAAGTTTTCAGCAATTGAATTGTGAAGTTTATTTCCACAACCTTTAAGATACCAGTTTTTAATGCTGCTATTCAGAAGCAGTCTACTTTTAGTAAATCTATGTGCTTTCTTTTTATTTGGCAAAATGACCACAAATCGACATTTGAAAGAGTTTAATAAATTCAACCTCTAACAACTCTTCTCTTCACAACTCAAAGAAGTTAATGATGTTTAAAGTCAAAAGATAACTTGGATGTAAGATGTTAAGTCTTGCAACATATCATGGTGTATTTTATATTAAAATTCCTGCAACTCATGGTTTATTTTCTCTACTAAGCTTAAGTCTCTGGGCCTAGGGTCATGCCTAACTCATTTTTCTATAACCCACACTGCCTCCTATGGAGTTTAGCACATTAAAGTCACTTAGAATTCACTAATTGATTTTCGTGTTTGTGCTCCACTGAGTTCAAAATGTTTAATAAACCTGTTACCAAATTTTATTAATCTGGCTAGGAAAGGAGTGATTTTTAAATTATAGTTTTAGATAAGCAATTTTGTAGTGAGATAAGGGGAGTTAAAAGAAAACAAACATGCTTAACTGCAATTAAGAATAGTTCGGCTGTGGTAATTCACATCCTAAATTTCCAAAATCATCCCAGTTATTGGCACTATGGCATTTGATTCCCAAGCTTAATTTCAAAGCTAAGGCATTGTTGCCCTGACTGGCAATAACTTAGGAGAAAAGAAAACCTTATTCCTTTTAGTCAGCAGGGCTTGACCATGAATGGCTCACTGTGAAGTCTGTGCCCTTGCCCTTGCCTTTTATGGATGAATTTGCAGTGACTTCCAGGTATCAGGGAGTTATGAATATATATTAAAGCAATATTCTCATAAACGTCATCCAAGTCAGATTTTAGTCAGAGAGTTTAACATATCCTGTAGTTTTAGTACTTGCTATTCACACACAAACACACAAACACACACACACACACACAAAGGTAATGGGCTTGTTGATGAAAAGACCATAAGTTGACACTGAAAAAGATGGGATATAAATAAATTCAATCTATACAAAATTTTTCTATAGAACTCAGAAAGAAGCTGATGATCTTTTACGGCATAGGACACTGTGATATAAGACTAATAGCGTGTGGCGTATCACAATCTATTTTATGTTATAATTGTTGAAAGCCAAATGCCTTGTTTACTCTATTAGTTTAAATTTATTAAGCCTAGTGCCACATCTTTTAAGAGTCCAAATCTTTTATTTTGTGTATTGGTTCAACCCAGCTAAGTTAAACCATCCTCCAAATCTTCCTGTATGGTCCCAGGTTGGGTGAGAGTTGGAAGGCAGAGGCGAGACAGCACCACTTGCTCTGAAGGCACCAGGGGCTACTGAAATTCATTCTTTTGACCCTGATCTGCCTTCTCACCTTCAGGCACTGGGAAACAGGTAGAATTCTTCCAGATTCCCCTGGATTCCCTCCATCACCGGTTTTGTCCTGGGGCCGGTTGGCATGCAGCACTGAGGCAAAGGGTACCTACTTCTGCAGGCACACTTATCATTGAGGTTGTAGGCGGGTGAGTTGTGAAAATGTGTTAGGGAGACCCAACTCAAAACTGGAGTTGGGAAGCCATGAGGGAAGGACTGTCACATATGTCTCACACCTGAAGGCTTGCATAGTATAGCAGGAAGAAGGAAGATTTCCTCTCCCCTGGCAACCCAAGTTGTCCTTGCCTGCGGCCAATGAGAAGCTGCCACCACTTGGAATTCTCATTTTCTTGCAGTGGAATTTTGTTCAAAATAACCCCTGTCAACTTCTTCCCTTCTCTTAAAAAAAGATGCTCTCCATCTTTGTTCTCTGCCCTTGCTTATGGTTTGCTTGTCCCAAATTGCAATTCCTCTGCTATTCCTGAATAAACTTGATTTTGCTGGCTAGTTGCTTCCTTTTTTCTTTTAAAAGGTTGACAGAGTAAAAGACACGGCATCTGTTTTATCTTCATTGATCCCGTTTTATCCTTCCTCTCCTCTGCTTCATTGGGGCTTTTCTTCTTGACGCCAGCCTACTGTTCTTCAGCAACTTTGGGCCCACCACCAGATACAAAAGCAAAAGTTTTCTGTAGTGTTTTTTAACCAATTTTAAAATTCTACACTCTCTAATTAATTCCATATTCCGTATCATTCATAGTGGTTCTACTTCTCTAATCAAACCCAAATGTTGCAAGCACAAATTCCTAATACCCAGGTAAATTTTTCTGATACTGGAATACGCTAGTCTTGTGTTGATATAATCACAGCCATTTAAAAAATGCCTACTACTTCATTGTTGAATCACTGTGTTGTACACCTAAAACTAATATAACATTTTATGTCAACTATACTTCAGTAATAAATAAATAAGATTCTGCCTGTTACTTTTTATGACATTTCTTTATAGGCGTTCCGAATCCTTTTCTAATCTTACTCAAGATATTAATCAGCTTTTTAGGCTTATATTTTGCTCCATTCGGTAGACTTGTTTCCTTCAGAATTAGATGTTCTCTTTTGTTTCATTTGTTTTTATTCTTATGCATTCAGTTTTCCTTAGAATTTTGTAGTTTTCAGTTTCTATTGCAATGGAATATTTGTGTCCCATCCCTCCAAATTTGTATATTGAAATCCTAACCCCCAAAATGATGGTATTAGAAATTGGCATCTTTGGAAGAGAATTAGGTCATGGGGGTGGGGCCCTCATGAATGGAATTAGTGCCTTGATGAGAAGAGATAGGAAAAACTGATTTCTCTTTCTGCTCCCTGCTATGGGAGGATGCAACAAGAAGACAAAGTTCTGGAAACCCAGAAGTGTGTTCTCATTGACAGTGGACATACTGGCACCTTCATCTTGGACTTCTCAACTTCCAGAAGTGTGAGATATAAATATTTATTTCATCCACCCAGTCTATAGTATTCTGTTATAGCAGCTGAAATTCACTAAGCCACCACTTACATTTGACAGTGAAAGTAAAGGAGATCTACCTAGGTTCTATATATGTAAGTAAAGTTAGGTGAGCAGAAATCAATACAAGATCTGTAAAATGTTACAACAAAGAAAAGGAAAGTAAAAGATAAATGGATGGCAGCTGAAGAATATCAAAAAGAAGAAGATAAAGATTATGTGCAATTGTTTTTTCAATTAATCGAAGTATATTTGACATACAATGTTACATTTGTTTCAGGTGTACAACATGGTGATTTGGCAACTCTATACTTTATGCTGTGCTCAACAAAAGTGTAGCTACCATCTGTCATCATACAACGCTGTTACAATACCATTACTGTACTCCCTAACTCCCTATGCTGGATCTTTCATCTCTGATTTATTCATTCTGTAACTGGAAGCCTGTACCTCTCACTCCTTTTCACCCATTTTGCCCATCTCCCTCATCCTTCCACTCTGAAATTGTTTATGGTAAATTGTTTAAACAACATTTAATGAAGCTCTTGAAGCAAGATGCAAAGCAGAACTATAAAAACTCAGGGGAGAGACAAAAAGGTATGAGAAAGAGATAAAAGGTGAGCTGGAAGAACTTAGACAATGAGTAAAAGCCAGTACATCACTTCCTCTATCAGTCTTGAGATGCGGCATTCCTCTAAATGATTTGGGATGATGATATTTGGGGAATGGTGTGCGCAGAGAAAAGGATGATTATAAACCTTGCCTTTTCACTGCTTTCCCGGAGTGTTTCATGAAGGGACAGGACATTGCCAGGTCTAGAAATTATTTAAGACATTCATATTTTGGCTTTATTTAAACACTTTTAGTGACCTCATCTTTATTTTAGGCATACATCAGGCATGATGAGGACGTTAATCTCTTTGACAAGCCATCACACAGAAAGGGATATAAATATATCACTGAAATTCACACAATTATAGGGGCATTATGGAGAGAAAGGTTATAATTCGTTGCCTGGCTTTTTGAAAAGGTTTAACTAAAATGTTTGTCTTTTAGAAGCAACCAGGTGGGAACAGGACATTTAGAATGAGTTTTTGAGAGCATTTTCAACCTGTCTATAGGGTGTATAATTGAAGGACACAGGATACTTTCTTTGCTGGGTATTTGAAATATGGATGCTTGTTGTGTTTTCTATTTATCCATACCTGTGTAGCAAAGAAATGTTCCCAAGATGTTGTGAACACAGAAGCATTTCTGTGAGCATTCTAGATGCATGAAAAGCATTCTTGGGAAACTAGACCACTTTCATAAATTGGTTTTGTAACAGTGAGTGTACCCAAGGATAAGATATTCCAAAAAAGGTTAATTTTTCTGTCTCAATGATTTTTTAATATTTACTGAAGAATAAGAGAAAATATCTTTAACACTTATTCCATTAATATAAAAGAAAGAAAAATCTTATCAAACAGAAATGATTTGAGAAAGGAACTAAGAATATAATAAATCAACAGTGATAAAGCATCAGAAATAAACTGTTGTTCTCCTTTATATAAGAAAAATAAAAGAATTAAAAAGGCATGTAGGCTATTAAAGTCTAATCTCTCTTTTTCTCTCACACACACGTGCTATGTTTTTCCCTGTGGAAAGGCTGAAAAATAATGCAAAAGAGCAATTTGCTATGTTGAAAGAATTAAATTGATAGGTTCTCAGAACTTAAGAGACAAATCAATGCAGTGCATCATTTCAAATCCGTTGACTAATTTGTTTTGAACTCAACTCTTCTTTGTTCCTCGCCACAGTTTTCTCAGCATTTTCCACTGGGAGAATGTTATTTTATTAATAAAATTTAACTTGCATATAAACACAGAGAATGAACATAAATTCAATAATACTCCTCTATAAAGCAGTAGTCGAAGACTCTTCTGGGATAGCAGCATCCTAATCAGATAGCACAAACATACTTTCTAGCTTTGGAGTCAGCCACTGACATGTGTTAACGATTCATACCATTCTGAACATATTTTTTCTCAGTGGGTTCACTCATTCATTCATTTATTCATTGAATGATAAAGAACAAAAAAGAAATTCAGATGAAGGGCACAATTCCTGAGAGTTTATAGGACAGTGAGAAAATAGTAAATTAGATCAGAGTGTGATATAAATTTGACTAGAGCAAGGGTCAGCAAACTATGGGCCATGAACCAAATCCATTCCACTCCCTGTTTTGGTACAAACCAAAAGATTAAAATAACTTTTACATTTTTAAGTAGTTGAAAATGTTGAAAAAGTAGTATACATGAGAGACAAAAAGTACATGAAATTCCAATTTCATTCTTAATACATTTTTGTTTCTTGAACATACCCACACTTATTTCTTATTGTATTGTTTATGACTATTTTTGTGCTATGAGAGGTTGAACTGAGTGGTTGCAACAGAGACCATATGGCCAGCAAAGCCTAAAATATTTATTTTGTGGGCCCTTTACAGAAAAAAGTTTGCTGACCGCCGAACTAGAAGAATATAAAAGAGCATGGAATTAATTTAAAGCAACTCTGCGAGAGTAGTCAAACAAGCAGAATGCACAAGGAACCCTCTAACAGCATAATGGTTTACATGTTCTATCAAGGGAAACCAGAAACATTGTGCTAGGTGCTCTATATTCTGAACATACCCCATAAGAATTTCAGATGGTTCTGTATTGATAATGATAGCTTGCGATTTTATTACATTACACCTAGACCCAAACTCCTTAGAAACTGGTGTTTCTGCCCTTAACCCAGGAACAAAACTATAAGCCATCAATGGAGAATGTAAAGTGGAAAATTTCTGACTTTTCCAACAATAGACATATAATTTGGGTAGAACAGAGTGTCCTTGCAAAGTCAGTACTTACAGTCCTCTGCCCAGGATTCTCCTCTATCATATTTCCTAAAAAAAAAAAAAACAAAAACAAAAACAAAACAACCTTTCTGTGCATCAGAGATAAGCAATAAAAGAGTAATGTGATAAACAGACCTTCATTAATGGTTCTTTAATGGAAAGCAAAAATTAAAACAGAAACAAAACTCCCCCGAAACATTGCCTTGACCATCTTTTTCCCTTTCTCCATCTCATGTTGTTTCATTACAAAATCATCCCAAAAAATAAAGCTATAATATAAAAAAGATTTCAGTCACAAGTATTAACTAAAAACACCTCTATATGAACACAATACTGTATTCATTATTTTACACATTATATGAGGCATGCTCTTTTTATAAACAAAAGGTTAACTGTGATTCAGTTACTATCTCTGTAAACCTGTTCTTTTCTCATTTTTGAGGTCTAATTATCATTCTGTAAATAGAGATTTTACATTCTATGTATATGAGAGAATATATTCTTCTGGAATGTAAGATTCTAAATAATTATTTTACAAGTTTTAGAAAAACTCTTTCCCTTCTTTTACATTCTTGTGATCTATCTAACATGACAGCATCAATTCATGAGAGTTTTCCAAGACTGGAAGAGATAAAGGTGACTCCATGTGTCTAAAATATGAACTGAGTTCAGTTAATTCGATCATTTCAGCAAACAAAGAACAAGTACAGTGCAATGTAGAGGATACCATCTGGTCAAGCTAACATCTCTGCTATCAGTAAAGGAGTACATAATCTAGTGGGAGGAGAGATAAAAGCAAATACAAAAGGTTTCTGGGAAACAAGTATTTCCCACTTTTCTTGTGTTAGTTTTCCATTTGGTAAGATAAAACACAACTAAAGATTATATAAATAAATTAATATTGCCTGACTAATGATCATTATTAGACCATAACCTGATACTAACAGTCACAGTTTATAAAACATAAAAAATATAAAGGAAAAGAAAAAATCAAAAGCTGTGACTGTAAGAAAAAATTAAGTATGGTGGCTATGTACATCATCTTGGCAATCAACACAGGTTGCCTCTGAGTAATAGCATAAATAACATTGATGGCATCTATTTCACTTTTAAAAGTATCTCTTAATTTATATACCTTGGATACTAACCCTTTTTTAAGTTTTTATTTAAATTCTAGTTAGTTAATATACAGTGTAATATTAGATTCAGCTGTACAATGTAGTGATTCAGCACCACCCTATAACCATTTATCAGATATGTCATTGACAAATATCTTCTCCCATTCTCTAGGTGGTCTTTTAATTTAGTTGGTTGTTCTTCACTGTGCAAAGGTTTTTATTTTGATGTAGTCTCAATAGTTTATGTTTGCTTTTGTTCCCTTTGCCTCAGAAGACATATCTAGAAAGTTGTTGCTATAGTCGATGTCAGAGAGGTTACTGCCTGTGTTCTCCTCCAGATTTTGATGGTTTCCTGTCTCACATGTAGGTCTTTCACCCATTCTGAATTTGTTTTTGTGTGTGGTGTAAGAAAGCGGTCCAGTTTCATTCTTTTGCATGTTGCTGTCCAGTTTTCCCAGAACCATTTGTGGAAGAGACTGTCTTTTTACCATTGGATATTCTTTCCTGCTTTGTTGAAGATTAGTTGACAATATAGTTGGGGTTTCATTTCTGGGTCTTCTGTTCCATTGATCTCTGTGTCAGTTTTTGTGACAGTACTATACTGTTTTGATTGCTACAGCTCTGTAATATAAATTGAAGTCTTTAATTGTAAAACTCATTACCCCAAAAATGAATAATCCAATAAAAAATGGGTAGAAGACATGAATTGACATTTTTCCAAAGAAGACATACATATGGCCTACAGACACATGCTCAACATCACTCATCATCAGGGAAATATAAATCACAACTACAATGAGATATCACCTCACACTGGTAAGAATGGCAAATCAACAACACAAGAAACAACAGGAGAAAGGGGAACCCTCTTGTACTGTTGGTTGCGTGTGAACTGGTGCAGCCACTCAAAAATAGTATGGAATTTCCTCAAAAATTGAAAATAGAACTACCCTACAATCAGACAACTTCACCACTAGGTATTTACCCACCAAAATACAAAAATACTAATTTGAAGGGATACACCCACCCTGAAGTTTATAGGAGCATTATCTATAATAGCCAAGTTATGGAAATAGCCCAAGTGTCCATCAACTGATAAATGTATAAAGAAGAGGTGGTGTGTGTGTGTGTGTGGGGGGGGAATATTACCCAGCTGTAAAAAAAGAACGGAATTTTGGCATTTGCAATGACATGGATGGAGCTAGATGCTAAGTGAAATAAGCCAGTCAGAGAAAGACAAATACCATTTGATTTCACTCATATGTGGAATTTAAGAAACAAAACAAAGGGGAGAAAAAGAGAGAGAGAGGCAAACCAAGAAACAGACTCTTAACTGTGGAGAATGAAGTGATGGTTACCAGAGGGGAGGTGGGCGGTGGCGGGGCGATGGGGATTAAGGATGATGTGATAAGGCCTGGTTGTTGTATGGAAGTGTTGAACCACTGTATTGCATACCTGAAACTAATATGACACTGTATTAACTAACTAGAAATTAAATAAAAACTTAAAAAATAAAATAAAAAAGAGAGACTGGAATTAATAAAGATGAAAGAAGAAAATACTGTTGAATTGTTGAATAATCCTTATAGATATTTTGCTAGAAATCAAACCAATAGTAGATAAAACTATTAGTATAATAAAAAATATAATACACAAAATAAGAAATAAAAGTGGAGAAATAAAAATGGAGATGCAATTGGATTGTAGAACATTTTTTAAAGTACAGGAAGTATGTAGCAGAGTATGTATAATGAAAAAATACAGAAAAAAATAGTTTTCTATTCTGCTTTCAGTTGTCAATTTAAAAACAGAAGGGCAAAAGTTCTAGTGCAATAGGAACTCATAAAATGCAGTGAAATGTGGAAAATGGAAAATTTCACTTTGAAAATCTGGGATACGTGCGAAGTTGAACATACACATTCCCAACATTACAGTGAGTGCTAAGTACAGAGCTAACAGAAATGTATATACTAAAAGACACATAAAAGTATGTTTATAGGAACATAGAAACTGAAAACAATCCAAATTATCACCTACTGTAGAATAAATAAGCTGTGGTTTATACAGAAAATGGAATTCTATATAATAATTTAAAAGGACAAACTGTGGCTAAACCTGACAAGAAATTAGAAATATAATCAATAAAAGAAGCAAGCCACAGAAGCTTGTTTGCTCTATGACTCTAGCTATGTGACACTCAAGATCAGCTAATCTAGTTTATAGTGATAAAAACTCACCCTACAGGGACGCCTGGGTGGCTCAGTTAGTTAAGCATCTGCCTTGGCTCAGGTCATGATCTCAGGGTCCTGGGATTGAGTCCTGCATCAGGGATCCTTGCTCAGCAGGGTGCCTGCTTCCTCCTCTGCCTGCTGCTCCCCTGCTTGTGCACTCTCTCTCTGACAAATAAATAAAAAATAAGATTAAAAAAAAAAACTCTCACCCTACTGGAAGTTAATGACTGGAAGGAGTCTGGGAGAAGCATCTGAGGTACTGGTAATGTTCTCTATCCTTATCTGGATGGGCATTACATGAGTATGTTTATTCTGTAGAAATTCAGTGAGCTGTAAATTTGTTATTTTGCGCATTTCTCTACATATGTTAGCCTTCAGTAAAAAATTACTTAAAATATATTTTGTTAAAATATTTAATGTATTTATTTAATAATCTCTATACCCAATGTGGGACTTAAACTCACGACCCCAATATGAAGAGTTGCATGCTCTTCGGACTGAGGCAGGCAGACACCTTTAAAATGTTTTTTAAAAAGTATTTCTTAATTTGAAGGCTCATCTCTCAGCCTTTGAGAAACTGGGATGTAAGATATATATTCAGGCAGCTAATCATTTAATAGAATGCTATTCCCTTTTGTATATGTGAGACAGATTCTTGAAGAGTTCCTCTGGAACTGTGTTTCTTCTCATTACCTGCCATAATGTCTGGCTCCTACTAGAAATTCTAATATTTGAACATTAGACAAATTAAAATATACTAAATACTGCAAGAACATGCATATATGACAGCTACCCCACAAGTAACGAAGACACACAACTACAAGAGGCTATATGATAATTTAGAAGATTTTGACTAAATGATAACTCTAAAATTTTATAAGAATAACACCTTAGTTCATTAAAACTATTTTATTGCTTTCTGATTTTGCTTTTAGCTAATTACTTTTGTTTCCCTTTTGATTGCTCTAGGATGCTACAAGGAAAAAAGCATCTTGGGGGGATGTCATGAATTCGTACAGCCCCAGTGAGAATCATTTACAGTCATTACTGCACTATATGCCAGTAAGTGATCATTAAAAGTTCAGTTTTATCACTACATAAATTCTAACTAGCAAATGACCAAAGAATAGGCACAATGAATATGCCTAAAATAAATTCTTTTTAAACTAATCTTCAAAACTCTATAGGTACAAAAACATGATTTCCAAAGGAAAACGATTTTTTTAATTCTTAAAATCATATATAAAGTTTCATCAGCTGTAACAAATGCACCAATTATGTGCAAGATGTTGATTGGAGGAGACTGTGCTGTGAGTTTGTGGGGCCAGGGGTTATATGGGAACTCTTTATACTTTCTGCCAATTTTTCTATGAACTTAAAACTGCCTTAAAAACATAAAGTCTATTTAAAAAATGAAAACAAACCTACATATACACAGAGCGGTGGATCTCCACTTTTACTATGCATCAGTATCCCTGGAGGGCTTGTTAAAACACAGACTGTGGGGCTTACCCCTACATTGTCTCATTTAGTAGGTTTGTATGAGGCACAGTAATTTGCATTTCTAGTAAGTTCACGGGTGACGCTAATGTTTCTGGTCCTCAGACCACACTGTGAGAACCAGTGACATGGAGGAACGTAGAGCAGTGTTGTCTTACCTGTCACTACTTCTTGGAATGTTTCTTCTTTGACAGAAAAAAAAATGAATTCAAAAGGCATTCCTGTGTTGGTAACTGGTTAGCTACACTTTTTTTTAAAGCCAATTCATAGTTTAATAAAAATTAATATGTGAGCCAGCTCAAGCTTCCAAAAATTAGTGTCCTATAACCCTCACATGTACAATTTGGATCCCTGACTCAGAAACCTGAAAATGTCGTTTGAGTTACAATGTTGGTTCTGAGATCCTTCTCTTCTCCTTTCTCTGGGCTCCAAGGACCCAACCCAAGTCCCATGTCCTCTGTAAACTTTCTTTCACCTCCCTCTCACCAGCCCACAGAATTGCTTTCCTTCTTGGCTCCCTCCTCTTTCGTAGTACTTAGTATCCCAGTCAATGATCAGGCCTTGGGTAGAGATGGCTACTAGATAGTCTTCACTCCATGGGGTAAATTTGCAGGTAGGTTGTTAAACTTTGAAGGCAAGGTGAGGATCTGTGTCCCTTTTTATTTTTCCTGGGCTTCTGTCTTGGACCCTTTCATTCTGTGCTTGTCCTGTGGATCTTCTGTGGACCTGCAGACCCAATGCCAGTGGCTTTTTCTCTAGGTTTTGCTTTGTTTTAATTGAAGTATAGCTGACACACAATGTTACATCAATTTCAGGTGTACAAAAACATGATTCCACAACTCTATGTCATGCTATGCTGATTAGCTTACTCTTGAAAGAGATTACAAGGATTTCAATAAGATAAGACTCTTTCCCAGTTTTCTATTTAAAGTTACTTTCTAAATGGTGATTATCCTTACTAATTTTACTGAAATGACTGGCTCTTTTCAAAATGGTATCTGTGACTCTTTCCAGAACCTAATACAGTTTTTAGAAAAAATATTAAGGCTCTTTTTAAATGAAATATGTAACAAGAAAGAGTCAGTAAATACATAACATAATAAATGCTTTGGTAGTTTTTCTCAATAGCGCTTTGTTATCCTGCTTAAAAATTACAATAATTGTAATTTTAGTGAAATAGTATGGAATTCACAGCTTTTATCTCTGATAAATTATGGCTGAGGAAATATATGTTGCAGGGTAATAGAATATGATTAAATATTCTGTCAACATCATTGAATTAAAAGGAAAAATAATTCTTTTTACTGACATTTGAAAAGGCTAAAAGTGGCAATTATACAGACATATTGTGTTACAACGGTTATAGGATTATTAAGCAATTTTATCATGTTAATGCCACTTGGACTTGTCTTGAAAGTCCTGAGAATATAACGAGAATTTAGACTGACAGAATTATTCATTATTAGCATTATTATTATTGTTAACTTTATTTTCCTGCATGCATTAATCATTAGTTCTAGATAAAGCTTGAACCCAAGATATTCTACAACTTACTAGGAAGACCACTTTGCAATGTTTTAGGTTTTCTTACACATTGATTCAAACTCATATAATTATTTAAATACTCAATGTTGTATTTGATTACAGTTTTGCAAACATCAGATGACATTTCTCAGAGTAACTGTTACAACATATTTACTGTGTGGGCTTTCCCTGTTGTGTCCCGAGATATCTTAGAAATGCAGAGTAAGCACTGAAATCCAGGTCTGTGGTTTCACTTTTCAAAGTTAGGCTATGCATAAAACATAGACTTTAGAAGGACTGGGGACAATCTAAGAATTTAGAGGCCAGAGAGGTTCTGTGGCTTTTCCAGCACTACACAGAGTAGTTCTTTGTTCTGCCAACTTAGACCTGAGTACTCCGCTCAGTGCTGTTGCCTCAGTACGCCTCTGCCTCTCTGCTTAGCAACCTGAGGAAGCAAATGGAAAGAACAGCTACCTTCTCTTTGTTACAAAGTGCAAAAACATGCATGCATCATAGCAGACACTGGAAAGCAAACTAATGAGAATTGTCTTGTGAATGCTTCTCTACTTGAAATTCCCCTCAGGCAGCCGGAGTTAACAAAGTAGTTTCTGCTGAGAATAAGAGGATGGAGAATTGGTCTCTAGGCCCAGGGCAAGGTGTTTCAGGGGAAGGCCATCGATCTGGAACTTCCCTCTCATTTATGAACTGATGGAGCATGATTTCATCAGTCTTCAAGATGCTGTCAAAGACATTTAACTGACTTCTGTGTAAGTTTAGACTTGCTGCCTATTCAAAGCATTTCAGAATTATATTTTCATTCTTAATTGTATATCTGCTATATTTAGTGTTGCTTTGGATTTCATAAGATGAAAAGCCAAGTAGAAAAAGAAAATTTGAAAGCATAGTTGGTAAAGGTTTAACTACTGTTAAAGATTTGGGAAACCATATCTTACAATGCGATTATTTTATGTTAGAAGAGATATCTGCTGTTCTCTTTATGGAAGTTAGACCCCTGTGGTTAGGTGAGCTGTACTTGTTGAGTGAGAAATTTCATTTTTGTGACCAGAAGAATAATCTGCTCAACTCTGGGGGTACCATGGAGAACCAAACATTGGGAAATAGAGCACAGAATCAGAAAGAACATGATTCAATTTCTAGGCTTTACATTTAATGAAACTGGGCAGCAGCATAAAGCAAGGCTAGGGCCCCCCAACAGACACGGTATATTTTAGCTATTATGATGTTTTATCTTTCTTTTTCTGTTTTCTTTTTTTTTAAAAGATTTTATTTATTTATTTGACAGAGAAAGAGACAGCCAGCGAGACAGGGAACACAAGCAGGGGGAGTGGGAGAGGAAAAAGCAGGCTCATAGCAGAGGAGTCTGATGTGGGGCTCGATCCTATAACGCCGGGATCACGCCCTGAGCTGAAGGCAGACGCTTAACCGCTGTGCCACCCAGGCGCCCTGATGTTTTATCTTTCTGAGTGTGAAGCTCATCTTCTGTGAATCATGAATAAGAATACATGGCCTACAAATAATATGTAAAACATTTCAGGCCCCTTAATACTTGTAATTGCTTCATGGGTAAAAGAATCAGGCCAGAAAACATTAAATAATAATTATTTTTGTGAACAAGTGCACAAACCTCACTAATAAAAACATGAATGAATGATATTGCAAATCTCCAGTCTATAAAAGTCATATGTGGATCATTCTTTTTCTCTGAAATGACTAGAAATATTAATGAAGACAATAAGCAAACAAACATACTGGAGAGAGGCTACTCCTCTATTTTCTAATCAAGGTGAAATTTAGTGAAATGCTGATCTAACCTAAAAAACAAAACTAAGCTAGGCACTCTAAGTCTAAATGTTTGAATTTTAGTCCTAATTTGTCACCCTTTAACTCTATGACCTTGAAAAAGTAACATGTCCCTTTGGTACCTGATTTCACCATAGTTAAATGAGAAGACTCTATAAAGTAAGTTTCCTAGAGGTGTTTATCAGTTTTCTGCTATCAGAAATCTCTTTGGCTAATATTCTGTAATAAACTCCCAATATCTGAGAGACTAATCATCAAGGAGATGTGTCATCATGTGTTACTGGTTTATGTATCTTTTAGCTAAAACTGTGAAAACATGGAGCAAAATGGAATTACAGAATTATAAAATCATGGGTTTGGAGGAGCCTTGTTGAGGTTAAGTAGAATTCAGAGGTAAAAAGTAAAGCATAGAGCATATAGCTCAATTCAATGCCAGTTCCTTTGAAAATGAGTATCCACTTTTACCAGACAATATAAATCAGCCCTCCCTCTGGGATTTCCCTGCACTTAGTATATTGTACCTTACTCAGTCCGATACATGAAAGTGTCCTCCATCAGACTGTGTACCCCTCTAAATAAGGAACAATTACATTAGTCTATTTTGTCAACATCTAGCAAAATGACTGGCACCTTGTAAGCTAGCCATAATGTTTTTCAACCCTATTGAAAACTTAAATTTAAATGAACCTAATGCACAATGGCAAACTTTTTTAAAGCAAAATCCTTCACACACACACATACACACACTCTCTCTCTCTCACATAGGCACACAGGAAAAATTAGGGAAAGTATAACACTCAAAAATTGTATAATTAATGAACCACTTGTTGAAATTTAGTGAACTATTTTATACAATGATTGTCACTATGGATATAAATACATACACATTTATACACACACACATATAAGGCTCATTTTAGTTACATGTGTTTAAAATTTTCTAAAACCCATTTAAATCTGGAAAAAATGTAGTCTTTTAAAATACTGGGCTAATTATATTTTATACTGTAATGCTCTAATTTGTTAAAATTACAACCCTGTAATTTCTCTAATAACCATCACATTTCATTTACTTTAGAATTTTTTTTAGTTCAGTATGTACTGCATAACAAAAGGGGCTCATTTCTTGAGAATATGATTTTATAGAATTTCTATTTCCATTAAGATTGTCCTGATACAAAGTGAAATAGATATTTAAGGTACTTTTTAGGATAACTCTATAAACCCTGAAAAACATCTTCACAAATTTAAATTTACATGCCTAATAACATTATATACAAGGCTTTATTTTTGTTAAATGTAAAATAAAAGGATTTTTACTGGTAAGATATTATATACCCTTTTATATCAATTTTTCCTTTTATGTTAATATTTCCTACTGTATAATTATATATATTTTATGTCAATATTTCCTACTGTATAATTGTATGTATAATTATATACATCCTTATATAGCCTTTTATGTATATATCCTTGCTATATCCTTTTATGTCAATATTTCCTACTTTATAATTATAAAAATGATAGTCATTTATTTTTCTGTAATTTTATTGGAATAGCAACAATCCAATAATTGTCAAAAATATTGCCTTTCTTTGTATAGACTGAATATATATATAACATAAATATATGCATTTATGCATATAAATATACAGATATAAAATGTGAGCTTTAAAAAGAAAGCATTACTTGAGGCACCTGGGTGGCTCAGTTGGTTAAGTGTCTGACTCTTAGTTTTGGCTCATGTCATGATCTCACAGTCATGGCATCAAGCCCCGTGTTGGGCTCTGTGCTCAGCACAGAGTCTGCTTGAAATTCTCTCTCTCTCTCCCTCTGCCCCTAACTCCCCCAAACATAATAAACAAATCTTAAAGAAAAAAAAGAAAGAAAGAAAGAAAAGAAAGCATTATAAAGGCAGTGAAAATTTTTTGTTGGTTGATTTTCTTTGTTTTTATTTTTCTAGATCAGTAGCCTTCTCACTCTGATGGTCTAAATGTGAAATTCCAGATAGAAAATTAACTCTAAAAATTCTGTTGTATATTTCATGGTTTGTATTTCGTTTGGTAATTTTCCTAATTTGTAATACATATGTGAGAGAAGTATAGCTACTATGTTTTGTAATGTCTAAGTGCTGCTTTGCTTTATTAAGTTTAGGTAAAAAGTTGGAATTTTGAAATCTCTACTAAAAAATATATTACTCTATGGAAAAATATTAAAATATCAAATAATATCTATACAGGTCATTACCTGAGAAATAAGAAAGTCTACATTTGTAAGGATTTTAAAAAGTAATTGTACAGCTGATGTATTACTTCTAATTTTCTGTGGGAGCAAGCTCTGAAGCCTTGATCCAAAACAGAGTAAGCCTTAATACCAAGGCATCTTTCTTCGAAGAGGGTCACCCTGAGGCCCTGACTCAATGATCTCAGAAGATGAGAGAGAATGACAAAACCAAGAAGTAAGATAGATAAGTGAGGCAAGACCAAAAAGCCATCTAAAGGTCAAAAGAAGATGATGAATTCAGTTACATTATCCTTTGAAAAGTGGCTTCTGCTCATGCATAAATGCCAACATTTGAAAATTATTATCAGGAACATTGAAGGAGAAAAGGCTCTTCTTTGGTTCTTTCCAAGTACTGAACAAGATGTTTCTTTGGTATAGAATAAATTCAAATGCTGAAGAGCATGCAAACTGGGAATTTTTATGTTCCAATGTTGCTCCTAGGTAACAGTTGATAAGCTATCATATTTGTGACAAATATATTCATTCTCCTGTAGCCACAAACATATTTGTTTTGTCTGAGGATGGGAAATAATACCCTAAAAAACCCTCAGCATCCATGAGCCATTTAGTCAGATATGGCAGAATCAGTATCTCTTAGGTGCTGCGCCTGACCTGTGTGCCCTTCCTCCTGAGGGTCTTCTAGACCAGAGATGGGACAATGGTTGGACAGGGAGCTCAAAGAGCCTTTTTCATGGTCCCACAGAAGTAGTTCTAGCTCAAGCCTTGTCAGTGGTAACCCAGAGTCCTTAACCCAGCCCATGTCCAACAATGAATGAGAATCGTCCCAAATCACGGTGTCAATAATCATTATGGTATTCTTGCAATCTGGGTGAATTCAGAAATAATGCCAGTCATTGGTGATGTTGGTAGTACTGGGGGAGGACAGTGGAGGGTTGGAGAGTGTTAAAGAAGAGAAACGGGAACCAGCTCTATACAGGCTCCTGTCCAGATTTGGGGTGCCCTGCTTAGATGTCACTGCTGGCCCTGGCTTTTGAAAAATTAATAAAGATGAATTTATCTGTAGTTAATTTAAATACAATACTGGATTTTATTCCTAATCTCAAATTTGGCAGACTCATAAACTAGTATCTACTTGATGGTTTAATTAGCAAAGTATCTTTTTAACTCTTAAATTTAAGAATAGAATACATATATTGAATTTTCCCCTTTCCTGTACAAATGATGCCATGCTCAGATCATTCATTTTCTCTTCATTCTTAAAGAGATTTTTACCAAACTTGTGTTAATTTTTTCCATGAAGTTTTTTTAAATTTAAATTTTGTAATAATTTTAGACTTACAAAGATTATTCATTTCAAAATGGTATCAAAATTAGGAAATTAACATTGATGTAATGCTGTTAACTAAACTACAGATTTACCCACATTTCACCAGTTTTCGACTATTGTGCTTTTTCTCTTACAGGAGCCTATCGGTCATCACATATTGCATTATGTCTTTAAGTTCTCCTTGGTCTCCTTGTACCTGTAACAGATGTTCATTCTTACCTTGTTTTTCATGACTCTGGCCCTTTTAACACACTTGGGTTGAAGAATATTGTTCAATTACATTGTAATTTCCCTTAGCTTGGGATTATCTGATGTTCTCTCATAACTGGAATAAAATTATGCATTATTTTGTAAAAATAGCACAGAAACGATGTTCTAGATTTGGTGAATTACATCAAGGAGTTAGATCACTATGCCTTGTAACTATGGGTGTTTACTTTGATCTGTTAATTAGTGTGATGTCTGCTGGGTTTCCCCAGTATAAAGTTACTCTCTTTGCTTTCGTAATTAGTAACTACACATTAGGAGAGAAACTTCGAGGTTATGCAAATCCTGATTTTCCCCAAACTTTCACCATTATTTTTAGAATCTAGTTTTTGAAATTAGGTTGATATTCTTTGCTCTCTCTTTTTTTTAAAACTCTTCTTCGTATTTAGGAAGGTATATGTTTTTGTCCTAGTGATACCTTTGGATCTCTATCTTCATTGATGCCTTTGGTGCTGTTTTCTTATTTGACCCTTCAGTATCTTTTTAATTATTCATTTCCTTTATACAATGACTTTTTTTCTGTTTTCTTCTTTCTTTTCATCCATTAGATTAGCTGCATCATTTCTCCTTAGTTAGATAATATAACATGAACATTGTCCTTCATCCTTGTCACTTTTACATTGTATTATGTACATTTATACATTATTAAATGCTCACCATTAGTCTTTTGGCAAAACTTTTCTCAGTCTTTATTTGGTGGCATCAACCTCTAGTAGATTCTGTAAGAAAGACTAATAGGTGCAAAATTCCCTGAACTCTTGTTTTAAAAACTCTCTTCCTAATATGCCTTATTTTGAAGAACATCTTGTGTAGATGTAAACTCCTGGGTTCAAACTTTCTTTTACTGAGTTTTAGAAAAAAAAATACTACTCCATTGGTATCTTGATTTGCATATTGATCTTGCAAAGTCTGATGTTTGTCTAAGTTTTTTGCCCTTGTGAAATATTTGATCTTTTTTTCTGGGAACTTTGAGGATTTTAACTTTATCTTTGAAATGTAATAGTTCTACTGGAAAATCTTTAGACATTGATTGCTTGGATTAATTTTTTTTCAAGTGTTTGGTAAGCCTTTTCAATGTGTAGATACACATTTTTTTTCTATCATTGAAAAGTTTTCCTGTTTTATAGTTTAAATATTTAATTTTTTTTCTTTTTCAGGGACTCCAATTATGTGAATACTATTCTTCCCCCCCCCCGCGTCTTCCAGTTCCACTACTTTTTAATCCTTTTTGTTTCATTATCAACCATTTTCATTATCTGGGTTGTTCTATATTTATTTATTGTATTTTTATTGAATTTTAATTTGAGTATTTTCTCTTGGGTATCTTAAAGTTGTTTTGTTTTTTTTTCATTTTGAGATAACTTAGTCTTGTTTTGCACATTTTTTCTGACTTAAGTCAACTCTTTCATTTTTTTTAAATTTATCTATTTAATTTTTAAATTTCTTATTCAGTGTGGTTTTTCATATCCTCAAATGCTTACTTGAATGTTTAATTCTCTGTAAAGTGTAGATTCATAATTTTTTCATGCTTCTATGTTGTTTTCAGAATAGGTTTACTTGGTTGATTTGTGTGAAATTTTTTTCCTGATTTTTAAAAATATTTTCCTCTTCACACTGCTTTTGTTCATTTATGATATTGGAGAGTTTTACTAGTTCTTCATTTTAATGACATCATTTTCTGCAAGACTTGGAGAAATTAGGGTACATTAGCAGAGTTAGTTGTCTGTTTTCTTGTATTTTGCTTTGGTGTGCTGTGCGGGTTGTGGGTCTTTCAGTTTTGAGTGTGTGTGCATGTGGGCTTTTTTTTTTTTTTCACCTTTTGCCTTGCAAGATTTTAAATCTCTCCCTTTTACTTTTTTTTCCCTCCACCACCTACTACAATGCTAAAAGACACTTTTCCTTCATATTTGCCTTTTTAATTTCATAGAAATTATGTATTTAGAATCCTATCTTTTCATACCTCATCCATCCCTTTAAGCTAAACCTGTCCCTTTAAATTGTTTGCCTTGTCCTTGCTATGGGATCTGATATTTTTAAATAACACCTACTTTGGGGCGCCTGGGTGGCACAGCGGTTAAGCGTCTGCCTTCGGCTCAGGGCGTGATCCCAGTGTTATGGGATCGAGCCCCACATCAGGCTCCTCTGCTATAAGCCTGCTTCTTCCTTTCCCACTCCCCCTGCTTGTGTTCCCTCTCTCTCTGGCTGTCTCTATCTCTATCAGATAAATAAATAAAAATCTTTTTAAAAAATAAATAAATAAATAAATAAATAACACCTACTTTGAAATTCTTTCTCTGTAGTCTATGCTCTAACTTTTCTGGTTACTATTTTGGTATTTTAAACTTTAGGATAGTTTGAATGTTTTTGGTGGTTTCTCCAGCTGTCCCACAGGACCCTTTACTAATGTCCCTTCTTTGTCTTCCTTATGTTTTTTGTTGCTCAGCCTTTGTTTACCTCAAAGCCTACAGAGTGTAGAGGGGGAGCTGGCACTTGTTGGACCAAAATCCTAGGGGTTTTGAATTTTTTCTTTTTACTAACACTTGCCTTGCAGTTTTGGCATTCATTGTCCTCAAATAATGATGAGTAATTTTGCATAGAATTTTCATGGTTTGTGAATTATTTCATATTATTTGGGAAGGACTTTTGGGGAGGTTGACAATTACTACACATCCACCATTGTCTAGCAGTCCTTAAAATCCCCTTCATTAAGGGTTTAATATACCTTTTATACTGATCCTTACCTGCTAAACTCAGACTTCCTTGCTAGGAAGGACCTAAGATTTCATCTGGCTCCAGTAACATGCCTTACATATATGACACCTAAAGCTATACTGCTGGAAGTGTTAACTCGGATCATATTAGGTTTTATTCTCTATAGAAAATGCTCTTCCCACTTTCCCATATTATCTCACTAAACTTGTACTGAGCTCTAAGGTACTTATGAGCAGTAATATGTTATATATTAAAGTTTTATTCCTTTATATGGTAAAGTACAGTGCTGTCAGTAAAGAGGATAGAAATTAGAAATTTACACACACACACAAACATATATACATATAAATTCATATAGCTATAAGTTATGCCTATCTATATATCTATACACAAACACATGTACACACATAATGTACACATGTTTAATTCTATTTTATAAATGTTAATTTGCTTTTATATTTATGGCAGTTGGTCTTATCATCATTTTCCAATAGGGATGTTTTCCAAATATAAAACTCTATAGAACTTTATAACTTTATAGAACTGTGGAAATAGGCATTTTTTACGATAATTTTTTACAATAATTATACAAACTAGAGATGACAGGACATTTTGTATATTAATACAGATATAACCAAATCTGTATAACCAAAATTGTTTGTTACAAAAGTAAAATGCCTGTCCTAGTTGATCATGAGTATCATAGTCTTTTGAAAAATTAATTCGTAAGACAGTAGCTTATGAGATTAATTCCATTGAAAGTAATTCCATTGAAAGTAATTTTTTTGAAAGCATATTTTTTTTCTTAGTTTTTTTCACTTGGTATTTTGTACTTTTAAATTAAATCAATGTAATCATATATGTTCTCTTAAAGTAGAAAAAATTTCATGACAAACTCATATATAAATCCATGGCTCTCTGCTTGGGATCAGTATTTGCCCCTTTGGATCAGTACATCCCATCTCATATTCTACTAAATGTTCCCTGGAAATTAAGGTTAATATTTTCATAGATTAAAGCTAAAGTTTTTTTGGAGAGTTATGCTATGCATTAGTCAGTTACAGCTTCTGTAATAATATATATTTGATTTCTATGAGATTTCATAATCTTTAAAAGGATATGTCTATATTTCAACATAAAAATTGTGAGTAGCATGTCAATACATTTAAAAATTATTTACTAAAATTATTCACAATATATCACATAAAGAATTGGTGGGAAAATTTTAATTTTTAAAATTCAAATTCTCTTGAATTCAACAAACATAAAAGACCAAATTGCCTGAAAGTGAGAAAATGAATTTATGTCTTTACCTGACATAAAAAATCTATATACTCTTTACATATCTCAGGTGCTGAAACTGAATATGGAAATTTTTTATTCCATGGCTATTTCTTGCGAAAAGTAATCATTTGTTTAATCAAAGCTTTTAGGAAGATGTGTATAATACATGTGTATTAAATGAGAAGTCCCCTTTTAATGATACATTTTGCTTACATAGGATGTGTAAAATTAAAACAATGTTATTATGGAACAGTCAGGAGGGGTTAAATAATATGAACTTGTAATATGAACTTATAATAACCTTTCCATGAGACCAGGACCATGATTATGATCCATACATATTGTTGGATTCATTACTGCAAGCAGTGTATGCTTGCATTTTTGGTTTTCTTGGACAAGTCTTCCATTGGTAACAAGCAAAACTAAAACAAACAAACAAATAACTAGTTGGCGTATGAAGGAAAAGTTCCTGAAATTCGCACAGAGGTTTTTAGCATGAATGAACCATGAATTTGAGAAAAATATGCTGGAGGAAAAAGATATGCAGAAAATAAGATAACAAACTAATTTTAATAATTTTCAGTTAAATGATCAATATTTCCATGAAAAAGTGTCAGTAAACATTTGGAAATATGAAAACTGCCCATGTGGACAAAAAGCACTTATATTTATGTGGTAGAAGAAAATCTGTGAAAAAAGCCCCAAGACAAACTTATTAGTAAAAGAAAGAAATGAACTATGCAACCCAAAATATTTATTGGAGAGGATCCACAGAAGGAGATTGATAAATATCAGTCAGAGAGGTCGGGGGATTGGTACATAAATGTGTACAATAGTGAATTCAAGAGCAGAGAGATTCAACGAAGAGAAGAGCAATAACATCAAATGATTGGAAGTAAAATATATGAGGACAACAAAATGTGGTATATTTAGTGAATGTAACTAAAATAAATTGATGAGAAAGCACAGAACTTTTAGTGGCAATATATGGGAAGATTTAATCCAGAGTGCAAATATTTAAGAAATGAATGAGGGTGAGTTGGTGTTTTGGAACCTCTTGCCTTTAACACAATTGCAACAGAAGAGATAAGGGAGCCAAGGCCTTGAAAGTTTTTGAATTTTTGATTTTGGGAGAGTTGTTGGTTCCCTTCTATGTATATTTATGTTTTAACCACGAGAGGAACTTGAAAATGTTTAGGCCAAGAAGGACAAACTCTTAGAGGAAAAAGGTGATGTCACCCTCCTTGAAAATAGAAACATACAAAGAGAAAAAAATAAGTCAAATACAAAGTAGAGGAAATGACAAAGCCAAATGTCAAAGTGAATGAGCTTACCCTCTAGGTAAAATTAAGAGGATAGAAGTAAAAATGAGTGAACTTAATAAGAATTTAAGGAGAACAATATCAGTTGACCTTAATTTTCTTCATTAAAATTGGAATGTTACAGTGTTTAGAGTTCCCCAGTAACATCGAGGGTATGAGAAGAATAGAAAATTGCAATATTCCCGTTAGGGGAAATTGTCACTATTTTCTGGTGGATGTTATATATTCTTTTAAATAATTCACTAATAAGTGTAAAGAAATTTCTAAGTTTGGGGAGATAATTCATCAGAGTAGAGTGGTAAAAAAGAATCCAAATTATCTAAAGAGATATAATAATATCTGACCAGTCATTTTCCTAAAAGTCACTTCGATTTCTTCCACTGTTTAAATATAAAAGAAAACTGAAGTCTCTTAAAATAGTCTAAGATATAACAATCTATATGTTTGTTAACTAGATGTTCCCAAATCCTCTACAACATTGGAAATTCTTTTTTATTTAATTATATCAAGCCACCCTCCCCCCAATTTCTGAGGCTTCTTAGGAAACTTATCTGCCCATGTTCAAAACTCACACAAGATTTCTTGTTAAATTGTCATTACTTCACCCATGATCTCACCAAATACAAGAGGGAATAAACTATTTTATAATACAGGCCAAAGAATAACTGAAAAATGTCTGCCAGGTATCATGTTTTTCTATTCTCTGGCCATTTCTCCGATCAGTGACAGTTCACCCTTTCCCCAGAGCCCTGTCCGAGATAGCCACATGTGGTTTAGCAGACTGTGCCCTGCACAGGGATGCTGAGCTGAAGGGCTGGCTGAAGGCTAAAATTCAGCCCAGAGCTGTGACCCAGGTTTGCTCTCATATGATGGAAAGGCATCTTTCCTAGTTCTACAAACAAAAAACGTGGAGTAGCATCAGCCATGGCCTCTTCCAGCCTCTTCCATAGACTTTTAAACTCCTCCTTCAGTAAAGATCATTCTTCCTCAACCCTCTATACCTTCCTAAATCTAAACTTTCCCAACTTCTGCCACCCCTTTGCACTGGATCTGAATTACAAATTCTTTTGCCCTATTTTGTGTAGACCCTATCTGGGCTGTATCCAGTGGCTTCAACTTTTTATGTAAGCTCACAGTAGAGTGGTTTTCTAAAACAAGTGTTCTTTTAAATATGATTTCTGCCTTCCTACAATTTTTAAATAAACATTTTTTCGGCCTTTAACTTTCTATTGTTTTGTGTGCTTCTAAATAAGAAACAAAACTAATATTTATGCCTCAATTTAAAGGACCCTTTTAGAACCATATGATAGTAGAAGGAGTTGAGCTTTCTTAGCTATAAGGGTTAGTGCTCCTCAAACTGCGTGTAGACCCAGGCATTAACTGTTTTTGGAATAAGGAATAGAAATAAATAGTACCAGAAAATAAACAAAAGGCCATTAATTCAAAGAAAAGTGAAGATAGTACAAAACAATGTATTTCATTTCCCTGAGTAATATAAGACATTTTTCCCATGAAAGAACATAAAGTTTCTTTGAAGATGTCAGCTAGAAAGGGACAGACTGATTCAGAACAGCTTTGGGAGGAAGTGTCAAGATCAATTCAGTCTGGCCTTGGCCCAAAGGAAACTTTTCTAATATACGTTAAAGCAATCTTAAGCAAGATGCCTAATTTTTCAGAGTTGGTTGGGATCATCAGGCATACAATAATATAAGAAGCAAATTATCCATTAGTAATTTAATGAAACAGCATCAGGGAATTGGCTGAATATTTTTGCTTTGCTTATCTCTGTGGTAAGTAGTCCTAGAATCTGTCTTCCAACCAACGTAAATACATTGGGCTCTAACACCAGGTTATGTTATAA
The DNA here is from genome assembly GCF_002007445.2 of Ailuropoda melanoleuca. Classification (NCBI taxonomy): domain Eukaryota; kingdom Metazoa; phylum Chordata; class Mammalia; order Carnivora; family Ursidae; genus Ailuropoda; species Ailuropoda melanoleuca. The sequence continues at coordinate 53,192,977 of NC_048226.1, forward strand.
TTTATTATGCAAGTAACCTTTCATTGAGCAGAACTTGCTAGCTGCTTTCTTTTCCCTTGGGGTAGTATTAAAACACGTTTCTGTGCCTAAACAGGGACTTTGCATTTGTTCCAGGAACCGTTCTATATATACTTCATTGGCAAGCACCACCACAATGAAAAGATATAATGGATTTGTATTAATTATTTCTATGTGGGTGGTTTTCTCCAAAGTAGTGGAATACACTTGTATGTGAGGGTATATTTAAATAATGTTAAATACTTCTATAGAGTTTGCAGTAACTATAATAAGGTAACAAGTCAAATTCGTCTTTCAGTTATAAAACTGCACAGATAATGATGCTGTCTAGTAGTTTGATGCTATTTTTGATGGCTGTATAATAATAAGATAGAGTGAGGTTTATATTATAAAAGAAAATAGATGTCTTTACATCAAATGAAGATAAATAGAAACTCTAATAAAATGATTATCATAACGTGGCAGGAGTCAGCATGTTGCACAGTAGTTCGCCTAATACTTAGACTATTTAAGGTTATTATTCTGGAAAATGCCCAAACCCAACTGCTCAGTTCATTCTGTTTCTCACTAGGCACATGTCTGGGTGAAAACCTTAAGTGCTTCTGGTTGTTTCGTTTTTCTTTTACACTCATAGGTTGAATAAAAGACTGAAATATGATTGAAAACCAAATCCCGATGTCCAGACCTTGTCTCACCTGTGCCCCTAAGTTAATAATTAGAAATGGTAGAAACTGAACCCTAGAGACTCTTCTAATACACAAATTTGCATTCCTTCCAACATCAGAAATAATACTCATACTGAGAGGCTATTAATGTTTTCCATGGAGCCTTTATACAACACATATAAGAGTCCTATAGCATAAAAGGAAAACCAAAGAAAGCTTATTATTGTAAGACTGAGTGCTTTAATGAATAGATGTGAAAAATTAAAACCACAGAATGTATCTATCTTCTGTTTGCACAATGTACATAGAGATATATCTTTTATATCCCAACAGAGGAAAATTTAAATATTAAGATAGTCATTTATATCACACAAGAGTGCAACTAAATATGCTTTAAATTTTAAGCTTCCCACAGTGCCCTGATAGAAATCCATAGCTGCTGAGGAAATAATCTATAACAATCGGCTGACCGACTGATCCTTATAATGGTAAGCTATCAGAATTCAATTTGGCCATTGTAAAGCCCGTAATTTAAACAGAGCACTGCTGGGATTTTCATAAGTTGAAGTTAAAAATAAGTGCCAGAAAAATCTTACTTTTATCATTTACACATCCAGTTTTTGATTATTCTAATTTCTAAAATACAGCCTTTTTATTAAAATTTTTTCTACCACTGTACAGTCAGAAATCAATTTCTAATGGAACTTGGTAAAGATATCCCTTTGTATAATAAAAAAAGCTACATATAATTAAAGATTTCTAAGATCAGAATGGATAGTTAAAGGAATATTCATAATTCTCTTGATGGTGGTATTTATACATTTTGATTTCTATTATCTGGAAAGATTTAGGTGTCAAATGGTTCTTGAAATTAAAGGTTTTCAGAGGCTCTTATATGCCTTTTACATTTACATGTATTCTGCCTAATTAGAAATATATTTCATAAAAACCTAAAACTTTATGGAAAATTATAAAGATACAATCAGATAATGACTGCTGGAAGAAATACAAATGTCCAGTAAACATTGGAAAACAGTTAATGGCACCTAGTAACATAAAATAAAAAACAAATTATAATGTATTATCATTATCTAAAAACTTGCCAAATACTTTAAAAGCATATTACTCAGTACTAATAAAGTTAGGTGAGTATTCTCATTCATACCTAGAAACCAGTCTCTTATAAGGACCATGAGTTTAAATTCATTATAATTACCTTGGTTTTACCCATTACATCCACTTCTAATCCTCAGGATATAATAAAAAATATACACATGAATATTTGTCCAAAATGTAATAACGATTATAATAGTGATGATGATAAGTAGCATTTAATAATAATTATTGTGTATCAAGTCCTTTTCTTAAAAGTTTTCACTATATTAACTCATTAATTATCACAACAATTCTAAGAAATTTGTGCTATTATTATCATCCCTGTTTATAAGAAAACTGAGGACCAGAGACTTTAAATAACTTGTCCAGACTCTTACAGTTATTCACAAATGTATTCAGATTACATACCACCCAGCCAATTCTTATTTCAGAGTATGTGATGTTACATCCACATTATTTTTAATAATAATAATAATGGCCAGAATGCTTTATAATAGTGAAATTATTTGCATAAACTAGGATATATAGCATATGACAAAATGATATGAAGTAATTAAAGCTTATTTTTGAAATTCTGATGATATGTCAAATAGCTGATATTTCATGAAATAAATAAGGGACTACAAAGCATCTAAATATGTTTGTAATTATTTATAAACCTATTCATATATATTGTAGCAAGAACACTGCTTTATATTTAGCAATTACAATTTATATTCAAGATGGAATAGTATTTTTTTCAGGGAAGTACTTCAATAATTTCTCCAAATATAAATTATGAGACACTGATGTCATTAGATAGTAAGAAACAAAAAAATAGGTAGATCCCTTTACAAGATATGTTATATCTTCCCCATTAAAAAATTAATTTGTGTATCTATATATTCATTCATGAACAGGATTTTAGGGTGAGGGAAGAGTGACATCAAGGCAAGGGAATGGACAAAGGGAAAAAAGAAGTGGGGTCCTGAAAAGAGAATGACAGAGAAGGAAATCAAGAGGGATTAAAGGCAAGGGAGAGAGGACTCAACACTGTAAAAGATTAAACCCTTCTATTAATGAGAATTTTTAAGAAAAAATAATCCAGTATTTAATTTTTTTTGTGGTTGCTATAGCAAATCTCTTCTGTTTCTCCTGAAACTCCAGTCAAAGCCTAAACAAGTTACCTCTTAGTTTTTTGCTTTTGTTTTCTTCATTTTTAACGAAAATTTGGTAGGATGAGTTAGCAAAAGTATCTTCAGACTTGAAAGATCCCATTCAGGTCTTTGATCAAATGTCACTTCACCATAATATCTTCCCAGACCACATTTTAGAAATTGCAACCTCCACCTTTGCAACCCTCTATCTTACTCCCCCTCTTTATTTTTCTCTGTAGCGCTCAATGCCATCTGACGTATGAGCTGTTATACTTACTTGTTTGCCTGTCTGCCCCTCATACTCTTTACCACCCTTGAAGTGTAACTTAGCAAGAATAAGATTCTATCTTTCTTTCTCACCGTTGTTTCTCCAGTGTTGTCCAACACAGAGTTGGTATTTACTGAATATTTTTGAATAAATAAAAGTATCCATGTCAGTAGTGGTGAACATAGATAAAGTACTAATCACAAATTGCAAAACAGAGAAAAAGAATACAGCAGAAAGCAGAAACCAAAGCCAGAAATGACTAGCTACCCTGAGTATATATAGCCAAAAATATGTATGTAAACATAAATATATTATTTAATGTATAAATATAATATATAACCATAAATTTTATGTATCTTGTATGCCCCCAGTGAATTCCCTAAGCTCTTGGAAAAGATATTGATTTCTCACAAGATGGGTAAACAATATTTGACTTATTCTTATATAAGTCTCATGAGATGAGGTCATTCAAGCTCACATAGGAAATGGAAATATGATTGGAGAATATATATCAAAATGTTACAAATTATTATTTCTCTGTTATGGAACTGTAAGCATTGTTTTATTCTTTATATATTTTACCCATTTAAAAATATGTGCTGTTTGTAATTAAAAAAATATTTAGAAAGGGGGAAATCTACAACCATCCACAAAGATGGGATAAAGAATTAAAGGCTTTCTCTCAACCTTCTTCATCTTAATCCGTTTGAAAATTGAACTAGTTAAAAGAAAAATGGCAATGCTACCTTCAGTAGTGGAGGATTTGAACACACAGTTATTAAGCAGCATATTCCTTTGTAGCTTGGTGAGTGAGTTTTTTTTTCAAAGCTGTGTAAACCCATAAGACAAAAGATTGGTCTGGTAAAAGAATTCTGGGGGACCTGGGCTACCTAGTCACAGAAAGTCTTTCCCTCATAAATAAATAATATCATAAATCATTAGAGTTGTAAATCCATTTTCGTTTAATTCTTTTTTTTACCTCTAACATTTTATATTGATTATTTTTCTTGAAATATGATCAGTTTTTTCAGAAGATTATCATAAAATGTACAAAAGCATGCAACCTTGATTTAATTAAGTCTAGGCTAATTTAAATTTTGGAATCAATTGATTTTAAATGCTGCACAAAGAAAAGCCCTTAAAAAGTGTAATAATTGGTCTTTATTTAACATCTGTGGAAATTTGTCTTTTTATTTATTTTTTAGTTGAAGCATAATTAACATACAGTTACATTAGTTTCAGGTGTGTGATATAGTGATTCAACAATTGTATACATTTCTCAGTACTCATCAAGATAAGTGTGCTTATAATCCCTTTTATCTAATTCTTTCACCCCCCCCCAACTTCCCCTCTGACAACCCCACATTTCTTCTCAGTATTTAAGAGTCTGGTTTTTGTTTTTTTCTTTGTTTTCTTTCTTAAATTCTACATATGAGTGAAATTGTATGGCATTTATCTTTCTCTGACTATTTCACTTAACATTATACCCTCTAGCTCCATCCATGTTGTCTCAAATGGCAAGATTTCATTTTTTATGGCTGAGTAATATCCCATTGTGTGATTTCTTTTTTATGTATGCATATGTGTGTGTGTGTGTGTGTGTGTGTGTGTACATCACACCTTCTTTATCCATTCATCTATGGATGGACATTTGGATTGCTTCCATATCTTGGTTATTGTAAATAATCTGCAGTAAACAAAGTGGTGCATATATCTTTTTGAGCTGGTGTTTTCATTTTCTTTGGGTAAATACCCAGTGGTAGAATTACTAACCATATGGTAATTCTATTTTTAATTTTTTGAGGAACCTCCATACTGTTTTCCACAGTTCTTGCACCAGTTTGCATTCCTGCCTGTGGAATTCTCACCCATTCCACATCTATGAAGATTTGTCTTTTCAACATTTGTTCTCCATTTTTAGATTAATACTTCTTTAATTTGGCTTTTTTCTGCTGTAGTTTCCCATTATTAAATAAATGAGCCAATATTTGTTGAACATCTCCTCCACACAAAATGAAGTATAAGAGTTAATTCAATATGATAATTCAATATATTCACATATAGAACAGTTAAGCAAGACCAGTAATAGGGTATTGAGCAACTGTGTAAGACCATATAAATAAGACTAGTTTCTATCCATTTGTTACCATTTCAAACAAAATGGATGGAAGTATTTAAATGGAAGTTTTGGAGGATGTATTAGTAATTGTAAATTTTAATATGTAAGCTATGTGGTATAGAGGATATTCACCTTAGGAAGACTTTGGGCACTGTGAACTGAATTGGAGTCACACTCCCAATCACCATAAAGTACAAGGTGAAAGGTATATAATCACGGATCCAGAGATAAGTTTTAAACCACCTTGGAAGAGATAACACACAGTTGTTTCAGAAATGAGCTCCAAATCAAATCACAAGGGGATTCACTAGGAATTGCAGGTGTTGATTTGTTCTTGAGGTGCTTTTCCTATGGGCTACTGTATGGAAGGCTCTGCACATTGCAAAGCAACAGGGGTTTTTAGACTGTCGTTATGAGCAGGGCTGGGAAGGCAGGCAGCAGCTAATAACCTCTAGATGTTCAAGGTAGAATTAGGTTGGAGAAAGTAGGATTGCACCAACACACACACACACACACACACAAAATACAAATAGAAGCAGAGAAAAAGCAGGGCCTCTGAAGGAGCTCGGATTGTGTTAGATTTTGGCTTTAGAATTTGTAGTATATCTGTCCTTGGAAAACTTGTTTAACCTTGATCTTTAGAGTCACTATGTAAAAAGCAAAAATAATTGTAATTTCTCAGGGTTCTTGTTAGTAAAGTGTCTATCTTTAGCACTCAATAACAATGATGATGTGGCAATTTAAAAAATGGTTTCCATAGGTAGATTTCGAAGAGGAAATCAGAGTTCCTTTTACAAAATAAAGTAGAGGTGATTTCATCTTATACAGAGAAACTGTCCACTCTGCTGACATTTCTTTCTAGGGGGTTTAGGGCAGTGTTTATACCAGGAGACAAGAGTATCAGTTTTTGTTAAGCTACAGCTTTCTGACATTTGAGAGTCCAAATATCTCATATGGGATGTTTTGATGATTAATTGTAATCCACCGTACCCCCCAGTATATTGGTTGATTCTTTATATTGGTTCTATTTATCTGGAGAATCCTGGCTAATACACAGGAGGAAAAGACAGAGGAAATGGTGGACCCAGTATTAGAACTTCACTAGCTTTAAAAGTTAAAGCTTTTTAAAAATTGAAGAAAACATTTCATATTAAGATATGTATTATAGTAAACTATTCTCTCATTGTCTTTACTGGAATATGGTGACTCCGAATGACTGTATTTTAGGTCTGGCAAGCATGAAGAAAATTACCTATCAATCCATTTTATCCTGAATGAAAACAGTCCACTGAATAAGGTCTTATAGATCTCTAGACTTACCCCACTGTTAGCTCTTATAGTCCCTGATGTGTGAGTCCTGATGTTATTGGCAAAACTAAAACATGCCAGGGGTGTCTGGGTGGCTCTGTCAGGCTGAGTGTCCTACTTTTGGTTTCAGCTCTGGTCATGGTCTCAGGGTCATGAGATGGAGCCCCATGACAGGCTCAGTGCAGAGTCTGCTTGAGATTCTCTGTCCCCTCACCTCGGCTTGCACTCGCTCTTTCTCCCTCTCTCTCTAAAAACAAATAAATAAAGTCTTTTTTTTTTAAAAGCTAAAACATGGCTGAGTTTGACTTTAAGGACTTTAAAAAGTGCTTTGAAGGGTCACTGTTTATTGGTTTATTTGCTGACTTATCTTGGCTTACCTTAAAGAGATCTTTAACTGCTGAAGAACATAGCTGAGGCAACTGAAATTTATGATATTTTTGCAGGTCGCCTTTAATGTAATTAGAGTTAATTATACATATATTTTATCCTACAGGTAATAAAGATGAATAAAGTAGATATTCTGTTCATTATACTTATATGCTATTTTTAGGTTCAAAATATAGGTACACACCATTTAAAGCTTCCATTGCATTCAGTCGTAGATTAGACAACTGTCCAAAATCTAGGATAGTATGAAGGAAGCCAGCGAATTTCGTTATTATTAGCCCCTCCACTTCTTCAATAAAGCTAATCTCTCCATTTAATCTACATGCATCTTAACCTTAAGAGACAACATATTTCAAGAAGGAAAAAAAAATTATCATGCCTCTTCAGATAACATTAAATTACCACAACAATGACTATTCTTTGTACCTGTTTTTCCTGAGACTAAATTAAATCCTTAGTTGAGAGCAATATTTTCAGAAACCTGTCACTTCTGGCTCTTTCTCCAAATAACTAAACTTGTTATTGCTGCTTTCAATTTCCACTCATTCTTGTCTTAGTTTTCTAAAAGCATGTCAAAATTCTTCAAACTGTGGCTCCTATACAGCACCTACTTAAGAGGTTATATATAATAAAATTTCTTTTTTCTACTTGACTCTTATTCTTGGACACTGATTCTTTAGTGACTCTTTTCATTTAATAATTCACAGTATGATCCATGATTTTACTGTAAAATTTACGTGCTTTAGTGTCTGTATGTTAATTTTAGCACAGAAAATTTTTTCTTTTTATTTTAGAGTTTGGCTTCATTTTATTATCATATTTTAGGGTTCATATAATCTTCCATAACATAAATTTGGGACATGATTAAGTTGAGGAAAAAACAGCAAGAGTAGATGTTGTGTCCAGGAGATATTTTATTTATTTGTTTGAGAGAGAAAGAGAGAAAGAGTGCAAGCAGGGGGAGGAGCAGAGGGGGATGGAGAGAGTGAGAGAATCTGAAGCTCACTCCACAATGAGCATGGAACCTAACACAGGGCTCAATCTCACGACTGCAGGATCATGACCTGAGCTGAAATCAGGAGTCAGACACTTAACCAACTGAGCCACCAAGGGGACTCCAGGAGATAATTTTAATAACAACAGAAATGTGGAGGTGGAAGGAGGATCATTAAATTAATAGAATTACTAGTGCTCTGAAGGCAAGTCAAGTATTACTGTTTTCCCTACTCCCTACCTCAGAATATCATTTTGCCTCCATTTCAACATAAGTTGGTAGTGCCAGGGTCATAACCTGTTAATAGATTTTTAGTTAGAGGAAGTGCAAAGTTATAATTTTCATCTGTTTACTCAGAAGACGCAAGTAATATTGAAGAGAAAACAATTTCAATGGGATTTAAATAGGTTGGTAACCGTATAAAGATTAGCATTTGCTGCCAGATTTCTTAAAATAGTATTGCTCTACTTTATAATTTGGGGATAATTATGGAATTTTTAGTAAGAAAAGTTGAACTGATTAATTATAAAATTAAAATGCTTAATTTAACACCAGTGATGAATTCTTGACCTTTAAATCTGTTGTTCCTACTTAAATATTTGGTATTCATTAATAATTCTTTTCACATCATTCAAATTACATTTGCTTCAAATTAAGCTGATTTTCAGTTATTATATCTTCAAGATAGACAATCACTGTTGTTACAAAATGGGATTCCTTTGCAAATCTCAATACTACTATATCATGGCTAAATAACCCTCACATCTTCATTCCTAAGTCACCTTGATTCATTTATTGCCTGGTTTTCATTATCTTAATTCTTTTTTTTTCCACTCCACTTGTCTGAGTCATAATTTGCAGAAGAAATCATGGAAAGTATAAGTGAATTTGTGGCTTGTTTTTTTTCCCTAGTTCTTCAAAAAATCCTTGATGTTTCTGAAGAAATTTTCAAACCTTTCTCATGGTCTGTCTCTTCAGGGAACCCAAAGATCTTTCTTGTTTTTTATTTATTTGACAGAGAGAGAGAGAGACAGCCAGCGAGAGAGAGAACACAAGCAGGGGGAGTGGGAGAGGAAGAAGCAGGCTCCCAGTGGAAGAGCCTGATGTGGGGCTCGATCCCAGATCTCTGGGATCATGCCCTGAGCCAAAGGCAGAAGCTTAAAGACTGAGCCACCCAGGCACCCCCCAAAGATCTTTCTTGTTAACCTATGAAAATATAGAGAAAAAATTGAATACTTATGTAAATAAAAACATCAGTAACTTATACCATGCTCAGTACCATCTATTAAAACTGTTTAACCTTTCAGTATCATGCCAAAAGAATAGGAGTCCTGTATTTAGTATAAACCTGTTGTGATTTTACCTTTATCTTTCATGAAACACAGAGACCTTTTTATTGGGTAACCAAGTCATACCAATAACTTACATTGCTTACAATCTCTTTACTCTAAAGAGATTTTTTTTTTTTTACTCTTTTACTCTTAAAAAGTGTTCTTGGTCATGTTTCAACAGCTGGTCATTTGAACTTCAGGTTTGGAATTTACGTTTCCTGTTTTCACTATCTATATTTGTATCTGTAGTTGTATCTTCATCTACATCTCTATATCTCTGACTATGTCTATATATTTATCACCTATATATTTTAGCCTGATTTTCTACTGTCTTGAGTTTTATTGCTATTTGATATATTTTTTATTTGACATTTTAGTTTGGAGTAAGTTAGTTGGCTCAGTTCGATATCTATTAGAAAGAGCCAGTTCCTTTTTGTGAAACAATTGACCAGATAAAGAAAAAGAGAGAGAGAAGCATAAGAGTGGGGGAAGGTGGGGGGGGTAAATAGGGGAAGAGATGGGAGGGTATGGAGTGAGGGAGGAAGGAAAGGGGGAAAATATTCTCTCTCTGATTTGTTTTAAGTCACTGACAAACTATCACAAGATACATTGTTAAATTTCTTACTGAAAACTGGATAGGCTTTCTGGCATAACTATGAACAAAAAATACACCAAAGCAAGGAAATAAGTTCAGTTCCCCATAAGTTGATTTTACTACATTCTGATGTCCCCTAGTGATTGTATATTTCTTCTTGCATGTACTGTCAAGTAACTGACAAATAATCAAGGTTTCTAGTAATATTGTCCTCAAGAAACTAGGGATTTAAGATTATAGTTAATATGTTAATATTTTAAATATTACCCTAAAAACAATTTCTTATATATTTTTAAGGAAGAAACTTTAAAAAGTGTTATTTTACTTTTGATAGGCCCAGTGGAAATTCTATACATAGAAAATTTCTAGCACCTTGTACACAGGAATAATTTATAATTGTTGCAGAAGTGGTTTATTGGGAGACAAAATAGTTGAGCAACTAAGAGTATGAACTTTGAAATCAGAACTGGATTCAAGGATCTTTTGTTGTATCTTACTTCCTTTTTTATAAAATTTAATCATTTACTGCAAATAGGGATATTATGACCATTAAATAAGATAATGCACTTAAAGTGATATTGATTTAATATCAGCTATTACCAAATATACAATGCAGTAATTATTCTAATTTGATTTTTTATATTAGGGAGCAATCAAATCTCTTTCACTGAAGAACTTGAACAGAAGTAGACCAATTGATTTGCTCTAACTTTTCTTCTTGATATTTTAGTTTGGAGTAATGTAGTAAGTTCGGTTCTGTATCTATTTAAAAGAGATGATTCCTCCCTGTAAGAAACATATGAAAAATAGAAATGAAGAAGGGGGAGGGAGGAGGAAGGAAAGAAAGAAGGGAGGGAGGAAGGAAGGGAGGAGAAAGGAAAAGAAAGAGAGGAAAAATGTATGCCTAGACCTAGACATCAATTTCCTTCTTTTGATTTTTTCTATCTTCTGTCTCTGGCTGTTTCTTTATAGACTCCTCAAGATTCAAATCTATTCCTTAGATTCTTCTCATTTTGTTTTCTTCTTTCCGTGTCACCGGCTTCAATTACCATCTACATGCAGATAATTCCTATACTTAGAGTTTCTGCCCTACTATATCCTCTGATTTTGAGGTCTTTTTATACAATTTTCCTTTTGACAACTCCAATGGGATGCCTGAAAAACAAATGCAGCCTGCCCAAACTAAATCCATTAGCCATCCACTTATCTTCCAAAATGAATCATTTTCCAATGTCCCATTTAAATAAAAGTCAGTTCTGCAATCCAGAAAGTATAAGGTCATCAATAACATCTGTGTCTTTCCCACCAGTCCTTTTGCTATTCATTGTAAGATCTGTCAGTTTTTTCCTTAAATTTAACTTTGAATGTAAGTACTTCTTTCTATGTCCTTCACTATAGTTCTTGACAAACTATGTTTGTCTCTTGCCAGGACAAATTCCTGTGGGTTTCAATGACTGAAAATAATCTTCTGTGGTTGATTCTCCACCTTTTGGGCCTGCAGAGGCTAATTTGGTCTTTGTTTCAGGGCATGGCTCTCTGATCTCTGCCTCTGTTTCTGTGCCTTTGCCTTTCAAGTCTTTATTCCTTTTCTTGAAGGTTAGCACATGCAGATAGCCCTACCGCCTTTTTCCTGCCTGTAGAATCCCAGAAGTCTGACAGTCTTCTTTTATTTCATGCCATCTCTATGTCTTTCAATCCAGCCTAGCACGATTTCAGCAGATATAGCATTCTCAAAACTTTGTTATATTCTGCAAATGTCAAGGGTTTTGATACTATTAGACAAGAGGGTTTTTCATGGATCCATCCTGGATGACCCCATCTCTCTTCCTGGTTGAGAGTTGATTGAATCCAAGAGTCACACACCTGTTCACTTCAGCAAAAGTTGTCCAGGAACACATTTGTCCTTCTGTCCAGAGCATGCTTTCTCAATAGTGAATTTCCTAATTTTAAAATCTTTGTAATCTAGATAGGCCAGAACCCTCCAAAATCTTCTTCAAAGCTAATCTTTGACAAAGCAGGAAAGAATATCCAATGGAAAAAAGACAGTCTCTTCAACAAATGGTGTTGGGAAAATTGGACCCACATGCCATCTTCTTACACCATACACAAAAATAGACTCAAAATGGATGAAAGACCTACATGTGAGACAAAAATCCATCAAAATCCTAGAGGAGAACACAGGCAATAACCTCTTTGAACTCGGCCACAGCAACTTCTTGCTAGACACATCTCCAAAGGCAAGGGAAATAAAGGTAAAAATGAACTATTGGGATTTCATCAAGATAAGAAGCTTTTGCACAGCAAAGGAAACAGTGGACAAAACCAAAAGACAGCCTACAGAACAGGAGAAGATATTTGCAAATGACATATCAGATAAAAGGCTAGTATCCAAAATCTATAAAGAACTTATCAAACTCAACACCCAAAGAACAAATAATCCAGTCAATAAATGGGCAGAAGACATGAACAGACATTTCTCCAAGGAAGGCATCCAAGTGGCCAACAGACACCTGAAAAAGTGCTCAACCTTTCTTGGCATCAGGGAAATACAAATCAAAACCACAACGAGATACCACCTCACATCACTCAGAATGGCTAAAATTAATAAGTCAGGAAATGACAGATGTTGGCAAGGATGTGGAGAAAGGGGAACCCTCCTACACTGTTGGTGGGAATGCAAGCTGGTGCAGCCACTCTGGAAAACAGTATAGAGGTTCCTCAAAAAGTTGAAACTAGAGCTACCCTATGGCCCAGCAATTACACTACTGGATATTTACCCCAAAGATACAGACATAGTGAAAATAAGGGGCACATGCACCCCAGTGTTCCATAGCAGCAATGTCCACAATAGCCAAACTATGGAAGGAGCCCAGATGTCAATTGACAGAAGAATTGATAAAGAAGATGTGCTATATATAATGGAATATTACTCAGCCATCAAAAATGAAATCTTGCCATTTGCAACGATATGGATGGAACTAGAGGATATTATGCTAAGCGAAATAAGTCAATCAGAGAAAGATAGTTATCATATGATCTCACTGATATGTGGAATTTAAGAAACAAAAGAGAGGATCCTAGGGGAAGAGAGGAAAAAATTAAAGAAGACGAAACCAGAGAGGGAGACAAATAATAGGAGACTCTTAATCATAGGAAGTAAACTGAGAGTTGTTGGAGGGGAGGGAGATGGGAGGATGGGGTAACTGGGTGATGGACATTAAGGAGGGCATGTGATGTAATGAGCACTGGGTATTATATAAGACTGATGAATCACTGACCTCTACCTCTGAAACCAATAATACACTATGTATCAATTAATTGAATTTTAATTAATAAATAATAAATAAAGAAAGAAATACAAAGAGTATGGTCTGGAGACTTTCAGTTAGCATAGCAGATTTCCTAAGTGAAATCTAAGCTCATTAAAATGGGAAATGAATCCCTTCCATTAAAAACAACTAAAAATTCCGGATAATTTTATATTTCTAATGTTTTAAAGGTCTTGCAAACAAGGAATTTACAGATGCCAAAATGAAACAAAAACAGGAATCCTAGGAAGTACATTCCCGGAACTGGCTTTTATCCTAAGGGTGTTTGCTCAATTGTAGTGAACTTTAATCTTTGTTTTGCTTGATGTTCAAGACACACAGAAGGAAATGAAGTCTAGGGCCCACCCAAGCTGGGAGGGAAATAGGAAGGGCCCATATAAAGCTCAGTTCCCAAAAGGATAGATCTTAAAGAGCCAACAAGAAAAGAAACCACAGTGCAGAAAGAGAAAGCAGGAGCTCCCGTAGAATGTCAATGGGATTATAAAACAGCATTACCACTTTGGAAGATGGTCCCAAAGTTTCCTATGAAACTAAACATAAAACTATGCTATGACCCAGAAATTCTATTCCTGAGATCTTTATCCAAATAATGAAAACATATGTCTCAAAATTCACTTGTACAGGAATATTCATAAAAGCTTTATTTATAGTAATCCCGAATTGGAAACAGCTCAAGTGTTCACCAACACAAGAATGGATAAACAAATTTTGGTATATGTATACAATAGAATACTAGCTAGCAATAAAGAACAAACTACTGATACACTTAACAACATGAATACATTTCAAAAACATAATGCTAAGTGAAAGCCTCACACAAAAGAGCACAAAATGTATGATCCTATTTATATGAAATTCTAGAATGTACTAAACTAATTTAAGAAGGAAAAAATCAGAATAATTCATTATTCTAGGGTTAGAGATAGGGAACATGGACTCATTGGAAAGGGTAGGAGAAGACTTTCTGCTGTGATGTTAATGTTATATATCTTGATAAAACTGAAACTCATAAAGAAAAAAAGCACTGTGCTGTTGCTTTTTTGCTTCCAAATTCCTCCCTCAGTTTATCTTTTTCTACTGAGATTTCACCGTAAGTATCAAGAAGAAACCAGGTGGCATCTTACACACTTGTGTATATATATATATATACACATATATATGTATATATATATAGTTTTATATATAACATTCCTAAAAAAATTTTCATTTCACATTTCAGCATTCCTAAATTGAAATATATCCTATGATGGATGTGCATAGTTAATTTGATTAGATTTCTTTTTTTCCCTAAAATATGTTATTAAATTATATTGGCCATTTCTTTGAATCAAAGAAATATACTAATTTAAGTATTCTTGACTCATTGGTTTTGGACCAAAAATTAATAAGAGGAAAATTTCCAAAAATCAGTTGTATGTGTGTAGGTGGCATAGGTGTTTGGTGTTTGTATGGGTATGACTTTAAAAAATCAACTAATAATTTTTAGGATGAATGAAAATGGTTTAGAGAAATTTATGTGAGAAATATACAAAGATATAAATTGACCATAGATAAGTTGCCAACAGTAACCAAACAGTGTTTGCCAAAAAATAAATAAATAATAAAAAAATTGTGCGTTGTTACAACTTTCCACCTTAAAATAACAGATAATGCTGTGCTCTTTTCAGTCAGTTCACTTCTGAATCACTGTTTAATACAGAGCACCGTGCTTTATGATTGACACTGATAAAACAGGGCATATGCAGAGAGAGAGATTAATTAATGCCTTTGAGGAGAGCAAGAATACTTCAAAGAATTGAGGGTTAGCTTGGAGAAGAGAAGGTGAATAGGAAGATTCTGAGTTATTTTTGAAAACTTGAAATTATTCCAAAGAGTTGGACTAATTACAAGGTTTCTAGGCAGGGCCAGAAGACAGAACCAGTGAACATTGTATTATTTTATATTATAGTCATTATTATTACCATAAGTTTATTATTATAAATTTATCACTGTTCTGTATTTCAGAAATCAGGGTGGGCTTGGTTGTTTGCTTTGGGTCTCAGAGGGCAGAGGTGGACTCTTACCTGGTGTTTCTGGAGGAGAATCCACTGTCAAGCTCCCTCAGTTTGTTGTCAGAATTCACTCCCGTGCATTTTAGGGCTGAAGGCCTTCTTTCCTTACTGGTTTTCACCTGGATATTGTTCTCAGCTTCTAGAGGCCTCTTGTGCCCTCAGGTCTGTAGCCCCTTTATTTTCAAAGCAGCAATAGCAGATTGAGTCCTTCTCACGATTTAAGTCTCTCTGACCTTCACTTCTGCATTATGTCTTTTTGCCTGCAATGGGAGAAAATACTCTTGTTTTTAAGGCCTTATGTTAACACACTAGTCCCCCCTAATAGTTTATGACAGTCTACCCCTCTCAAAATCCTTAACCTTATTAGCATCTGCAAAGTGCTTTTTGCCGTATAATATGACATAGACACAGGTTCCGGGATCTAGAGGTAGATATTTTTGCAAGGTCATTTTGCTGCCACAATCATAAATACGAGTTTCAGAAAAGCAGCTTTTGGTTCAGTGTGAAGAACTTTCAGTAAAAAAAATTGTACTCAACACTGGGATTTTATTTGCCTTAGAAAGAGCCTCTGCTTCCCAGAAGTGTTCAAAAGCAAGTCCATTTCTTGGACTTTGAGAGATAAATATTCCTATATGCAGGTCCATTGCAAGATTTTTAGTTCAATTATCAAATATATATGATTAAATGTAATTAAAATTCCTTTAAATAATTACTACCTTCCCTTACTGTTTTAATTATTTGGAAATCTTCTCACATTTGAAAAATACATGTTTTTTGCAGGGTCCCTTGCATTTTTTTTCCTGCTTTTTACTACACTTAAGTGATAAGAAAAATATTCTTATTCTTCTAATCATAGGCCTGGATTCAACGGTGGGTAAGAATCCCAAAGAGTTTTCCCAACCTGATTAGGTCTACTCTGTGACTTTAAAACTTATATTAGCCATTTTCAACATTAAAAAAGAAGTGAAGACTTGCAATTTTGCCATGAATTTAGCTTTTATGTCAACTTGCAGACCTTTAAACTCTATTTTATCTAAGTTTTGTCTTGCATTACATGATTTTAGAATAATAAGCATAGAAGAATAATTATATGTGCAAAAAAAGACCGGACTCATAATTATATCACCTACTGTTTATAACATTACACATTATTTCTTAAAACGACACTGAAATAAATCTGTAGAAAGTGAAATCCTAAGATTTTATTGTCCATACACCGGCTTAAAAAAATACATTATTGACACTGGCAATAATTATTCTGGGAAAGAAAATTATAACCTTTAAAATGTCAAGCTGTTTAAACTTTTCAAATTTTAAAAACATAGTATTTGTGAGGTACTGTCAAGAATACTTAACTAATAAGAGCTCTATTGGAATGTGCTGACAGTAGGCTGACAACTCTAAGCCAGAGCAGGATCAAGGCGGCTTAGAACCTTGTAGCAATTATCTATGTAAGTCATATAATGGTCTTCTAAATGTCATGTTTGCAGGAAGGATAGGAAGAGATCCCTTAATGAGATACAGGGTGCCTGTGTTCAAGGACTCTAAATTGTGACTGCCATTAATAAGTGGTGGCAGTTTAATAGGATATATTGCCACACTGGAATTATGAAAATTTTGGAGATTTTGCAGTGGACTTTCAAAATGCCTTTATCTTCAAATACCAAGAGTCCTTGCCTAACATGTAAAATTGCTTGGTGCTGAATCATATCTAGGTATCACTTTTTTTTTTTTCATTTTGGAAAGGATTTTGATGTTGTACAAGTCAATGAACAGCTGAACTAAAATGAACACAAACTGTCACTTCAAGAATTCATCTCCATGGCAAATAATGAAGCTGGAATAAAAAAGGAAACAAAACATATTTCCTGTCAGTCACCTGTCAGGGTGTTTATTTGTTTCTTTAAGCAGAGTACTTAGATAATAGCAGGGGAAACAGATTTTCACTTACAATGTTGTTTAATAAAGAACTTGGGTGAACTGAGGATATTTTCATTTCTTTCTTAGGTAATTCCAAAATAAAATTCTTCCATGATTCTAAAGAAGTCAGAAAACATTTTCTTCAAGTTGTCCTACCCATAGGAGAAGGTAAATAAGCTAAAATATAAATGAAAAAGTAAACTAAATGAATAAAATAAATTTGTAAGAAATAAAAGATCCTAACTTGTGCTTTTCTGCACTTGCATTTTTAGGCTAGTGATGTCTGATGTAAATGAAAGCAGACTCATGTTGTTTGACATAAAATATCTTTTATTATTTATTTTAACTGGCTTCAAACTTGGTAATCACATGAATGAGATCACATGATTTAGGTAGCCGTTCTTTTCATGGGGAAGGAAAAATCTAGCCTTAGAGATATTTCCATACCAAAGGCCACCAAAATGAATTACTCAAATCATCCCACTTAGAGCCTTCTATTCATTCATAAAATACTTTTGTAATCTGAGGGTATTAGGGCACAAATTATGGACAGGAAAACAAATGAGGTAACACATTTCAGGTACTACCTAAAGAGGTGCTTTTCTTGTAAATTACAGTCAGATTCATTGTAGCAGGTAGGTGACCCTCCTTAAGATTCACTCTTGAAAACTAGGACCTTCATGCCAGTTTTAAGATGCCCGCGTTCTGTTGCAGTTTATCAATCTGCAGACGTTTGGTTCTTGAATTATATGCTCAATATTCTCTTTCTCCGTTTCCTCAATATATGTTGAGCTCCAAAATGTGTTACTCTTAATTCCAATTCTTGTACATACTGAATGAAAACTTTCCTTTTATAGTTACTTAGTTTCTTCCTCTATTCCCTAACACTATCTGGCCTTTTCTTTCCTCTTCTCTTCCATTGCTTCTCCACTCATTATCATGATATAACATTTCTGGGGGCACCTGTGACTCAGTGGGTTCAGTGTCTGCCTTTGGCTCAGGTCATGATCCTGAGGTCTTGGGATCAAGCACTGTTTTAGGTTCCATGCTAGGTGGAGAGCCACCTTCTCCCTCTGCCCCTTCCCCATGACTTGTGTGCTGGTTCGCGCTCTCTCTCTCTCTCAAATAAATAAATAAAATCTTAAAAAAAAAAAAGATATAACACATCTGTCTGATTAGCCCCTCCTGGTCTTTTAAATTTGCCCTAATTGTAGTTTTAAATCACAAAGGAAATAAAGGTCGTTTCCCTACATTAAAATGTTATATAATTCATGTACACATTAATATTTGGTGTAAATTTATTCCTGGAGACCTTTCTTCAGTATTTCCCAGAAGAATTTTGCAACGTTGACATGAAGATCATTTGAGATTTTAGGGGACATATAAACCATATAATTTATACCTTTAGTTTTAAATTTAATTAGTATCATGTTTACATGTTATAGACAGTTCTCTAAGAAGTAAGCTTTCTCACTGAAATGATAGGGTGTTTTTTTTTTAAGATTTTATTTATTTATTTATTGGGGGGAAGGGCAGAAGGAGAGGGAGAGACAGCATCTCAAGCAGACTCCACACTGAGCGTGGACCCCAACACAGGGCTTGACCTCATGACCCTGGGATCATGACCTGAGTCAACATCAAGAGTTAGATGCCTAACCTACTGAGCCATCCAGGTATCCCTGAAATGGTAGTTTAGAAATAAACTATAAGAATATGTAAAATAATCACAATTGTTATTTTTATCATGTCTGAATCTTCCCAATAGTTTTCTCTAATTAAAGAAAATGTGGTTATTCTGGAAAAAACCTTTGTTTGATCCATTAAATAAAAATAAAATATCAAAAAAGTGTGTAATTTGTGATCCCATTCTGTTTAATCAGAATGGTACCTCTTTTCCCTAAAAAGAAAAGGAAGCAGGCAGGCAAGAAAAATAAGAAACAACATTGTCAACTCACGTCTCTAATATGAAAGATTTTAAGAATTAGGGATTACTCTAATTGTATGTGAAGAGAAATTGGCATATAATTAAATACTCTGTGGCTGCATGTATAAAATTCCTAATGGATAAATGCATAAACTTTCATATTGTTTTATATATTCACTTCTTGGAGGGTCAAAATATACACTAAGATATTAAAAGCTCTGAAAGCCTGTAGTATGGAAATCTACACTAAATCTTTCTCAAACTTATTTGACCATGAGCCTTCTGTATATTATTCTTTATAACCATTATTGACACTTCACAAAACAGTCATAAAATAATAATAAATCCCAAGTCTCAGGTCAGAGCTATTGATTAATTAAAAAAAACTATCTCAGAAGTTATTAGTTTGATTCTTAGCCAGTAGCTTTTACGTCTTTGAACTTCAGTGTGCTTATCCTACAAAATGAGTATCATGCAAATGATACCTACCTAACATGGTAACTGTTAAAAATTAAGCAAGTATGCAGAATTTAATTATAAACTGTAAGGCACAAAGCAATTGGTTAAGTAGAAAAATGTATATTTTGAGAAGTTTCATTTTGGAGTTAGACTTATCTTCAAATCCTCACTATGCCATTTGCTACCTATGTGGCACTTTGCAAACCATCTTTCAATTTGTGAACATAAGTTTCCTTATTAACTGAGGTTAATAAACTTACATTGAAAGAACTGGAGACAAAAGACCAAAGATCTATAATACATTGTTTTCCAATATATGGTAATTTAATTTGGACTTTTATTTTTTAAAACTGTAGTATTTGTTGTGGGTATCAGGGATGTGGAAGACTGAAAAAATGCATGCATTATCAGAAATCTTGTAAAAAGAGAACATTTCATTTTTCTCACAATATGAAAGAATAAATTACTATTGGTTTCAGCGTTTTCCAAGAAAAAGAATAAAGAAGACCGTGCTAAAAATGGCAAGCCATTCTGTTTACCAGACCATTGAAAATAAAAATAATTATGATAAAATAATGCTAAATTTAAGAGTTGATATTGTGTGTCATACATTCTGATAAGAATTCTATATTGTATATCTATTTAACTCCTTGAAGCGGCTCTATGACGGTATTATTTTTTTTTCTTTAAAGGACTCAGATATATAAATGTAGTAGTCAATAGAACTTTTCCTCAATTATTTGCAATACCTTTCCAGCTGAACACAGTTTAGGAGTACTTGCTAAGTGGCTAACTGTAACTGTGGTCAGTGACTTTTGACTAAAAGTCAAGAATTTAATCGCCAGTTCAAAGTCTTCTAAAGCTTTCTTTGGTTTCTGGAATAATTATAGAGAATATTCAACTATGGCTGCCATTCAGCTTTTCCATGAATGACTGGAATGAACAGTTTACATTTTTTAAAATAAACCCGGATGGACATGCAGCAGGAGAAAAACAATAAACTCTAATATATCAGAAATATATTCATAGTAGTATAGCTATTAAATGAAGAATCCAGTATTTGAACTGTTCTGTAATACCAGAACTTCTGCTCATATTCTTTTACCTATTCTACCTTCCCATATAAGTACAGTATAGGTAAATTTAAGAATTATGAAAAACATTGTCTAATGACACATGGACTGAATCAGTAGTGCCCATTATTACAGGTGTTACTGTCAAAGCATATATAAGCAGGCTTAGTAAGTATTTTCGTGAAGATTAATGATAAAATGATGAAAGAATACATTAGAAACCCAAAGAAGCTCAGCTGTAGGTTGGGTATACATATCCCATTGAAAAAAATAAGTGATGATTCAAAGTTTAGTTTCCTTAAGGGCCAGCTCAACTTCATCTCTGTTTCATAGAATTATACTAATTTTCATACTCCAAGTAGAGTTTTTGTATAGGACTGTCATAGTGACATGTAAGGGTAGTGAAAAACATCTATCATAGTAGCACTCAAAAGAGTACTTTTACCAAGTTTCTTCTCAGGACTTTTTTAAACCACAGAAATGATTTAAAAGCCTATTAAAAGATGCAAAACTAAGTGATCAGTCTTACAAAAGAAAATGGAAAAGTAAAACCAAGATTGGCTGAGCTGGTAACTTAGACTAACAAAATTTAATTTAGAGAAAATACAACTTTGACTTAGCAAATAATAATTTTAGGGTTTGGGGATAGAGATTTTGAAAGATTTTTGGCAAAGTTATTGCTAGGCCTCTATTCTAAAAGATTTACATTTTCAATAACACAAATTATAGAATACAGAAAAAGTAGGAAGATGTCGTTTATCAGAAGAGACAGAAAGCAGACATATCCTGTACAGCAGAGAAATTAGCTGGAGACGTATTACCATGAAATATCTTGAAATAATACTCAACAAGAACCTCAGAATTTAATGTTTTTGTATCTTATTAAAGCAATGCTTTGTATTTTGCAGCAATTTTGTACTTGGATTTCTAAATACTTTAGAAGCAGATTATTCTTTTCATTATTCTATAAATGTGAAATAGAACTACAGCTAAATTGGTAAAAGCTTTTAAAGTCACAACACATAAATATAAATTGAAGTGAAACCAAAGACTGCAGATTTCAACCCGGTGTATATAAGGCAAAGATACATTAATTTTAATTCAACTCATACCTTTCTTTGATTATGATAAATAACTACACATCACAGAAGAATAATCCTTCAAAGACAAGTGACCAGTTTTAATTCAAGGAATATTTTATTTTCTTTATTCATTTATATTGAGTTTTAAAATTCTAAAATTTAAAATAAATGCTTTACAGGGCACCTGGCTGGCTCATTTGGTAGAGCGTGTGACTCTCTTGATCTCCAAGATGTGAATTAGAGCCCCACCTTGGGTGTAGAGATTATTTAAAAATACATTCCGTTTTTTTTTAAGATTTTATTTATTTATCTGAGAGAGAGAGAGCATGAGAGGGAAGAGGGTCAGAGGGAGAAGCAGACATTCCAATGAGCCCGACACAGGGCTCAATCCCAGGGCTCCGAAATCATGATCTGAGCCGAAGGCAGATGCCCAACCAACTGAGCTACCGAGGCATCCCTTAAAAATAAATTCTTAAAAAATAAAAAAAAATTAAAAATGCTTTATGACCATTCTTAAAAGAGATGTATTTCATTGTGAACTTTTATCCAAGATTATTTTTATAATATCATTGTAGCCATTTGAGTAAAATAAAATTTAAACTGTCTTATAGACAAAAATGATATTTTTCCCTTTTCTATTAATTATTATATTACATTGAGCTCCAAAATTATTACCTTGAATGTAATACCGATTCTTTGTTTCTCTGTGTTGTTATGACTGATTGCCCAATGCCTAAAAGCCCTGTAAATGAGGACTTTCTGAATACATAATGGTATCAATTACATTTATGAAAGTAGTTAAGCCAGTCTGTCATTGTAGGTAAAAATGCTGGAATGTAGCAGTGTAAATACCTGCTATACAGGCATCACACTTCCTGATTTCAAGCTATAGTACAAAGAGTTAGCAATTAAAACAGTATGGCACTGGCATGAAAATAGACACATAGACCAGTGGAACAGAATAAAGAGCCCAGAAATAAACGATTGCATATACAGTCAACTCATATTTGACAGGGGAACCAGGAATATTCAGTGGGGAAAGGATAGCCTCTTCAACAAAGGATGTTAGGAAAACTGGATAACCACAATTGGACCCCTACCTTATACCACTCAAAAAATTATCTCAAAGTGGATTAAAGACTTAAAAATAAGACCTGATACCATAAAATTAGAAGGAATGATAGGGAAGAAGCTCTTTGACATTGTTCTTGGCTTGCTTGCATTCTTTCTTTCTCTCTCTCTCTTTTTTTTTTTTTTGGTATGACTCCAAAAGCACAAACAATAAAAGCAAAAATCATAAAAGTGAGACTACATAAACAAAAGTTTCTGCACAGCAAAAGAAACCATCAACACAATGAAAAGACAACCTACGTATAGCAGAAAATATTTGCCAACCATATATTGGATAAATGATTACTATCCAAAATACAGAAAGAACTTATGCAACTTAATAATGAAACTGTAATCAAATAAAAAATGGTCAGAGGAACTAAATAGTTTTTCAAAGAAGACATACACATTGTCAACAGGTACATGCAAAGATGTTCAGCATAACTAATATCAGGAAAATGAAAATCAAAATCACAATGAGAAATCACCTCTCACCTATTAGAGTGGCTATCATCAAGAGGACAAGAGATAACAAGTATTGGTGAGGATGTGAATAAAGGAAACCCTAAGATACTTTTGGTGAGAATATAATTTGGTTCAACCATTATGGAAAATGGTATTGCATTTCCCAAAAAAATTAAAAATAAAATTACCACATGATCCAGAAGTTCCACTTTTGAGTATATACACTAAGCAATTGAAAACAGGATATGCAAGAAATACCCACACTCCCATGTTAATTGCAGCATCATTTACAATAACCTAGATATGGAAACAACTGGCATCTGTCAACAAATGAATGAATAAAGTAGATGTCGTCTGTACATACAATGGAATATTATTCAGTCATGAGAAATAAGTAGATCTTGCCATTTGCACAACGTAGGTGGACCATGAGTTCATTATGCCAAGTGAGATATGTCAGACAGAGCAAGACAGATGCTGAATGATGTTACTTATAAGTGGAATCTAAAAAAGCTGAACTTGTAAAAACAGAGTAGAATGGTGATTGGTAACCCTCATGTAGACTTCTGGTGCCATAACAGCTTAGCTTTTTCCTCTACTGCATCATACTTCACAAATCAGTCCTCTCATTAGTCTTACTCTCCAAACTTAGTCCTCAGCTCAGCAAGGCCATGTGCATATGCCCGGACTCCATATATCTATACCACAGACCAGAAAGTGCCTCAGCAGAAATTTGAGGCAAATATGGGGATCTCCTTATGTGCTCCCTTCTCTCATGTATCTCAGTCCTATACTACCTCTTTTCTAATACCTGAAAACAGCTGTTTTATAGATTTCTAAATACTGATTTCTTTCGAATGTTAGTAGGAAAGCAAGACTTATCCCTGTTACTCCAAGATGGTCAGAGGTTTTAAAGATGTTTAGTTATTCCTAAAGGTGCCATAGAAAGGGTGCATGTGAACGCATTTTCAAGAAGTTATATGACTTTTAATGTGACCAACTCCACTTAGAAATATGCATTGTGGAGGCTTCCATAGATGTTGAATTATTGGGGTGTTATGAAAGATAATGGGGCTAATATGTTTAATTGTAAAATTCTTTTAGTTCTCTAAAGAAAGATGTGTCATTTGAAGAAGAGGGACACCTGGTTGGCTTAGTCGGTTAAGCGTTTGCCTTTGGCTCTGGTCATGATCCCAGAGTCCCAGGATTGAGCCCGCATGGGGCTCCCTGCTCAGCAGGAATTCTGCCTCTCCCTCTGCCTTTCACCCTGCTCATGCTGTCTCTCTTGCTCTTTCTCAAATAAATAAATGGAATTTTTTAAAAAAGAAGAAGAAAACACCAACACCACTGCGACCACCATCCTACTCTTTAGTAAGCCAAAAAATTTTAACTTCACCCTCTGAAATGTGTAGGAATGAAATCTGATTGAAGGAAATGCCTTCAGGTTTGATAGTAATAGAGAATCTGAAAGGATAAGGATGTTTCTTAGTATTGCACAATCCTACTTATCAAAAGTAAAATTGAAATGAAAACTTCTAAAGACAAAATTTCCTTGGAGAGCCACTTCATTAAATTTAGTTATTATTCAAGGTTTGTTTAAGGATATTTTTACTATAAGCCAAACTTTGATTCCGTTTCAGAGATCAGACTAATAAATAGCCCAACTATTCCAGTAATTAAATCACAGCTTGATAAATACTTCCTCAGTTTAACAACTTTGCTAGAATAGATGCATATTTTAGGTAAAGAATAATTAAATATAGGTGACTAAAGACCTTTTTATTTTATTTTATTTAAGTTTTTTTAAAAAATTTTTTGACAGAGAGACAGAGAGGGAGCACAAGCAGAGGTAGTGGGAGAGGGAGAAGCAGACTTCCCACTGAGCAGGGAGCCCCATGTGGGGCCCGATCCCAGGACCCCGGGATCATGACCTGAGCTGAAGGCAGATGCTTAATGACTGAGCCACCCAGGCAGCCCAAAGGCCCTTTTATTTTATTGATATTTGTTTGCTTTTTAAATTTAATCCATCATGAATGTTCCTTTAGACTCCACGGGCTACTGACAGAAAATCAGCTAGCTGTCAAGCAGAGTTCATGTTACTGAAGCAATGTGAATTATTATTATTTTTTTATGTGAGGAAAAAGTAACACAAATGGAAAACAGCTTTCAGGCATAATTCAGTTCATTATTGTTTAATGCAATAGACAGAGGTAGAATCTTATGAAATATTAATTCCACTAAAAATAGAAGCACAGTCAGAGACATTTCTCTCAGTTCCTTACAGCAGTAGGGAAGCCAACATAAAGCTGTGTGATCGACAAGAGATTCTGTGTCACTGATCTTCACCTGGTCACAGAGTGGGTTTCAGAACAGTCACGTATTTGTGGGCAGTGATGTCCAAAGAGTCTTCCTTTTTTCTACATTCCAAACAGAATAACTATTAAACAGTGCTGGACAAATAATATGTCTAAAACCTTTAAGATATTATTATAGATTATTTACAAGGTAAATTTCATAATCAGTTAAAGAGTATTTGCTCTTCATGGTGGCCTTGACCTGATCTGGTTAACAAAGTAGTGATCCATAATTTAATTTTTTTCCCAAATGAAACAATGGATCTCTACTCCCAACAAGGAAAAAATAATGAGTTCTGATAAAGCTGGAATATTAATACATTCTTCCACTCTCCTAATTCCTTCTTAATCTGAACAAGTCTATTTAAAGCAGAATTTTACTTTTTATTCTCATCTGCAAAATATTTCCATAGCTTTCTATATTTTTTAATAGTTAAGAAATAGTATTATGGCATGTACTATAAGATCTTATGAACTGATTGTCTGTTTCTCCAGGTTTATCCAAAACATTTCCATTCTGTAGTCTGAATTTTATCCTTTATAATTTTCTTACATTGTGCTTTCTTGACCTCAGAATCTTTGCATTAACCCTTCCTCCTCCCCACTCTTTCTAGTTCTAGGACTCACTCATTTTTATTCTCTAAATTTCTCTAAATTTCATTCTTAATTTTCATTCTCTAAATTATAATTTCTAAATTAAGCATCATTTACTTCAGGGGGCATTCTCTAAACTCTTCTCTCATGAGTAGAATAAATTGTCTATTATTTGTTTTCTTACCTCTTTGTATTTTTTCATAACTCTTACCATTTAATTTTTAAATTTTTAAATTTTTTTTAAGATTTTATTTATTTTTTTGAGAGAGGGAGAGAGAAGGAGCAGGGGGAGAGGCAAAGGGAGAGGGAGAAGACTCCCCCTGAGTGGGGAGCTGGATGTGGGGCTCCATCCCGTAACTCCAGGACCATGACCTGAGCAGAAAGCAGATGCTTAACAGACTGAGGCATCCAGGTGCCCCAACTTTTACCATTTTAAATTAAACCTGTATCATGATTCTTTGATTAAAATGCATCCCTGTCATTATAATCTGAGCTCCATAAGGCTAAGTACGGTGTCAGTTTTGATTCATTTCTTCACTGAATGTCTAGAACACTAGGCATTATTTGTGGAATAAATGAATGAAGGGTTTTATTACTCCATGAACCACGGATTAGCAGTGGCATAGAAGGAAATAGTTTTCAGGCTAGCTATATCACCAGCAGAATTAGCACAAATATTTTCATTTAACCATTAGGCAACTCTTCATATGATACATATGAAAGATAAACAAATTGGCAATAAATCTGGTCCTAAGTTTCATTCATTTCATGATTTATTTATAAAGTTCGTTATTTGTTTCATACATGCAGGACTCTTTCCCCACTAAGAATCTACTACTTTATCTGCAATGATAGGTGCTCTGCAATATTTTTTCACATTCTTAATAAATTCTACTTTTTGGGTTATTTTATAGACATGTAATATATACTTGATTTATTATATTGAAGTAGATTTCACATCTCTACATCTTAATATGAAAAAAGCCAGTAAACACAGTTGAGAAAAAACATCACAGATACACATTTGATTATTTGTTCTTCCTACAGACAGGAAAAAAACAGTTTAGTACATTAAAAATCATACTTTAAATAAATTGTTTCCTCACTGTGGGGACACAGACATATAAACAGTGCATTGAGTCTCCCGTTTTCAAAGATTCTGAAGGTAGTGAGGGACAGAAGGAAATGGGCAGGGAGCACTATTTTCAGGCTGCTACTTAATAATCTCCGATTTCATTTGTGGTTATTTGTTGGGGAGAAGTATTCATGACAATCAGCAAGCAGCCTTCAGAGGAACTTAGGAGGTCTGTTTTGAGGTAGCCTGTGATGAGAAAATGGTAGTCATATAATAATAAGCGAAACATGATTCTCTACTTAAAAAAGAAATTTTAATGTGATCTATTCATTTTGTGCAGTTATAGGTAAGAGAAGCATAGAAATTAAAAATAAAATCACACACTATATATATAGAAATATATATATTTCTATATATATAGAAAGTGAGTTTTAAATTAATTCATATTAAAATCATGTTCCTTTTTAAATTTTATAATCAAATCTGTTTCCACATGAGTTTAGTAATTATAATAATTAAAATACTTAAATAATCTATGTTTTACATAATAAAAACCCTGTTTAAGTTTTCATAATACTCAAAATGGCATCTCTATCACAGTAATTTTCTTTCAAAGAGCAGAAAGATTATTGTCAGGAACATTTTATTTTGTAGAAAATGAGAAAATTAAAAGTGTAATGATCTTTTCTTACTTTCAAATTAAACCACCATAGGTATAAAATTGTCAATTGGACAAATAACTATATTTTGGGAATTACATTTTAAAACTCATGAATACCTTGTGTACTTGGAATTGTATTCAATTTGCAGCCACAAAGAAAAAAAACTGAATTTGTTCCCTTGACCGATAGGATTGTTTTATATACTGAAAGTTATTTAGAGCAAAACATATATTTTCTAACTCTCAAAGATTATTTTTTAATATGGTCATTGAATTAGTTTTGTGACTAACATATATGTATTAGGGTTCTCCAGAGAAGCAGACAATAAGATATATATAAATTAATTAATTATAGGAATTGGCTCACATGATTATAGAAGTTAAGAAGTCCTCATGATCTGCTTCCATAACTGGACGCCCAGGAAACTTGGTGGTGTAATTCAGTCTGGGTCCCAAAGCCTGAGAACTGAGAGCACTGATGTTTGAGGATAGAAGAAAATTAATGTCCCAGCTCAGACAAAGAGCAAAATTCGTATTTCCTCCACATTTTTGTTCTGTTCAGGCTTTTAACAGATTGGATGATGCCCACCCACTTTGGTGAGGGTGATCTTTACTGGTCTACCAATTCAAATGCAAATCTCTTTCAGAAACCCCTTCACTGATACACCCAGAAATAATACTTTACTTGTTACCTAAGCATTGTTTAGCACAGTAAAATAGACACAAAATTAACCATCACAATATAATTCCAGGATAATAAAATATGTGAGATAGGAAATTCCTACTGATATTCTTCCTAGATTCTCCATTATACCATTAAATTCCTTCATGGGTATCAGGCTTGAATTTCAATTGAATTGAACTTAATTGAGAATTCATTCCATTCTTACTTGGTTCCTTCTTTTTCTCACACCAAACCTATTTTACACAAGTAATTTTCTATCAGTAATTTATTCTTTAATATGTGTTCTCTTTTTTTCTTCCTCCTCCTCCTTTTTTTTTATTTATTTATTTTTAAAGATTTTATTTATTTATTTGACAGAGATAGAGACAGCCAGCGAGAGAGGGAACACAAGCAGGGGGAGTGGGAGAGGAAGAAGCAGGCTCATAGCAGAGGAGCCTGATGTGGGGCTCGATTCCATAACGCCGGGATCACGCCCTGAGCCGAAGGCAGATGCTTAACCGCTGTGCCACCCAGGCACCCCTCCTCCTTTAGTTCAAGAAGATGATTTACATACAATGTCCTAAAATAACTTAGTTGCTTTTTGTTGGTTGAATATAAACCTGGTTCACCAATAGTTTCACTCAAAAATTAAGCTTCTCTATGAACAACGTACTCTTGGGTGTAAATTTTAAATTATCTGTCCGGGTGTGTTGTACCACGAGACTTCTGGATTTACCCAGATGTAGAGGCACACTTTTCTGGGAACTTTGCATCAACTTGCAGTGTGGTATGTGTGCAATCTTTGTATATACCTGTGAGTTAGTAGCGGTGGAGCCTTCATTTCACACTCCGGCATCTTTTAGCCTATACACTCTCTTCCTTTTTTTGAAGTAGATTTTATTTTTCAAAGCAGTTCTAGATTCACAGTAATTTTGAGCAGAAAATATAGAGTTCCCATATCTCCTCTACAGCCACACATGTGGGTGGATCCTCTATTATCAACATCCCTTTCTCCCCCCAGAGTGGTACATTTTTGTTACAATTGATGAACCTACACTGACACATTAATATGGCCCAAGTCCATAATTTACATTAGGGTTCACTCTTGGTGTTGTATATGCTATGAGTTTGGACAAATATGAAATGAAATGTACTCACCATGATAGAATGATACAGAGTAGGGGCCCCTGGGTGGCTCAGTCGTTAAGCGTCTGCCTTCAGCCTGGTATCCCAGGGTCCTGGGATCGAGCCCTGCATCGGGCTCCCTGCTCCGCTGGGAGCCTGCTCCTTCCTCTCCCATTCCCCCTGCTTGTGTTTCCTCTCTCTCTGGCTGTGTGTCTCCCTGTCAAATAAATAAATAAAATCTTAAAAAAAAAAAAGAATGATACAGAGTAGTTTTACTGCCCTCAAATTTTTCTGTATTCTCCCTGTTCCTTTCTCCCTCCTAACCTCTGGCAACCACTGATCTTTTTACTGTCTCCATAGTGTTGCCTTTTCTAGAATATCATATAGTTGAAATCATATATTATGTAACCTTGTTTCCTTTTGACAAATACAGGATCCCACATTTTCCATACATACTGTCTTCTTTCATAATACGAAATATACACTTAAATCACAGTCACACATAAGAAAATATAAAATAAAATCATTATTGAATTTTTCTGTGTCCAGCAAGTTATAGACTCTTTAGTCTTTAGGAGAAATAAATGCTTCTTCTGTTTTAATCAACTTAGGCATTAATTAAGCAAACTTCATCATACAAATATTCTATTTGGACAACAAAAAATTGGTCTTGAGAGGAAGACATTTGGTATAAGGTTATTAACATTTAGGAAACATTCATAGAGCACATACTAAATGTGTGATTCTGTGATAGGTGGTACAATTTAATTTTTGCTCATTTTTGTTTTTTTGCCTTTTCACTGCTTGCAGAATGTTTCATTTTTTCTTTTAAAAAAATGGGTAAAGTAGGTTAAGGAGATTAAGAGTACACCTGACAAACAGTAAGTAATGTACATAATTGTTGAATCACTATATTGTACATCTGAAACTAATATAACATTGTATGTTAACTGTACTCTATTTAAATTAAAGTAAAATAAATTAACCTTGTTTGTAGTACTTCAACTACAGAAAATATATCTATTCTCAGGGTTGCTGTATTCATTAGAAATAAGTGTAATTTTTCAGTAGGCTAGGAAAGAAATACATTTTTAACTCTTCAAATGTTTTACCAAATTTGGCATTTTCTGGAGCATCCAGTGTAAAATCTCTTTCCAGTAAAACATTTAAGAATCAGATTATTGAAATATAAGGCTTTTATCAATGTAATATATACTCAGTGTTCATCTATCAAAAGAAATATATGTGGAAACGCCTGTGTGGCTTAGTCAGTTGGTTAAACCTATCTCAGGATTATGAGACAGCCACAAGTTAGGCTCCCTCTGGGTGTGGAGCCTGCTTAAGATTCTCTCTTTCTCTCTCTCTGCCCCTCACATCCCCACTTGCCCTTACTTTCTCTCTCTCTCTCTCTCTTTCAAAACCACAGAAAATTAAAAAAAAAGTTAAAAAGAAATATATGTGAACTATGTGATAATAATCAAAAGCTTATCAACAGCTTGCTTTGAAATGTGATGTTTCACTTAAATTGGTTATTAATTCAAAAGCCTTCTGGGATGCTTGGCTGGCTCAGTCAGTAGAGCATGCAACTCTTGATCTCAAGGTCATGAGTTTGAGCCCTACATTTGGCATAGTACTTCTAAAAAAAGTGAAAAAACAAAAGCCTTCAATAAGTGGCATTAATCACCCACTATAGAATTTGCATGTGGTATTCAAATCATGTTTTAAATTCCTCTTCAGTCTATAAAATTTTCTAATTTCGTTTGTGATTTCTTCTTTGACCAATGAAGTATTTAGAAATGTTTTTCATAATTTCCAGATGTTGGAGAGGACTTTTTGATTAATTTATTTTTATTGATTCATGATTTAATTCCATTCTTTGTTGTTGTTGATTTCATTTTTGTCTGCAGACATTCTTTGTGTGATTTCAACCTATTTAAAATTATTGAGATTTATTTTGTGGTTTAGCGTATGTTCTGTCCTATAGAATGGTCCATACACAATTAAGAAGAATGTGTATTATGCAGTTTGTTTAAAGTGTTCTATGAATATCAGTTGATTAAGCTGAATGATAATGTTGTTACAGTCTTCTATATCCTCCTGTTTTTCCACCTAAATTATTCTATCAATTAGTGAGGGAGAAATACATCTCTAACTAAATTGTTGGATTATCTATTTCTTTTATATCTTTTAGTTTTTGTCTGATGAATTTCAAGTCTCTGTTTTCAAATGTGTATACATTTGTAATATAACTTTCTGATGTAGTGACCATTTTTTCATTATGAAATAATTTCTTTTTATCATTCAGAATATTTGTCTTAAAGTCTGTTTTTCAGTTAACCACATAGTTGTGGGCTCATTTCTTGGTTTTTTATTTTGTTCCATTGATCTATGTTCAGTATTTCCAAATCAATCAATATGATACACCACCTTAACAAAAGAAAAGATGAGGACCGCGTGATCCTCAATAGATGCAGAAAAAGTATGTGACAAAGTACAGCATCTTCTCATGATTAGAACTCTCTACACTGTGGGGATAGAGGAAATATGCCTCAATATCATAAAAGCCATATATGAAAAACCCACAGCAAATATCATTCTCAATGGGGAAAAACTGAGAGCTTTTCCTTTAAGGTTGGGAATACAAGAGCGATGTCCACTCACCACTGTTTGTTCAACATAATACTGGAAATCCTAGCCTCAGCCATCAGACAACAAAAAGAAAGAAAAGGCATCCAAATAGTCAAGGAAGAAGTGAAACTTTCACTAGTTGCTGATGACATGATACTCTATATAGAAAATCCGAAAAGACTCCACCAAAAAATTGCTAGAACTGATACATGAATTCAGTAAAGTCACAGGATACAAAATCAATGTACAGAAGTCTGTTGAATTTCTATACACCAATAATCAAGCAGCAGAAAGAGAAACCAAGGAATCAATCCCATTTACAATTACACCAAAAACCGTGAGATACTTAGAAACAAACCTAATCAAAGAGATGAAAGACCTGTGCTCTGAAAACTATAAAACCTTGCAACCCATAAATAAATTCCACTTGATTCTGGCAAATGATTCTTTTAATGTACAGTTGGGCATGATTTGCTAGTATTTTGTTGAGAATTTTTGCAGCCATGTTAATCAGGGATATTGGCCTGCAGTTCTCTTTTTTAGTGGAGTCTTACATGGTTTTGATATCAGGGCAATGCTGGACTCACAGAATGAGTTTGGAAGCTTTCCTTCCATTTCTAGTTTTTGGAGTAGTCTGAAAAGAATATGTAGTAACTCCTTTAAATGTTTGGTAGAATTCCCCTGTGAAGCGAATTTTTATTTGTTGGGAGATTTTGGATTACTGATTGAATTTCTTTGCTGGTTATTGTTCTATTCAACTTTTTTATTTTTCCTATTTCAGTTTTGATAGTTATATGTTTCAAGTAATTTATCGGCTTCTTCCAGATTGTCCAATTTGTTGTGATACATTTTTTCATAATATTCTCTTATATTGTTTGTATTTGTGTGGTGTTGGTTGTTATTTCTCCCCTTTCATTTGTGATTTTATTTATCTGGGTCTTTCTCTTTTCTTTTTGGTAAGTCTGGTTACAGGTTCATCAGTTTCATTATTTTTTTCAAAAAACCAGCTCCTGGTTTCCTTGATTTAGTCTACTGGGTTGTTTTTTTGTTTATGTCATTTATTTCTGCTCTACTTTCTATTACTTCCTTCATTCTGCTGGCTTTAGGCTTCTTTTGTTGTTTGTGTTTTTCTAGCTCCTTTAG
Organism: Ailuropoda melanoleuca; assembly: GCF_002007445.2. Classification (NCBI taxonomy): domain Eukaryota; kingdom Metazoa; phylum Chordata; class Mammalia; order Carnivora; family Ursidae; genus Ailuropoda; species Ailuropoda melanoleuca. Next base: position 53,226,571 of record NC_048226.1, read on the forward strand.
GTGTAAGGTTGGGTTGCTTATTTGATTTTCTTGCTTCTTAAGGTAGGCCTGTATTGCTATATACTTCTCTCTTAGAACTGCTTTTGCTGCTGCGTCCCAAAGTTTTTGGACAGTTGTGTTTTCACTTTGATTTGTTTCCATGTATTTTTTAATTTCTTCTTTAATTTCCTGGTTGACCCATTAATTCTTTAGTAGGATTTTCTTTAACTTCCATTTATTTGTGGTCTTTCCAAATTTTTCTTGTGGTTGCCTTCCAGTTTCATACCGTTGGAGTCAAAAACTATGCGCGATATGATCTCAATCTTTTTGAGATTACTTGTTGAGGCCTGGTTTCTGATCTAGTATGTGATTTAGTCTAGAGAATGAGCCATGTGCACTTGAAAATAATGTGTTTTCTGGTGTTTTACGATGAAATGTTCTGAGTTTATCTGTTATGTCCATCTGGTCCAGTGTGTGATTCAAAGCCATTGTCCCCTTGTTGATTTTCTGTTGAGATGATCTGTCTATTGAGGTAAGTGGGTGTTAAAGTACTCTACTATTATATTATTATCAATGAGTTCTTTTATGTTTGTTATTAATTGTTTTATATAATTGGCTGCTTCCATGTTGGGGGCATAAATATTTACAAATGTTAGATCTTCTTTTTGGATAGTCCCCTTTATTATATATATTGCCCTTTTTCATGTCTTGTTACAGTCTTTGGTTTAAAATCTAATTTGTCGGATACCAGTATTGCTACTCCAGGTTTCTTTTGAAGTCCATTTCCATTAGAAATGTTTCTCTATCTCCTCACTTTCAATCCTCAAGTGTCAGTGTCTAAAATGTGTCTCTTATAGACAGCATATAGATGGGGTTTTTGTTTGTTTGTTTTTACCATTCTGACACCCTTTGTCTTTTGACTGAGCATTTATACCATTTACATTCAGAGTGGCTATTGATAGATAATGTTTTTAATAATCTATAATGATGGATAGTTGTAGTGCCATTGTATTACATGTTTTGTCATTGTTTCTGGAGTTTTTCTCTGATCCTTTCTAGTCTTGTCACTTTTGGTCTTTCTTTCCCACTCAAAGTGTCCTCTTTAATATTTCTTGCAGGACTGGTTTAGTGGTCACAAACTCCTTTAGTTTTTGTTTGTCTGGGAAACTGTTGATCTCTCCTTTTATCCTGAACAGTAGCCTTGCTGGATAGAATATTCTTGGTACAGATTTTCCCCATTCAGCACATTGAATATATCATGCCACTGTCTTCTGGTTTGCCCCGTTTCTGTGCAGAAACCTGCAGTTAGACTTCCTGGTCTTCCCTTTTAAGTTAGGGACTTCTTTTTGCTTTTAAGGTTTTTTTCTTTATATTTTGCAAATATATTATATATTATAATCTCTATATTTTGCAAATTTAACTACAATTATGTGTTGGTGTTGGCCTGCTTTTGTTGATTTTGATGGGTGTTCTCTGTGCCTCCTGGAACTGGATGTCTGTCTCCTTTCCCAGATTAATGAAGTTTTCAGCTCTAATTTGCTCAAAAAACCTTCCACCCCCTTTCCTCTCTCTTCTTCTTCTTCTTCTGGGACTCCTATGATATGAATGCTATTATGCTTGATGGAGTCAGAGGATTCCTTATGTCTGCCTTCAAGATCCAGGATTTTTCTTTGCTTCTTATGTTCAGCTTCATTATTTTCCATAATTCCATCTTCTATATCATTTATTCATTCCTCTGCTTCTTTCATCCTTGTGGTCATTACATTCAGTTGGTTTCAGTTCTTGGTTATTACATTTTTCAATTTAGGCAGATTGGTTTTTAGCTCTTTTATCTCTGTGGTAATTGTCTCCCTGATGTCTTCTATGCTTTTCCCACCCCACTAGTGTCCTCATGATTGTTCCTTTAAATTCTGGATCAGAATATATATATATATATAATAATTATAATATGTTACTTATATCTGCTTTTCTCAGATCTTTGACCATGACCTTTTCTTGTTCTTTCTCTTGGGATGAATTCCTTCATCTTGGCATTTTGTCTAGGTCTTTATGTTCTTCTGTGTGTTAGGAAAGCCTATTATGTTTCCTGCTCCTGAGAGTAATGGCTTTATGAAGAAAAGATCATATAATGCCAAGGACTTGGTACTTCAGGATGTATCTCTGGTGTGTGCTCTATGGACTGTGCTGCTATGTTATGGCTACTCTATCCCTCATGTCAGTTCTCTGCAGAATTTCTCCTTGTCTGCATGGGGGGTGTGTGGATCTTGGCCACAGTGTGGTGAGTGTTAACTAGGTGTGTTTTCATCTGCTTGCTAAAAGAGAACTGATTCTATTTCCACTAGAATTGAAGCTTTGTAAACTTTATGGTCAGTAGGTGTGGTGCATGCGGGGATTTGTGCTGGTCTTCTGGGGGAGGGGTCCATTACACTTGAGGTTAGGCCAACATGCCTGAGAAAAGCCATACCAGTGGAGCACAGAGGGGTGGACTTGGTATAAACAGCTTAGACAGCCAGTATTGGTTTTGTGCTGTTTACTGAATTTGGTTTATGCTGAGGAGTGGGAGAGGGAAATGGCACCTGCTGGTTCTTTTGTCCGTGGAGCAGCAATGCCACCTCTCACAGATGTGCTTCAAAAAGTACAAAACTGTCTTTCCCTATGCGTCTTAGGTGATCCTCAGTTTATGCAGTCTGCCTGGGATTGTTTGCCTGCCTCTGCTCCAGGAGTAGGGCAGCATTCTCAGGTCTCTATCACAGCCAAGTCTGGGGACCTTTGAAACTCCAGTCTTTGACACCCACTGGTTGCAAAAACTCAGGAAATTCAGCCCCTCTCCTTTTCCGAGCCAACGGCTTTGCAGAACTGATCTCCTTGTGCTGATCCCTGTGTACTCCACTCACTCTCTCTTGCCTTTCTCCACAACCATAGTTCCCTCTCCTCCACAGCACTCGCAATCTCTTTCTCCCCCATACCAAGTCTCCGCAATGCCCATGTCCTTGAAGAGACCTCTTCTCTCCCTTTGGTTGTGCAGTTTGTTCTTTCAGTCCTCAGGTGGACTTATTGAGTATTCAGAATGATTTGATAGTTATTTAGCTGTGTTCGAGGGACAAGGCAAGCTAGCAGTCCTCCTACTACAACACTATCTTTGCCTTAGTAAAATTTTTAAATTTTCATTACTGTTATTGTACTTTTCAACTTGAGAAATTCCATTTGGGTCTTTTTTCATAATTTCTATCTGTATGGTTTATATACTTTCCCTTAATTTTTTAAGTGTGCTTTCCTTTACTTCTTTGAATATAGTAGCTGTTTGAAGTGTTTGTTGTTTATTAAGCAACATATGAGAACATTTGGAAACTGATTCTATGAACAGTTTTTCTCCTAAAATATGGATTACTCTTTCCTGTTTCTTTCAAAATTGAAAATTTTAGGTAGCATGTTATACCAATTATAGATTTGATTTCCCTCTGAAATTTGTTTTTGTAGTTTTGTGTTTCTTTTTCTATTTGGTTCTTTCTTTGATAATTTGTCAAACTAAATTTGTGAGATCAGTTTCACTTGCAGTGGGGTACTGCAGATGTCTCTAATTTTTAAAAAATAAATATTTTTATTTTTAAACCTGACTTTATAGATGTCATTCTTATGTATTTGTAGATTGGTGGGCAGATAAATATTAGATAGATATTTGTGATTAACTACCTCAATCTAGTAAGGCTTCTGTTGATGGCTCTGTGCATAAGGGAACACATTGAAAGCTTAGGCCATTTGTAAGTCTTTCTATCTTTTTCTTTCATTGGACTCTTTTGCATCTGCTATTCACTTGTACATATCCTCAGTATTTGACAGGTATATGAAGCTGGTTGGGACTCTGTCCATTCTTTGTTATACATGTACACAGGCTCAGGGAGACATATGCTTATTCCTACCTTGCAACTTAGGTAGTTGTTTTTGCTTCTCATTAAGCATATTTGTCACCTGTCAGTTATTGACTAAGACCAGATTTCTATCAATTAATCTCATCCTCGTGGTATCTAGCAGAATTTTCTTGAAGTATCTGTCATTTAAATGTCATTCTTCCCTAGTTTCATTTCTTCCTTGCTTTATACATTAATTTGGCCTTTACAATGAGAAACATTGAATGTATATGCTCATGTCACCATCTCATCTGAAAGTCTTGCTAGCTTGTATCTGAATAGTTCGGCATTTTAAAAAAAGCCTTACTTACTTCGCATTACTAGTTTTTTTTTTAGCAGTCAGTGAGATTTTTAGCTTTTAAACAAGTCATCTGAGTATCTCTTCCATTATATATTTTATTTTGGATTGTGACACAAATTGTGACCTTATGTGCATTTTTTCTCTAAAGTTCTTTAAAAAAAGCTTTAATTATAGGTAGAATGTAGTGCATTGCACTAATGAAGAGATTAATATACCCAAATGCAATTTGAACCCAATTTCAGGTGAAATATTAACTGCAGAATCCTCAGTTCCTGTTAAAATTAAATTGTCTTTCTTAAAGAAAAGTAAGGTTAATTATACATAGTATATGTTAATAAAATAGAGAAATGAAAACATGAACAACTTGAAATCTTATACTCAGGGATGACTTATCATCCTTGAATATTTAAATATTTTTTTACTATCATATATCATTTTATTAATTCATCCTTTCAATAATTGTTTATCATTGTTTTTGAGCATCTGTATATACAAAACACTTTTATAAGGTGAACAAAATAATACCACTGGGCTCATAAAGCTTACATTTTAATTGTAGCCCCCTGTTTGGAGTTTAATAAAGAGGTTTTTCTTTCTTCTAATTCATTCCTAGGCTATGAATCTGGCTGACTGATCTATTCTTTTTGATCTGCTAGTGTTCTTTTACAGCCTTTTACAGCCGTAATGTCTGTTTCCTCAGAGGCAAATCTCTTCATGATAAGAAAAGTTACACAATTAGGGTTTGTCATTAGACTTTCTGGCCTAAACTATCAATATATCTTTCTTTGGAGGGGATTGAGCCAAAGGAGCTGTGAAATTCTTGTATATAATGAAAGTTGGTTACTTGCTTTTCAGTGGTATTGGATAAAATTGATCTGCAAATGCACAGCATAAAAACCATAGTGAGAATATTTGATAAACCCGAAGTCAGAATTTCTCTATAACTTAGTAGAAAGACAACATGTAAGATTTTGTTTGAATATAGATACATGGGATTTGATGGGACATTTCATTCATTCATAACAAGAGGACAAAGTATTTAACATCAAGGATTCTTTTGCAATAGTGAGTATCTTGTTAACATACATAAAACCCATAACCAGAAGTTTCAAGGTTAAAATGGGATGTCAAGTTAGGGGTCAGGCTTGAACTTGGGATGTATCTCTAATCTTGTGTATAATAAATCACAAAATTCAGAAATTCTTTCGAGATGAACATTTTACTCTAAAGAAATTACTAGATAATATGCCATTTTGCCAGGCCTGCCAAGTAATTTTATTCAGTGTACCTGGGTGTGTCTTAACTCAGAATTGTCAGAAAAATTTCCTGATTGGGAGTAAAAGAAGGTTTCTTAAGATACGGTATGTCAAACCTGAAACTTTCTAAAAGAAAGGCAGCAGAGTTTGTATAATCATAATAATTGTAGGTTGCTGTGATACCTGGGAAGAAGCTGAAGAGAGTTGGAAACTAATGAAGGCAAGCCAGGTTCTTTTCCTGAGTCTACCAAAACTAGAGGTACAGTCTTGCAAAGTCATTTAAAGTCTCAGGGCTACACGGTTTACCTATTAAATGAAAATTGTGACTAGAGTTCTCTATGCCTACTCCTATCATTATAATCTAAATATAGTTTTCACATGTTTTCTCCAGTTCTCTTTCAGCAGATACAATATAAGTATTTTAGATTGAACCTTAAAAATTATCCAAATACTAGATCCCCAATGAATGAATATATGGTAGAAAATAACATTTAATAGAAAGCATTTTAATAGAACACTTATATTTGCCAGTTTTAACCATCCATAGTCTGTATTTCAAATTCTACATACCTGACAAACTTTCTGAATGAATATGGACAAAGGCACACAAAATAATTACATTAATTGAAGTATTCATTATATGATAGTGGAAAGGAATTCATTAAATGTAAATACAATGTCCAAAGATACACTGCCATGTTTCTGAGACATGGTTGTCACTCTAAAAACAGAATTTTTAATGAATTGATAAATTGATTAACTGAGATGGAATTTAGCATCTATATTAGGTATTCCAATTTAATTCAAATTAAATTTGTGAACCATAAACCCAAATGTGGTCAAACTTCAGTCCAGGTTGTTTTTAATAGTAGACCTTAGATCATGTAGTGTAAGAAGCTTGCCAGTGCTAACTCAGTCATTTAAATAAATGCTTCTTGGCAGCACTGAAAAACTGACATCTTTGCCAGTTATCGAATGCCCATTGTGCTCAATAATTGTTCCAGGCTTGAGGAGGACGGGTATTTGTCATAGAAGCTGATTTCTACCTCCAGTGCACTGGTACTGGATATTGGGAAATCTCAGCAGTAGACTTAGAGCAGCATTGCATTATTCCACTTCTCAGGTATGAAAACAGCAGTACAGAAACAAAGAATAAACAGAACACTGGGACCTACAATATACATTTACTGTATTTATTCACTTAAAAATCATTTCACAGTCACTTTGAAATAAGCAGTTTGACAGATGCTAATAAAACAACAAAAAAGCTCAACTACTGTTGTTATTGCAATAGCTAAAGAGAGTTAGTCTAGAAATATTCTTTTTTCAAGCAATTATGTCTAAGTAATTAATTTTGACTACTTTTAAGAACTACTAGTATTGTGATGGCCTTTCTACCAATTGTGATCATTGTGATGTCTTTAAGACATACTTTTCTTTGAACTTTAGTCTTGTTATGCCAAATAAATTTATGTTTTAAAATATATCATAATTCTCTAATTATCAATACCTACTTTCTAAAAGCCTTTGAGTGGTTAATAACATTAATCTGAAATGAGTTTTCCTTATTGGGGTGGGCAGAAATATGCTGATATATACTCAGTGGAATAGCACTGCTAAGTCTAGTTCTACTACTAAAACCCTACCTCACCTTGGAGCAATAATATATCAATCTCTTTTGAGCCTTATTTTCTATTGTTATTATTATTATCATCATCATCATCAATGACTGATGCAGTCAAAATTTAAGACTGATTTTTGAGACTTTTCTTCTCCTCACTCCTTATATTCAACATATTGATAATTTCTTTTTTTCCCCTCTTTGTTACATATCTAGAATCTAAACACTTTTTAATATCTTCGGTGTTAAAATCCAAGTCAAAGAAACCAGTACCTCTCACCTAGGCTATGACAATCTTCCGCTAAGTGTCCTACCTGCCTCTCTTTTCCCACTTCATCTAAACACCAACATTAATTTCAACTACTCTCACATTGTTCTTTCTGTCCTTGAACATGCCAAGCCTACTTTCATGTCAGAACTTTTCTACTTGCTCTTATTTCTAATTGTAACATTCTTCCAATCCCTCCACCACCCAGAAGACAGTCTCTATCACATTATTTTAATTTACTTCTTATGAGACTCAGAAATTAACACTAGAATAGTAGGAAATGTTGTGTTAGTGTTCTCTCTTCACCCTAGAATGTATGCTGCTTAGGAGCCATAGAATTTGTGTCGATTAAATGCACTCTGCCTTATTTTTCATTCTATTTTCATTGCCTAGAAAAGCACATAATAAATAATTTATAAGCACATAATTCATGCTCAATAAATATTTGTTATTTAGCTGAATGGCTAATTCATATGAGAGATCAGAAAACACTTCTCAGCAGTAATACTAAGCTAAGTCTTCGAAAATTGGTCAAAATTAACCAAAGATGAGAGTGGGTCTGAAGCAGAAGGATCAGAATTTGCGAAGACATCATAAAAAACACCACTATTATCACAACTGAATAAAAAATTAAAATGATTTTTTTCCCAAAATACTAAATACAAGTGATGGGAAAATTTAAAGACTGCCTTAGAGTAAATCTTCTGGGATAGGCATGTAAAATTTTAGATAACCAATTCATTTGTGAAGCATAAAGGTCTAAAATTGTTGTGTTTTAATGAAAAAAATTATCCTATGGATCCTGTTCTTACTGGCTTGAATTCAAACTTGTACATTTAGTCAACAATGTATTCACTGTCAAGTTCAGTATTCATCAGTTTAACCTCATTTTGACAACAAAAAGTACCACCTGCTCTGCTGCCAGGAAACTGACTCAGTCTCATTTATATCATGTTTTCTTTTTAATTAGCCATTTCTCGCTAGATAGATGCCTGTGACCTAGGTAATTACCCTAAGCCTGCTCCTACAGACCACAACATTTTGATAACTTATTTCTTTAGCTCAGTGTATCCCAGTACAAACGTATTGCATAAGCAGATATATATACGTATGTACTTATTCATTTTGCCCTATCTGTGGAATCAGAGATTTCATGACTTCTAAGCAAAACTCATCAATGACTTCCCATTGTACTTAGAATAATATCTATACTCTTCCCTTGGCTCATAAAACCCAATATGATCCAGTCACTAAGTACATTTGATTTTTTGCCAAAGTTCTTCTGGCTTTGTTGCAGTTCTTCAGACACAGTACAGTCCAAGGGCTTTTCACTTTTTACTCCTTTGCCTGAATGCTGTTTTCTCAGATATTCATTGTATTTATTCCCTCACTTCCTTCAAACCTCTACTCCATTGTTATCACTTCAGAGACATTTTCACTAACCACTCTATCTGAAATAGATCCCCTCCCCAGTCTCTTTTCAGCCTTATTTACTATCTTATTTTTCTTTTATGAATTTTTCACAGGCTGATTATATTTGATTCTTTAATTGTTTTTGCCTGTCTCCACCACTGAAATGTAATCTCCATGTAGAAAGACATTCTGTAATATTGTAGCCCCTGTTCTTAAAATGATGCCTTCCACATTTTAGGAATTATATAAGTATTAGTGAGTGGATGGATGAATTCAAGAAAATAATATTCTGAGCAAGGTAGCCTAGCAATTAAGGAAGTTTTGCTAAAGAGAGTTGAAGAAGGTAAGGGATGACCGAGAAAGGATAGTAGCTGCTGTAATATTTGGTAACATTTCTTTGACCTTCATTCTTTCTGAAAACAGGACCCCTTAAAGTTCAGGAGCATCATCAATCGAGCTGACTACAAATATTTAGTTTTCCTTCACCTGAGGAAGCTCACCTGCTTTGTTCAGTTCATTCCTATGTCCAATGATCTCACATTTTTATTCTTTTCTTTCATTTTGTCTTGTTTCTATGTTATATTTGGACTCCCACTTTGGTTTGTAAAGCAATATTCTCCTTTATATGTGCCATGATTAATGTTACATTCTTTCATTTACAAACTGAAAAATATTTTTTTTCAGGGAAAAACAAAGAAAAAAATATAGATACTTTTATACCATGTGTCTTTTATACTGTATAGGTATATACATGCTTTTTATATATTTTATTTTTTAATGGAATGGTGTGCTATCTCTGATGACATTTCTATTCTTTCAATAATCAATATTTGTTTTTTTAAAACTAGATTATAGTGATGCTTGCATAACTGTTTAAACTTACTTAAAAATATTGAATTGCACACTTAAAAAGAGTAGTTTTATGGTATGTGATAGCTTGATAAATCTTATTTTAAAAAATCGGTATTTGGGCACCTGGGTAGCTCAGTCAGTTAAGCATCTGCCTCCAGCTCAGGTCATGATCTCAGGGTCCTGGGATCAATCCAGTGTCAGGCTCCCCACACAGCAGGGAGTCTATTTCTCCCTCTCCTTTTTTTAATAATAATTTTTATTATGTTATGTTAGTCACCATACAGTACATCCTTAGTTTTTTTTTATAATTTTTATTTTGTTATGTTAGTCACCATACAGTACATCCCCAGTTTTTGATGCAATGTTCCATGATTCATTATTTGCATATAACACCCAGTGCACCATGCAATACGTGCCCTCCTCAATACCCATCACCGGCCTATCCAATCCCCCTCCCCCCTTCCCTCTGAAGCCCTCAGTTTGTTTCCCAGAGACCATAGTGTCTCATGGTTCATTCCCTCTTCTGTTCCCCCCCTTCATTCTTCCCTTTCTTCTACCGATCTTCCTATTTCTTATGTTCTATAAATGAGTGAAACCATATGATAATTCTTTCTCTGCTTGACTTATTTCACTTAGCAGTGAATTTTCAAAGCTCTCTCCCTCTCCTGCTCCTCCCTCCAACCCCCCATGCATGTGCACTCTCTCTCTCTCTCAAATAAATAAATGAAAATCTTTTTAAAAAATTTTAAAAATCAATATTCATGCTTGGTATTAGGTCATTACAATCAGAGTACGGAGGCATTTTTTTCCCCTGAATCTTTGCACAGTTAGATTGTTAAGACACACACACACACACACACACGAGTATATCTTTAATATCTAAAAAAAGTGTTGGTCAAAACCACTTTTTCACTATCCCCTAAATCATGTGAAGCATACCAGAGATTGGGAGGTTACTTTTGTCAAGTTCCCACCTAAATAGCTGTAACTATATTCAGTGGGTTGTGTTCTAGGTAAAGTGTCCTGATTTCAAAGAAAACTAAACTAGCTCAACTAAACCCCTATTTCCATTTACTAATAATCTCTCCAAATTGCCTCTCTTCTTATATACCAGTAAGCTGGGTGTCTTGGCCTAGCATTTTCAGCCATCAGCTATTTAGTATTTTGTCTCTGAGTTCTCTCAATATAAAGGATTTCTTTGAACACTGGTTAAAGAAATGAGCATAGCATGTGCTCCCTCCAGATCCAGTCAGTTTGTGTCTGGTTTGTGGCTTCCTTAGTCACTTAAGCAACATTCAATGAAGAAAAGTCATGAAGGTTGGCAGACATCCCAAGTGCATCTACTCAAATATGAATAAACTATACTATATTTGTAAAAAATCATTTTCTAAAACAGTGTGATAGTATGCTTTCAATCTACATGGACTAAGTTTGCATAGGAAGGGGGTTTTAGAAATGGTCTGCTTCAGGGCTCCTGGGTGGCTTGGTCGATTGGGCGTCTGCCTTTGGCTTGGTCACGGTCCCACGGTCCTGGGATTGAACCCTTCATCTGCTCCCTGCTCAGCAGGGAGCCTGCTTCTCCCTCTCCTCTCCACTTGCTCTAGATCTCTGTTGCCATCTCTGTCTCTCATATAAATATAGAAAAAATAATCTTAAAAAAAAGAAAAGAAATGATCTGGTTCATTAAATCAAGTAGGAGTTTTGAACCCTCCCATTGTACAGCCCTTATGATCTGTAGCACTTACTTCGTTATACCTTAATTACAATACCTATCTAATCCATCAGTATGGTTTTCCAAATCTGTTATCTGCCCTTTTTTTAAGACTGATTACCTCTTAAGGCCTATATTTTTTCTGGTTTGTTATAATAAATAGCTGCTAATTAATATACTCATTATGAGATGTGTATGGTGACTATTCACATCCTTTCATCTGCTTTACAACTACATTCTCACCACTTCCCTTCACACTGTGGTATAGTCTTTCACAGGAAACAGAGTCTCTATTTCTGAGTTGTGAATTTTCTTATACTGACATTTCTATGTGACTTTAATGATATTCATAAACCCAGTAGTGAGATTTATAGGATGCATCATTATCAACAATCAAGTGAAATTCAGTGTCCCCTGGCTCATTTAAGAATGATTTCTGATATATCACCATGATTAAAGTTAACAGCAAAAAACACCAAGGAAAGAAATTGCAACCTCAGGAAGAGAGTGCTTATTTAGGCAATAATCAGTATGACGACAGGAAACTCAAGAATAAAATAGTTATATCTGAGACTTTCAAAATTAGGAAAGAAAAATGATGGTTTTGGGAAAAATGTAGGACACTGTGTAGATCGTTGGATTGAAATCTGTGAGAAACAGCCTTGAGAATTCTGTGCTTAAGACATGAATATTTTTAATGATAGTTTTAGGTTTACTTTTATGCTAGATTTATTCCTGAGCTACTACAAATTTTCTTTTTATTCCTTTTTACCCTCATAATCCCAAACATACGTATATTTTTTGATATAGCAATGAAAGAAGCAAATATTTGGAGGGTTAAATAACCCACCTTCCCCCACAAAAAAATAATACTAAAATAGATCTACAGGAAGGACCAGAGTCTTTTCAATTTTGCTTATTCATCTTTTTGAGTAGGCACTCACAGATTCAAAGGTTGGATGAAAAGCCAATCAAAACATGTAGACTTATTTTGGAGTGCATAGAATAGTAGTTAATAATTGAGTACCCTCAGTACAAGCCTATGCTAGAACTGGCTGTGCACTCCCTGGCACTGTGACATTATCCAAGTTGCTAACTCTTCTAGGCTTATGTTTTCTCAGTTGTAAGAAGGAGATAATAACACCAACCTCAAAAGTTAATTGGAGAATTAAATAAAATAATGCATGTGTGCAAGATTGATTGCAAAAAATGGCTATTTACCCCCTATCGTGTGATTTTGAGACCCCTCTCATTAAGTAGTGCTGTCTCTTCACTTCTCTTGTTTTGGCTAATACAATGTGGTAAAAGTAACTGGGTGCTCATTTTGAGCTTTTACTTTAGGAAGTCTTGTGTACTTCTTTCTTTTGAAATCTGCCCAGCTAATGAACATAAGTCCAGGCTAGTCTATTAGACAATGAGAGACAAATTCCCCAGTTATTCCTGTCACCCCAGCTGATAGCCGGCCAATAACAAGACATGTTAATGAGGCCATCCTAAATGTGCCAGTTCCCAGATGAGTCACCAACTGACTGTAGACACGTGTGAACCCACCCAGGACATCTAATATGAGAACCATCCGTCTGAACCCAATTAAGAAAATCATAGGTTACTTAAATTATTGTTGCTTAAAGACACAAAGGTCAGGGTGGTTTGTTACATAGCAATAGTTGGGTAATAAAACAATGTATTCAGAACTTAGTAAGTGTGCAAATAATCTAGTTAATATTATCAAAAGTTAAATATATTATCGGAAGTTAAAATGTGTTTCAGGCGGTCTAATGAGTAATAGATGCAAACTTTTAAACTTGGCCTTTGCTATGAAAAGTTAAGACAAAAATTTAGGTTTCTTAAAGTTAACACCGTACTGTATTAGAAATCTTCGTATCTTTTTATGCATTCGTGAACTAATTGCTTGCACTCAAAAACTACATTATTCATAAAAGGGCTATCTTTGACTTTTAAATTTTTCATTTCAAACACTGCATGTACTTAACTGAAGTTAATTTTCATATACGGATGAAAGCTTTTACTTCTCTGTGCTGAAGCTTTAGTATTCTTGCTTCTCAGACACTACTTTAACACATCACCTTAACAGCCACATGTGGTAAAAGTTTTGTGTTTAGTCCTTCATGTTATCTAAGAAATATTTAATTTTTAGCTGTTTGATGGGTAAGTGGAAATTCCAGGAGGCCAATGACGAGAAAAAAAAAAAGATTCTGGAATAAAAATCAAGTTTTCAAAGTTCACTTCAAATAGTCATCTAGTAAAAAACTTCAAATGGTCCCAAAAAACCCTCTGAGATCTGAAAGAAAGTAAAAATCTAAGATTTCAGATCTGACATTTAAGCAAAGTCAGAAGTAGAAAAAAAATCGAAGTCTCATAATTTGCTTTGTTGTCATTGATATCCCTGAGGACGTCAAGGTGAGATTATTAAAACATCTAATAAATGATAATAAGAATAGAATGGAGAAAAAGAGGGCAAAAGAAACCTCAGAACCTACTTTTAGCTGAAGTCCCCTAACTTATTATTTTTTGTACCCTGGACATTTCTATTTATAAAAATAACAAATGGGACATCATGGCATTTTTCTTGAATGGCTACAAAGGCAAACTGACTTTTTAATCATAATTAAATTAATTCAGGTAATAATTATAGAAAATAGAGCAAGATTTAGTGATTATCCACAACTATAGAGTTAAGCCTTCTCTACCTGAGATCTCTGCTTCCGAAGGACTAATCTGATGAAGTCAGGCCTCCCCAAGATAAACTCCCTTTTACCTTACAATGTAACATAGGAGTGATATCATGTATATGGGGTCCACCCTCATTCAAAGGAGAGGGGACTGTGAAAGAGAATCTGTCATTGGAGATCATATTAGAAATCTGCCTACAACAATGACTTTTTCCTATGAAGGAGACACTATATCAAGCTTCTGACATGGTAAATAAACACATCCTTTACTTCTTAGAACACTGTGCCTTCCAAAGTGGCATTTGTTCACCTCATGGAAATATGAGGAAAAGCAGTAAGACTTGGAAAGAAATCTACAAGTGTTGTGAGGTGTTTGCTTGGGAGATGTAAGTTTTGGGACCATCTGCTGCTAATTCAAACTTTATGAGAAAGGTTTAAAGAAATAAGCAATCAAATCATGGGCAGAGTAATCTGGCATGGGATGGCTAATGCAGAAGTCAATTAAATTTAAAGCAGTTGAAACAATTTGGGAAAGATGCACCAGGTAATTTTCCTTCATGAGTAATGCTCTAAGGCAATTAGCAGTTCTGAATGATAAATATCATTAATGTCCTTTTCTCCCCCATAACTGGAATCTGAGGTGTTCCTTTATCAAGTTTTGAAATTTGTGTTCTCCCTTGACTCCAAAGATCAGTGTATTCTATTTCAGTAGCAATAAATTTTCCACTTTTTCCAATCATTTTGTACATATACCCTCACATTTTGTCTAGAATGTCAGGTGGAAGAAGGATAAGGGAATTTTTATAAAACTTATAAATACCATCGTAGGCCAATGTAGAAGGATATAGCAATGTGGTCAAATATGCAATTATTATCCTTTGTGTTCCAGGACCATGCCAATCCAAAAAGGGAATCCAGGTAGCTAAGCAAGAATTAAGTTGAAATCCTCTAGGCCGCTCTTTGGCTAGGCTGCCACTCAGAGGGTATATCATCCAGTCTAGCTAAGGTATTATTATTAGGGATAAGAAAGATTTATCATGCCCAGAAATGGCCAGAGCACAATCTCAGATTCATAAAATAAATCTTTGTAAACTTCAGTCCCTTTTGTTTTGACTATTATTCAGAAATTGATCAATAGGGATGAGCCCATTTTGAGAACATCCACTCTGAATGTCAAAGACTAACCTACCATACTGAAGTTTGAGGACCAGGGGAAAAAGAGGGAGGTAAAATTAGAAATCCTTTTGAGAAATTTTGGGGGAAGCCATCCCAAAACTCTGGAATGTAGATGGCTGTGGATGGTAGAGATTATGAAAAGCCCATCAGACACCTTGACTATAAGCTTATTATTGCGTGATGTTTGCAATAAGTGGTCATACTACAAAAAGTCTTTAAAGCCAAAAACATGACACAAATAAGTTTCCAGGCCAGAATGAGGTAGCCAGAGTCAACTAACATGCTAAAGTTTCATGAATGCTGGTAGAAAACATGAGCCTCTGGAGTCAGAGCTAAAGGATGAGTTATTACTCACAACAATAGCAGTAGCCAGAGTATCAGCACTTTTGTTCTATTTCCTTCGGCCCAATTTCCACAGTTACGTGAAGAAAGCCAGTTGATATGGCACACACAGTAGGTTGCATTTCAGGAAAGGAGCACCAAATCTTTTTAAATGGACAGTGTATTTGCCTTTTCTTCAAAGGTATGCATTATCTCTATGATTCTGGACAGTAATACCTGCCTGTGCTCTGGAAAGAGACAGTAATCCCTACAAGACTGCAAGGAAATCTTTTTTGGAAGAGATACTATTTCTCTATTTCAAGGCTGCTTACTAGACAAATATCTTTGAAAATATTGTCTAAAATAAAAGGGAGCAAATGTCTTCTTCACAACACCTGTATGGGAGGTGAGAGGGACAAAAACATGAGAAACACATTGGCAGTTGTCTTTCAACACTATTTTTAAATAACAAGAATTAAAGTAAGCTTGGCTTAACCGTTTGAGACGTTAATCAACGTTGGGTTAGGTGAAAACCTTTAGAATTTTTAATTAAGAAATTTACCACCTTCAATTTTATATAATTTGCAATTTATATTTTTCATTAAGCTTTTGCAGTTTGTTGGAATCTGTCCTCATTTATCATGAAAACATCTGTGGATGGATGAAGCCATTTAGTATGGTTCATAACTGGTTATTCAAATAGCCAGTCTGGATCACTCTGCACATCCATTCAACTGCACAAACTGATGGATCTCTTGGATGGGTTCCTTTTATCTGTACCAACTGAGTTGCCTAATTAATTAAGATTGTAGACTGCACTTTTTATATGTGATCTTAGAATCGACAAGCTCATTTTTGGTTTCCCTATACTTTTTTCCCCTTCTTTCCCTCAAAATGGAGCATTCCAAAGGCAAAAAAAAAAAAAAAGAATTTGATGTATTCATCAAATTAGGTCTATGTTTTCATTATATTGGCACCAAAGTTCATTGACAGATCAGGTCTTATGTGTAAAATACCATGTTTTATCCCATTGAAGAATACATTTTTAATGAATTTTTAAACAAGAATATCTTTAACTGTAATTAGTGATACAAGAGGATACATTTTCATTCATTTGCACACTCCTGATGGGAAGTTTGCTCATTTAGTGTGGTATCAAGAAAACATAACATCTATACATGGTGTGCAGACAGATTTTGGTACAGATGAAATTTTTTTATTAATTGTGGTCTGGAAAAAAAAAGTAAGAGACTCTGAGTGGGAAGAGAAAATGAGGGAATTGACAATGAATTGTAACATGTAAGCCTATAGTGTCTTTGGGGGGTTTGTGACTAATCTTTGCAGAGGTATATTTTAGTGTGCTTTCCTCTGAAGTAGAATGAAGCATTCAGCACTTCAAGGGTCACAGAAGGATTAAAGAAAAGTGGAATATGACAACTTAGAGGGAGGAGGAAGAAAAATCACTGTGGCACCTCTTTCATTATTTAACATATTCTTTGTTTTAAATCGGGAGGTCTTTTGGCACATAATTCAAATCAGTAGCAGTGGGAGAATCTGAAGTTTCAAAAAATCAAACCTTCAATTATTATTGTTTCAAGTGGGGTGATTTTCAAAAGTACAGAGAGTCATCCTAAGAATACATCATAAATCTAGAGTCATTTAATAAATTATGTGTGACCCAACTGTTGATTTATGACCAGCAAGTCAGACTCAGTAGTATCGTAAAATATTTAAAATGTAGAGTTTTAAGACTATTCCCAGTTAACGATGAAAAGTTATGAATCTATGCAAAACATTATATTTTAATATACTGATATAGTTTAATTTTCTCAGTTAAAAGGAAATGAAGTTTGAGAGCAAATATGCAAATAATGCATTGGTGGAGGGAAAGGATAGGATGAGACAATTGTGACATTGATGAAAACAGAAAAAAAAATTAAATAAGAAACAAAAACAGAGAATACATTTGTTGATCTTGAATGTGGAAGATGATTTATGGAACACACAAGAAAAAAAGGAAAGGGGACAAACCTTTCTTCATATAATACTACAACACTAATATTAGTTAATTTCTTGCATTCCCATTCTATTCACTTCTAGGAGTAGGGAGAAAGTTCATTAGAGCTACAGAGGGCTCCTTTTAATGTATTTACTATATTTTTTCTGAAGATATAAAGTGACATAGTCTCTTTAATAGAGCATATCTTGATATGAATGTTCATTTTGGGTACAGTACAAGATATATTTGAGAGGATAATGAATTATAAAGGAAGATCCTTACAAAGAATAGGAGTCAGGTTCATAGTCATACCAGTTAGTAGCTGTATGAGACTTTGTACAGGTTACTAAATCACTCTGGTCACAGTTGCCTTCAATATAAAGTGTACACACTGATGAAGATTAAATAATATATGAAAAGTGCTTAGAAAAGTCCCCCCACACAAGACGGCAGAGGAGTAGGGGACCCTAAGTTTGTCTGGTCTCTGGAATTCAGCTCGATAGTTATCAAATCATTCTGAACACCTACAAAATCAATCAGAGAGCTGAGAAAAGAAATGCTGTAATTCCACAAATAGAAAAGTGACCATTTTTTGGAAGGTAAGATGTGCAGAGATTAAATCTGGAGCAATATATTGGAGGATAGGACAGTGGGGAGGGAGCTGGCTTAAGAAGACTACTGCAAAGTATTCTAAGCAGCAGATCACAAAAATGGAATTTATAGAAGTCTGTGACAGTGAGGGACATCCCTGTCTTAAAGGTGCTCAGATGGTGAAGCAGGTGAAAATCCCAGGTGGGACAGTGTAGTCTTAGATCCTGAGGGTCAAAAGAAGAACAGGGGTGCCTGAGTAGAGCAGAGTTCACAGGCATTGGAGTGAGGAAGCCGGCTGAAAACAGCAAGTCAAGGTACCGGCTTTCGACTCGGTGTTGCAATAAACTGCAAACCACTGCACGGTCTCGTGACTGCTCTCCTGGCAGTGGCCCATAAAAGGCAGAAGCCTGGAAAGACCACCCTCCTTCTGCAGGGAGGAACAGCATGGGTCCACGCTGTGGGAGTCCATGAAGTTTGGAGATTTGCAACTCAGTTGTCTGCTTGAGATAAAAATGCTCGGTCACAGGCTGGGTGAACAGAGTTCAATCAGAAACGAGGAAGACAAAAGTGATTGACTGCTTTTCTGTGAGGGCTCACTGAAGAGTGGGGGTGTGAATTTTCAGCTATGGGGGCTAGGGCGGGGTGCCACCAATTTCATCCTCCCCATTGGTGCTGAAAGCCTTCAGGCAGCAAAACAGCGCCACATAGTGGAATCTGGAGCCCCTCACACTAAGCCCAGCCCCCTGGCAAGGGAGGCACTTTTCTACCAGGGTAAGGGCACCTGAGAATCAGTGCAACAGGCCCCTCCCCCAGAAGACCAGCAGGAACAACTGACAAGCCCCAAGTTTACTGATCAAAGAGAACTGCAAACTTCAGGTCTTGGGAAAAACAGTGTATGGTATTTGTGTGTGTGTGTGTTTTTTTTTTCTTTAGTCTTTCAGTTTTATTTTTTTCAGCTCTTTTCTTATTTTTACAATTCTTTTTAAATCTTTAAATTTTTATTTTTATATATATGTTATATATTTTTTTTGTTCTTGGCTTCCTTTCATTGTATTTTATTTTATTTTGGAATATATATATATATATA